>NC_135371.1:143522954-143825984 GCF_049243985.1 Paroedura picta | reverse complement strand
CCAATACAGGTTGGAAATGAGCCCTCTAAGAAGTTCCACTGAGGACCTTAGCAGCTGCATTTTGCACCCGCTGCAATTTCCAGGTCAGAGACAAGGAGTTACATAGAGCGAGTTACAGAAGTCCAATCAGGAGATGACCATTGTATGGATGATTGTGGCCAAGCAATCCGAGGACAGATAGGGCACTACTAGCCTTTTTTGGTGCAGATGGAAAAATGCCATCTAGGTTACTCCTGTGACTTGAGATTCCATGGATAGGAAGGTGTCCAAGATCATACCCAAATTTTTGGCTGTGAGATGTTGAGTTGCACCCCTGCCATTGCAGGTAAGCATGCTTCCTTATCTGTTGCCTTCCTGTCTAGCCACAGGATCTTCATCTTGGCAGGTTAAGTTTCAGGCAACTCTACTCTAACCATCTAGCTATGGCTTTCAAACATCTGGCAAATGTATCTGGGAGTCCAGCAGCTATCCATCAAGAGACAGTTGCTGAGGGCAGATCCTGCCTTGTCAGCCAGGCATGTCATCAGGAAGCCCACCACATTTTTCCTTGGAGCTTCATAAGTTTTGTAGTCCACTGTCCATATATATTTCATAGAAAATGCTAAACCTGTGCTTCTTAGCTTCCTTAATTCAAATACCTAGTATTTGCCCTGGTACAGCTTTCCTCTTTTATGTTGCATAAATAAATAAATGGGAAAGGACAAAGGAGTGTGGTGCATGACACCTTTCATGGATAAGTACGTGCTTTACAGTTTGAGCAAGTAGAAAGGAAAGCTTATCAGTCTGTTGGCCTAATACAAACAAGTCTGTCTGTAATGGTGGTAATTAAGCATGTTCATAGGCTTCAAAGAGAAAAAAAGGGTGGCGAGACAGAACCAGACTCAAGTTTCCAGTTCCTGGTTTATCTTATTCTTATGGAAAGTATCTCCATCCTTTCTCAGAAATGAGAAACAAAAGGCTGAGCATGAGTCTGTAGTAGGACACTGCCATGAAAATAAGATCCATCAAAATCATCCTGCAAATTACCTTTTCTGAAAAGTGTGTACGTTTCATGGTCAGAAAACACCTCCCTAAAACACTGAATAAACTTGAAGACATTTGTCGTAAATTTTAAGAGATTACATAAGCATTCATCCAAAAATGCCCCCCTGAGGGTTACTGAAAGTTTAACTTCTGTTTTCTTTTCCACACAAACAGGATGTGGCTGCTCAACCACTAAAACTGCACCAAAATAGTCTCTTTCCAGTTCTCATCATGATGCCAAATTGTTTGGACCCTTATGGATTCCACACATTGTGTCTGATTGTGGAACTGGATGGTGCTGAAGTTATCTAAATCAGGGGTAGTCAAACTGCGGCCCTCCAGATGTCCATGGAAGCTCATGGGAATTGTTGTCCATGGACATCTGGAGGGCCACAGTTTGACTACCCCTGATCTAGATAGATGTATGGAGATATGTAGTTACATGTAGTGATGGATGAAAGTGCCAATAAGGCACAGATGACTTATGGTGACCTGGGTGTAAACTGCACGGAGCTTTTATTCCAACCCCAGATCGATGCAGTCCCTGCCCTCTACACAGAATGCGATTTCCGTTTGGATTTTGGGCGATTTTAATTTTCCTTCTGCAGCAAGAAGGATTGATCTGGAGTGACCCTACCTTTATTGTGCGATATCTCCGACTGCTTTTAATCCTGAATATCCAGCTTCAGAAAGAAAGCTCCGTGGTAGAGAACCTCTGATAGGCTACACCTGGTCATGTGACATGCTTGCCTTAAAGGAGAAGCCCCTAATTTCTCTCAACTTCTGTCGATCCTGGATTTTTCTTCCCTCCTCTGCCTTTTTTGAACCTCTCCCCCTCCCCTCCAAGAAAAGAAAGAGGCTCCCTGCCTGGCTCCTCTCCCCCCCCCCTTCAAGAAAAGAAAGAAAGAGGCTTGGCTCCCCCTACCTTCTGAGCCTCCCTAACCACGTGCAGAAGACTTTCCTGTTTCAATGGGGAAGGGGGGGAGAGAGAGGAAGACCCGAGTTCAAAGCGATCTGAATTCAATAGGATTGACAATGGAATAAAGAAAGTAAGTGCAGACTGGTGTGTTTTCAGGACATTCAGAGGTCGTTTGCCACTGCCTGTCTCCGTGTCATCAGCCTGGTATTCCTTGGACGTCGCCCTTCCATACTAGCCCAGGCTGACCCCGCGTAGCTTCTGAGATCAATATGACTTGCATACAAATGAAACATTTCATCATCATTATGTCTGGACATCTGAGGATACACCCAACTGAATAAACAACACATCATCTTTAACCCTATGGCATTTGGCTATTCAAAAGCATCTGTTTATTCTTATGGAAAATTGGAAGGTATCAATATTCCAGATATAAAAAATGAGTGACCTTGAATGACTATTGGAATACACTGATTCTTTCTACTTTGTTCCCACTGGTCAGATGTCTTTCCTATTGGTCAGAAAACTTCACTGTTGTGCATATGAGAAAAACTGGGAAAGTTCTGAAGGAGAGATACACTTTGAATTTAGAACCCTTATTGTGAACTTTGGGTGCTGAGCACTTTAAAGGGTTCTCCCGCAAATAGATTTCATATGTTCTAACCTAGTATTTTAGGAAAGGGCAGTACATAGTACAAACTGTTGCAATTAAAGTTCAGTTCAATTGGCTGCAGTGTGGTGGGCAGAAGGGCGAAACCTTCTTTTAAAAATAAGAATAGGATATACAAATGGAAGAATATAAATGCACAGCCAAAGAAGTTTTTATACGTGTGTAGAAAACGTCTATGAAATCTCAGGAAATTATACCTTTGATTAAGCTACTCATTAAAGTATTGTGAATAAATTCCAGTATATTTAGATGCCTGGTAGGAGACAGGTAGAAAATTATAGTAATTTGAACTACACTGAAGAAAAGAAGGATCTAGTTCAGACCATTCCACATTTAAAGTCATGGGGCAATGCACACCCGTAACTTTCAAGTGACAGCCTTTCACACAGGGAATTTTAAAATTAAGTTTCTATAGTGATGTTCATATGCATATTTGACACTGTCAAGCCTTGGCTCTGCACAAGCAGCAGGTTGCTAGAAAATTAGGTTCCCTCTATGAAGCTTGGTTTGCTAATTAGCAGCAATCAGAGTGGTCCACTCCCAATTTGATTGGATTAACAATTCTGGCTTTAATTTGTGTTCTACAATATAATATCACTATACGATCTGAAGAGAAACCAGACTATACTGTTATAGATACATGCTTTGTTCTTTTCATGTTTTAAAAAATATGTTGACATTTGTTTTACCCACGTACATTGCTGACGTTTGCAGTTTTATGTCATTTATATGGCATACACTATTTTATTCCCTTTTATGAAAGCAACTATTTTAACAGTAATAAATGTGATAACATTTTGTTAGTAGGGGTGGGGGAAAAGACAAGTGCGGTTTTGTCCTGAGAGGTGGGACCTCATGACAGAGAAAGGGATTTTACAACCAAAATAGTATGTTTTTGAAATTTGGTAGCTCTCTTAAATGTAACAAGTGTATGTGTTGTAGTAGGAAGGAGAGAACTGTCACTTTCCTTACTGGAATTCCCTGGAAAACCTACTGGCAAACCACTGCCACTGCTCAGAACTTCCTGAGAACAGCTAGATCAGGGGTAGTCAACCTGTGGTCCTCCAGATGTTCATGGACTACAATTCCCATGAGCCCCTGCCAGCAAATGCTGGCAGGGGCTCATGGGAATTGTAGTCCACGAACATCTGGAGGACCACAGGTTGACTACCCCTGATCTAGATTGACCTACTGAGAAGGCCCCCTTCCAGCACAGTACTAGAATAGTATTCGAATAATAACAAAGTGACAGGGTAGAAACTGTATGTTCAGTAACACACATGCAGTCGAGCAGGCGGGGAATGGATTGTGTGGCAGGTGGACATATTCTGAGATGTCAGTGAGAATGCTCGCACCAAACAATTTTGGCAATAAATTGGCCACAGCCTTATTAACAAGGAGCATAGGTACAGCATGGGCACATCTAGCTCTTTGGCAGGCAGCAAACTGCAAGGAAGCCAGCCCCCCCTGGTGGAATATCAGCTGCCATCCCTGGTGGAATCAAGCGATGCTTTACTTGAAGTCAAGCTTATCCAGGCTTGCTGGTACCCTGGAGGGTGGGTGGGTTTACAGGCATTTGAGAACCCTCCAAGCACTGGCCTCTAGTTGGTTCCCTCTGTCACCTGGAAATGTGAGAGACCACCACATGCCCTGTCCAGGAAATGCAAAAGGGGGTCGCTCATCCCCAGATCAGATCCCTATCCAGGACTTGGAGGCATACTTGCTGGCCCAGAAAATGATGCTGTATATGAAGAACAAATCTGATCGAGTGGCCACTGACAGTCCTGAAAAAGGCAACAATTAGATCAACAGACATGGCTGGACATAATGTTTGCAAGTGGCTCCATGGCCAGACTACTCACAGCAGCATGAGTGGCTGCTCCAATATGAAAGGACTGAATGCTATACTACTCATGGGGGAGGTCCTGCCACATAATGCAGTCTATCACCACAGTGGTCAATTGGTACCAGGAAAGGCAGGTGCCATCTGAGTGCAAAAGAATACAGCTAAAGAATCTTCCATGCTGCGTATAGGGCAAAGACTGAGGCCCAGGGACAGCCTTTAACACTATAGGAATACCCTGTCCCAGCTGATCACTATTAGACCTGTGTAGCCTGACATGCAGCTTGGATCCCACATTGTCAATGTCCTGGCAGGAGAGAACCAGCCCTCTGGGATCAGCCCAAGAGACTATTTGATATTGCAAAAGATGCCAAAGAATGATAGAGTGAAAGAGCATTGATTCAAATGCAGATACGCAAATATCCAGCAGCTTCTGTAGGAGGGCTTGAAGCATAGCCAGAGTGATGTGTCTCCTGGTATCCACCCTGCAAGATGCTAGATGTCTGCATCCCTCTACATGCAAGAAATGAGTTGTCCAGGCCCCACCAGTTCAGCATCTTGCAGAAAAATGGCAGTCATGCCAGGTGAATGTTCATGGTCTTCAGGGCCCTTCAGCTTGCAATGGGTCAAATAGCAAACCATGGTTTCCTCAGTAGGCAGCAAGGGGGTAGGACAGCTCCATGGGCAGAGGACCATGTATACAGCCATAGCCCTCTCATAGTTACACCAAGTGGGCAGTGATAATGATCCCGTCAACCTCTGGAGGACTAGACATCACCAAGGTTTCATAGCTCTGCTTGGAAGGCAGCTGGGTCAGCATTCACAGAAGGAGCCCAAGCCTGGAACCACTCCTTCGGAATTGAGACTGCACTTCTTACACATCATTACTATTCTCTGCAATATGACTTGCAGAGAAAGAGATGCTAGACTCCAATCAGGTGAGCATGAACCTGTGCACCAAAAGTATGACATGCTGAAAGTGTGACGTCTGTCTATTCACAATGTGAACAACCACCTGGTTGTCATACTGGTTCTAGGACAGCTCACACCAGATGAAGACTGCGACCAGGATAGGAAACCATTCAAGAAATGTCAGGTCCCTAAGCAAGCCTCCCCCTTCCCAGCTGCCAGGCCACCTGCAGGCCCACCAGTGGTTATTATAAAAGACCCCAAGTCAGAGGCTTCCTGTTGTGTCAGAGTGAACCAGGAGCAAGGTACCTATGTGAGTGGTGTTTGCCAGATGATGACCCTGTTGAACCCTCTGACATACTGCTATGTCCTTCTTTATGGCTTTGGTTACCTGGATGTGGTGGTGAAGGGCTGGAACGCTGGCCAACCTTGCACAGAATGCTCTTCCTGGAGAAATAACTTTGCATGGCCCAAAAGGACCTGTATTTTCTGAAGTGTGCATTTCTTTCTGCCCACCCTCCCCATGTCACAAAACAGCTCTCACAAAACAGATAGTTTGTCCTGTGGTAACCATGAAAGTCCTGCCAATGAATTTAAAAGTATCCACCAATAGGTGAGTTGGGATCACTCCCCCCCCCCCAGGAGTTGGAGTGTACGCTACTCCCCTATCCTTTCCTCTTCACCTCTTTAATAATTGGGGGAGGAATGGGATTTTTAGCCGCCATGTTAGTAGATTGATGTTTTAATGGGAATTTTAATGGGATTAGTTGTTGTGACCCGCCTCGAGCCTATCGGGAGAGGCGGGAAATAAATATAATAATAATAATAATAATAATAATAATAATAATATAATAGAATCATAGAGTAATAGAGTTGGAAGGGACCTCATGAGTCATCTAGTCCAACCCCCTGCACTATGCAGGACACTCACATCCCTGTCGTTCATCCACTATAACCTGCTACCCCCTTAAGCTTTCACAGAATCAGCCTCTCCATCAGATGGCTATCCAGCCTCTGTTTAAAAATTGCCAAAGATGCTGAGCCTTTGGTTTTTTCTTTTGCTGGTGGGAATCCCAGCTCAGCTTCTAATCCTTGAAAGGTTGCCAGACTGTCGGCATATGCAGGAAACCCTGGTAGAACAACAAAAAGAACAACAGAAAGACATCTAGATAATGTGTAATGTGTGGGCATCCAGACCGCTCCTTTGCAGCTCATTCTAGGAAGGTGCTGAAAATGTCAAAGGCCATGCAGGAAATTGAGAGTCTCGCGTCCCTATAGACTCCCTTGCGGGGTCCCTCAGGGTGTGGTTCTCTCCCCCACCTTGTTCAACATCTTTATGCACCCTCTGGCCCAGCTGGTGTAGAGCTTCGGGCTGGGTTGCCATCAGTACGCTGATGACACCCAGCTCTATCTCCTAATGGACGGCCACCCGAACTCTCCCCTGGAACCATTTGCCAGATGTTTGGAAGCAATGACAGAATGGTTCGAGCAGAGTCATCTAAAACTCAACCACTCCAAGATGGAGGTCCTGTGGCTGGGAAGAAGGGGGCGGGAACAGGAAAGACATTTACCCACCTTGGCGGAGCGCAACTCACCATCGCGCCCCAAGCCAGGAATTTGGGGGTGACCATTGATGCCTTCCTGACTATGGAGGCACAGGCATTCTTCCACTTTCACCAGGCCCGGCTACTAGCGCCCTACCTGTCCCCTGATCATTTGGCCACAGTGATCCATGCAACAGTCACCTCCAGATTAGATTTCTGTAACTCGCTCTGCGCGGGCCTTCCCTTCTCCTTGATCTGGAAACTTCAGCTAGTGCAAAATGCAGCTGCAAGGGTCCTTACTGGCACACCTTGGAGGGCCCACATCCAGCTGGTGCTGAGGCAGCTGCACTGGTTGCCAATTGCTGTCCCGATCCGGTTCAAGGTTTTGGTTCTAACCTTTAAGGCTTTACGCGGGTTGGGACCCACATACCTGAGGGACCGCCTATCACCCTATGTGCCCCGCAGGGCTTTACGCTCTGCGGGAGAAAACCTACTAGTCGTTCCCGGCCCCAGAGAAGTGCGCCTAGCCTCAACCAGGGCCAGGGCTTTCTCTGTCCTGGCCCCCACCTGGTGGAATGAACTCCCGGGTGAGCTGCGGGCCCTGCGGGAGCTGTCAACATTCCGTAGGGCCTATAAAACGGAGCTCTTCCGCCAGGTCTATGGTTGAGGCTGGGATTGGCGAGGAAGAACATTGCCCCCCTGGGGGTTTGAAGTAGTCAGCATTACCCTCCATCCCCCAATGCCCTTGTTCGGTTAGGGGAGAGTGGTATTTTTCGCCGTGTTGGGTATTTTTATAGTCTTTTAGCGGGGGCTTTAACGGGGGATTTTAAGACTACTGTTACCCGCCATGAGCCTGTAGGGAGTGGTGGGAAATAAATAAAATAATAATAATAATATTGGCATCACCTTCTTGACTTACCAGTGGTCCTGAAGCTTAAAACCCGAGAGGCAAAAATCCTTTGGGAGAGCAGGCAGCGAGAAGAAAGCCAATTGAATGTCACATGTGGCCATTAAAGCCCTCAAACTCTGCTGGCCTGGATGGTGGCCACTGCATGATCTAGAGATGTGTACTTGCCATGCCCATAGCTCACAAGACTGTTATAAGGTGAAAAATTGCTCTGTCCCTTAGGTGAAATGCAGGATGCAAATACACTTAGAGCAAGTCTGGGGAAATTAGTTTTAGGACAATGGAACAGGTTATTTAGAGCCATTTTGTGAAACTTCCTTCCCCGCCCTTGCCCCTTTCTAAGTATATGGATAGAAGCATAAAAGAGTTGTTAGCTTTTAAAATATTTTGAGGCTTCCCACTGAAGCTCCAGAAAACTGCAACATAAAAATATCTGATTTCTTAATGGCAATCTAGCAGAGAGCCAGGTTAATTGGAATCCTGACAAGCTACTGCTGTTTCTCCAAATTGTGTAAATTGCCTTAAAAAAAAACATGAACACACTGCAATTTTTTGGTTCAGTATTCCCTGCTGATTCAACTTTCCATTTCGGGATACAGAGCCCTGAATGACAGTCAAGGTGTCCTTCAAATAAGGGAGGGGGAATTATTTAATGAAAAATTAAAACAGATAATTTCGTAAGTGTATTGCGTTGACCTCCAGTTTTTCAGCACTCCCATAAAATATATTTTAAAAAACTTTCCAAAATGAATGTGTATCTGATACCTCTGTGTGAATATTAGACATACGTGGACAAGCAGAAGCATAATTGCTTCATCTTCATGACCTCTCTGCGGTCCCTCCTGGGGGCCTGCCCCTTTGCCAGCCAGCCATGGAGAGGAGCTTGCAAGCTATATAAAGAATTTTCTTCCCTCAGTTTTATTCTTGCTGCTGTGAGTAATTTGATGTCCGTGCGTGTTACTTGATGACATTGCTTCTAATAAATCCAGGTAGAATGGCAGGTTTTGTTTTTTTTAAGTATGAAGCATATGGAGCCAAGATGCCCCAGAATGATGATCACAAAGCATATCTGTTATGTTTGGCTGAAGGTCATAACACTACCTCATGCCTAGCCTGCCACCAACTCACCACTAAAACTAGGGAAGGAAGGGCAACCAGATGAAAAGCAGCTTTATGGGATAAGGCCTTAACTGCACAAACCCAAATTCAAAGAAATGCCTGGTTGGAGAAAAAAGATCAAGGGTCCCATCAGTAAGCTCAGTACCCACCCTTTTATTGCTGCCAACAACCAGAAAATGGGCTATGATCTGGTCAGCTTCAGAACCACTGATAAACAAATCCAAGAAAAAGGCAAAAATCATGCCTCACCACACTAATCATTATTGCATTGGAGCTGACCATAGCTTTGACATCGTCAGTAGCTGTCACCCCAGCACCGATAGTCTCCTTTGCTGCAGAAGTGAGAAGGCTCCCCAATCTAGTATTGACCTTGTGCAGAGTCTTGGAACCAAAAGGAGAACAAAACCTATCCCACGGCTACTAACAGCATTAACAAAACTAATACAGGATAAAGAAAAGTAAAATGTCTCTTCTTCTTATGTAGGTTTATTGTAGCATCCAACTAGAACGGGTTCCAGATATCTCCTGTTTTCAAAGGGAATTTTCCTCAGTGGTTGTTCCTCTCACTTGTGCGAAAATTGGTACTTCAATACCGCTATTCAGTCTCAAAATATTATGAATATACCCGGCCGTTGGCTCTATACTATAAGGATGTTAGTAATCCAACTGCTCCAACTAGCATCCCTGTATTAGTTTTGTTAACACTGTTTAACAACCCTCTAAATCAGGAAACAGGTTGCAGCACGCCAATGATCCTCTTTGACTCAGCATTTCATTTATCGGGTTAGGAGAATAGTATTGACTGAGGCTCTGAGTCTGATTCTGAAGGTATTTCAATGCCATCACCAGAAGACACAATGGATGAGCTATCAGCCCCATGACCCACTGGTGACTTATAGCTGCCTGCTGAGCAAATTGTTCAGATGGCTAAAGCTCTAAGAGTACCTATCAACAGAGCCACAGTCTGCAGACCCAATAATGAAGGTCATATAAATCCTATATAATCTGGGGTCAGGATGTGGCAGTGAATGCCTGGTCCAAACTGACCTCCAATGATGCTTTAGCAAGGAAGCTTGTGAATTCATACAAAGTAAAAGAAGATTATACACCTCTAAGCACCCAATGAACCAACTCTAGAGGTTCTGAGATCCTGCCAGCTAGAAGACATGCAGGCTCCCACTCAGCGCCACTGGACAATGAAGGCTAAAAACTGGTCTACTCATTGAGAGCCATCGGACTACAGGTGGTAAACTTTACAGCCAAATGGGCAGATATCAGATGCTGTTATGGAATAGAATGTCTCAGTTTATATTTCTCCGTCTGTCTGTCTGTGTCATGCTGAGGGGCAGCCATTGCTGCCACTCTTCTGAGAGCAACACAGCGGTTTCTGTGGGCATGCACATTCTTTTTGAAGGGGCTCATGTGAGGGGGGAAGAACTTTCCCCTTTAACCTAACAGTTAGATGACGGGGAGGCTGGAGAAAAGCTTCTTCTCACTTACAATCCTGCTGTAGCTGGCCTTGCTGCTGTTGGGAAAATGCAGCCAAACCATACATGTCTCTTCTCTCCTCCCTCCAGCTTTCATTGATGCAGCCTCAGCCTCCTCTTCCTCCTCCTTATTATATTTTAATTTTTAGGCTCCCCTTCCCTGCAAGTAGGCTTGAGACAGCTTACAACTTTCGAAGGAAAATGGAAGTTTTGGTTATTGATGACTCTCTGCTGAGGGGCATGGAACATCACATGACTAGGCCTAACCCCCCCCCCCCGCCCCAGTCCAAGAGGTGTGTTGCTTGCTGGGGCAAAGATTAAAGATGTTATGAACTGGATGCCAAAAAGGATTAAACCTATGGACTTTTACCCATTTGTGATGATCCAAGTGGGAAGAAACAACATGACCGTGAACACAATTGCACATATTAAGGCTGACTATGACTTGGGAGGCAACTGAAACGAATGGGGGTACAAATAGTTTTCTCTTTGATCCTGCCAGTAAGGGGAAGAGGAATGAGTCAGGAGCAGAAGATAATGGAGGTGAACCACTGGCTGCATTGGTGGGTGCTGGCAGGTGGGATTTGGATTCTGAGACCATGGGGTAGGTTTTCTAGAAGAAATCCTACTGGCACATGATAGACTTCTCTTATCCAAGTTGGGGAAGAATGTGTTTGGCAGGAAACTGGGGAGATTCATCAGGGAAGCTTTAATCCACAAGGGGAAGGAGATGTCCAACAGTGAACCATCTGGGAAGACTGGATCAAATGGAGCCTAAGGTTAGAGGCTTCAGGTTCTTCTATACCAATGTCCAAAGCATGGACAAAGAGAAGGAAGAGCTTGGGCTTCTCATGCAAACAGAGAGATAAGATTCAGTAGGCATTACAGACTGGAATGTAGTAGTGGATGGATATGAATTGTTAAAAAAAAACCCAGAAGAGATGAAGTGACACCCTATTTGAGGAAAGGGCTTGCTGATGCAGAATGGATAGGTGACACCAGAGACTAAGCGTCAACAAGCAGATATTTATTTTTGCATGGGGATGGTCCCATATCTTAGGCCAGCAGAAAACAAGAAGCAAACAGCGCTATCATTGACAGAGTCTGAATACACCAATGCAGCAGAAGCATGCAGGGAACTACTGTACTATAGCTGAAGAAATGGCCAAAGGACACCATCAGGATAATCAGAATGGTATCAGACTCTCTCAAGCAGAAAAACTGCAGGCACATACAAAACACATTGGAGTGTGATACCACTAACTGAACCAGGCATCGTAGAGATGAAGTATTGTCCATCTAAAGGGATGACGGCAGATATACTGAACAAGCCTAACAGATTTGAGAACCTGTGCATTAAGCTTGGATTTACAAGTTCTTGTATGCAAGTCAGAAGGAGTGTTGTTGTTTTTTTTTTGCATCCTTACATATAGGCACTTTATTTATTGGAGAGAGGAGCAATGCATGCTGGGAGAATTCTGTCATGTTTTTCATTTAGTGTCAGTTAACAGAATCTCAGTCATTCAGTCAGTCAGTCAGTCAGTGAGAGGCAGCTCAGCTAGGCTCTTTTGGGCAATCCCTTTAAACCAGACCAATTTAGACTGGATTGCCTAACAGAGGCCACCCAAGAGCTGGTGCTGTGTATACCTTCCTATCCTGTAGCTCTATTACAATAACATTTGGCTCCTTATTGCAACTGCACTATTTTTCTTTGAACCAGGATTTGTTGTTGTTAGTTGAGGTCATGTCCGATCCATCGCAACCCCATGGACGATGATCCTCCAGGCCTTCCTGTCCTCTACCATTGCCCAGAGTCCATTTAAGCTCGCACCAACAGTTTCAGTGACTCCATCCAGCCACCTCATTCTCTGTCGTCCCCTTCTTCTTTTGCCCTCAATCGCTCCCAGCATTAGGCTCTTCTGTAAGGAGTCCTTCCTTTTCATGAGGTGGCCAAAGTATTTGAGTTTCATCTTCAGGATTTGGCCTTCTAAACTCTATGAACCAGGATAGGAAGGTATATTACTAGACTACCATTCCTAACACATGTATTCAATCAAGGTTTATTGATATGAGAACCTCTGAAATTATATTCCTGCCTTATGTCACAAATAATGTTTATAACCATTTTAGTTTGGTCCAGGTTTTAGAAAGTATTGTATTAATATTGCAATATCTGAAATCATTGTGTAATCCTTATGCTTGATTACTGAAGAAAGTCATTGGGCCAAAATGTGTATGATCAAGGTAGCATTAAGTCTACATTTGACATACTTGTAGGCTTTTATTCCATCTTGAGGCTACTATGATATGCCAACATGCCTTAAAGTTCAAGCTGATTGATCACAGGTGAGTCTTATACTGATTTGCATGTTTTCCAAGCTTGTGATTTGGGAAAGCAAAACTTGATACAGTATAGACTAGAATGTACATTCAATTAAATAATATCTTTCCTTTATTCCATATCTGTGTTTTACAGCATTCACAAGTGTCAAATTTTAGGCTAAAACTAAAAATATCCTCTATTCAAGTAGCATATGCAGTTGATTAAAATTGTGCCAGTTTAACTTGCTAACAAAGCTCATATTACTTGCTTTATTTGACTCAAATGCTTTAGAATTTTTTAAACTGAAAATATATTGACTTTCCCCCCTGTACCATTTAAGAAGGACCTGGCTTGATTTAGCGAATCCTTAAACTGGACCATTTTGGATACCTTGTGCTGGAAACATCCAGAATATGTTAGTACTTCCCCCACTTTAATGATGAAGATGCAACTATGGTGGGAACCGAGGGAAGATGGCAGCTCTTAACCTTTTTAATTTGGGATAGCCTAGATCGGGAAGGTTTAATCAGTGGCGGCAGTGGAGGCATTTTTGTTTGCTCTGGTGAATTCTTTTTGTCACTTTGTGTGGGATGTTCTACAGACTCTTCCCCATCTAACTCTGGGAAAGTCAGTTGCAAAGATTTTAAATCAGATTCCGTGCTGCAGACTATTCCTTTGCTCACCATCCGTGAAGTCATGGGTAGGTCACTGGGCAACGTGAAATTCTGCATCTCCTGTAATGAGCACGAGAAAAAAAGTACCATGAACACAAATGCTGTCCTTGACAGGATTACGATTGGGGACAAAGCACTATCACTACCTGCAATGCTTTGCAGAGATAAAGAACATAAGATACTGTTCAAGAATTGCAACAATAATTGAGTCCAGTAGCACCTTTAAGACCAACAAAGATTTATTCAAGGTGTGAGCTTTCAAGTGCAACCACTCTTTCTCAGACTAAATGGAACAAGGATCATAAGCGTACAGATATAAGGCAAAAGCAAATTGTGCCAAATTGGTAAACTGCGTTAATATCCAAATTAAGCCATATTATGCCCTATGATAATTCTTTGCTAAAACAGCTAATCAGTCCTTTTGAGTTCAGCTGTAGTTCACAAAAACATTGGAGAGATAAAACTGCCCATGTTAGTAATTAATGGCAGACACTCCCCCAGTTGTGAAAAGATATAATTAAAAGAGATTTGCTCACAGACTGTTAGCAGGGTAATACCGATAACAAAGGATGGGGTGGAAGTGAACAAGAGAAAGAAAGATGCAAGCAAACATATTTTAATAGCTCATTTGCATGGCTCATTTCTGCAAGCCACAGCACCATGGTTGCATTTTGTCTGTATATAAATCAGAACACCATAGCTCCATTTGTCTTTGAGTATAACCTGTGTGCGAGTGGCCAGCAAAGGAAAGCAGAAGTACCAGACAACGGAAATAGCTTTTATTAGTTTGCATATATTTCAATTGCTTACGCACAGTAGTTGCTAACGCATGAAAAGCGGAACAGGTTGTCCCAAACTGGTTGACTTTTTGACTGTTAATTTCACCAAAGACATGCCGACGGACTTTTTGCTGTGCTATTCTTTTCAGGAGTCCTTCTTCCAGATTGTGCTTAAAAAGGCTCTGGAATTGCAATGGGGGAAAAATACAACCTGTTATGTGTAGCTTGTATAGTTTAGGGATAACCCTATAAATGTGTCCAAAGATGCACTGGAAGGCAGCAGGCCTCTTAAATGCATACTTAACACAATAATGTGGTAACAAGTTTCAGTGTTAGAGACAACTGCACCATTTCAGTCTACAGGTGGGGATTGGGTGTTTTGTTTTTGAATGATTCCCACTTGAGAAATACTTGGACACTAGGGAGAAAGATTCAAGCCTTCATGGCCTATTTTTCTACATGCAGAGAGGTGAAGTCCATTTGCCATTTGCTCCTCTGAACCCTCAGTTTTAAAAATCTGGCCCTATTCCATTGGGTTGAGAAAGTCTCACATTTTGATCTGACTTGAAGTGGGGTCTCCTTTGTCGACAGTCTTCCCTTCTTCATGAGCAGCAAAACCTGATTTTTATAAAGGGGGGGGGGAACTTGAGCAGACGAGATCATTAGACATAGTTACTAATAGTGACTTATGTCCCCCGTGACCACCATTTCCCACAAGGGATTATGGGATTTTTTTTCCTCCCCCCCACACTCAGAACTGAATTGAAATGCAGAGAAAATCGCAAAGCCATAATCCAAGGCAGGAAATTGTGGTTTGGTAGGAAGAGATTTACTGCCATTAGAAAGTAATACTGGCCACTATTCTAGATGGCTTTAAAAAGGGGATTAGACAAATGAAGTGGAGGATAGGTCTATCATTGGCTATTAGCTATGCCTGCTGACTTCTCTCCCCCCCTGCCATGTTTGGAAGCAGTATGACAGCTGCTGGGGATGGGTGCAGGGGGAGGCTTTGGACTCTGTCCCTTCTGTGGGCTTTCTGGGGCATCTTGCTACTAATTGTGTTGATGAACCATTGATCTGGTCCTTCAGGGGTCATTAAGATTCAGTGAGCATATCTACACCAAATGCCTGTTTAACTTTAATACTGTTTCCAGGAAACACTAGCAATTGTAGTTCTGGGAGAGGGTTGTTTATTTATAATTTATTTATTTGTTTATAATAAGTTTCATATACCACCACTCCCAACATCGTTGGCTCATGGTGGTTTATCCATAGAATCATACTGCCTCTTTGCTTCACAAACATATAACTTATTAAATGGCTGTATCTTAACCAAGTGTTTTCATGGTGGACGACATTTATTTTGAACATGAACACCATACCTGAAACTGAATCTGGGGTCCAATTTCTACAGTTTTTCATTAATGAGAAAAAAGAAGGAATTAATTTGGATGACCTTAATTTGTACAATCGCATTATTTTACTGAATTGTTTGCTGTACTGACTTAATTAGGGATGAAAGGGGGGTGGTGAACATGCCAATACATTTTTAATCTTTGACTTGACTCAGTAGAAATGTCTCAAATTCAAAAGCACTATTATATCATCAACTTTTGTAGGTATTCTACATATGTTTTCAGATGAATCAATTCTTCATTGAGGAGACTTAAGTAAGACAGACATTTTGGGGAATAGAAGCAAGCAGATACAGTGTAAAAAAATGCTCCAGATAGAAAGGCAGCAAAACACATTACATTAATTATTGTTTAGGTGTCTGTGATACTGCATAATGAAAAAGTAGAACATGCCATAAACTCCCTCTAGTTATAAAATATGACACACCATTACTTCTAAAAACAAGAATAAACTACACATTTACTAGGCGGGGTTACGGAATGACTGAGGTTTAGCTTTGTTTGCCCAGACCTGAACGGCCCAGACTAATCTGATCTCATCAGATCTTGGAAACTCAACTAGGTCAGCCTTGATTAGTGCTTGGATGGGAGATCATCAAGGAAGTCCAGGGCTGCTACACAGAGACAGGCAATGGCAAACAGGGCAAATCACCTTTGTCTCTTGCTTTGAAAGCCTCCTGAGGTTGCTGTGCACTAGCTGTGGCTTGACAGCATTTCTCACCACCACAGATTTGCTTTTCAGCTTGATACCCATCATGTTGGCAACTTCACAAGGTTAGGATACTTCGCAAAACAAGGATGGGTAAATCAGTGAGACTGGCTGCTACTTTGACATACCCACTAGGACGTAACAGGCTCCCACAGGACCTAGTGCCGGGGTAGCCAAACTGCAGCCCTCCAGATGTTCATGGGCTATAGCATTTGCTGGCAGGGGCTCATGGGAATTGTAGTCCATGTACATCTGGAGGGCCGCAGTTTGACTACCCCTGGCCTAGAGCAACAAACCAGAAAAAGCAAGAGGGGACCCTGTTCCTCCTCCATCACTTTCATTATCTCCTTACTGCCCACACATAGTTTAAACATGATCAATAGCTTATTCTTTTAGGTTGTTCAGGGTTTGCCAGTACATGATCATTTATCTCTTGGATGTGCAGAGTGAAAAGGCCAGACCCAAAGAGCCGGAATAGGCAAAACGCTCCCCCTCCCACCTTTTGAATATCAAATAGGCATATCAATGCTGTATCACAACCTGTTTTGGAAACTCCCTTCGCTTTCAAAAGAGTTTCCCTGGGCACATGAAAGAAGGTGTGATGGTCTTTGCATCCAGCCTGGTCTACTCAACATGGCTCTACTTTCAATCAAATAACTTTAACACTCAGAGCTCTTAATTAATCAGAACTCACAATGGCAACTCTTGTTCTGGAAGTAAATTTTAGAGGGGGAAATGAGGGTAATGCAGAGTCAGAAACAGCAGGAAAGGCCAACTATTGTTACCTCATACTTCCTTTGACCCGGAATACTATTTAGCTGTGGTGTTGTCACTTGACTTTTTACCATGTCCTCTGAAGGGGTGTGAACAGGAGATGTTAGCTGATGTTGATCAATTCTTGGTAACTGAGACTCTGAGGAAAGAAAACCAGAATGTGGAACGAAGGCCATACATACATTTCACTGTTAATGTACATGCCACATTTCCTAAGCAAATTTGAAGCCATTTTATTTATTTTTTGTTGAAATGCAATCAGCAAGTTATTTGGTCCAGGGCTACTCTGAAAGGCTGTTTTTTCTACACTGCAAGGTCCTGATCATATGCTCAGGTGAGGCGCCTGGTTGCAGCTCAGGAATTGTAGACTCGATCAAGAATCTAGTTTGAACTGGTCTAGCCTCAGAGAGCTTTGTTCCAGGTGGGACTCAATAGAAGAGAATCTGAGCCTTTTTTGCCCAGAGAGTCACGTTGCTTCTGGGCTCTGTCTTAGACTCTCCATTATGTAAAGACTGTATCTCGTAACTTGCTGAGTTGCTGTAGCCCTGATCTGACAAGAGGTCAGATCAGTGATCATTATGTATACTTATGTAAATATGAGCAAGTAAACATTATTTTAAGTTTAAATCCTAATCATGATCCAGCATCTCATTGAAAGCTGCTCCTTCAGGAATTAAGGTAAAGGCACTCTTTCAAGGCATGCTAAAGGTGGAATCATATGCAGTGGGTCAGGGTGATTCCCTCTTTTATCTTTTTCTGTTTTCTTCCTCCACCACAATAAGTGGCGAGGGGTTCAACAAACTGGGAGCAGAGATTCTGACAAATGGTAGCAGAGATCTGTTCACCATCCCAACAATTTGTATTGTGTTTGTTAAATTTGTATACTGCCGCTCCTGGCCAGCCAACTTGTGGTGGCTCACAACAATAATTCATAACAGTTAAATATAAGAATAAACAATAACATTAAAAACCATCCGCACTCTCCCCAACCCACACTAAGTCTATGTCCTATCTGCTATGCATCCAGGGAAGATGTCCTATGTTGGAATATCAGAGGAGAGGCTATTTTCTTATTTAATATTGTAATTTTTATGTCCTGTTTGATATTTTAATGGGGTTTTATTGGGTTTAATTGATGAACTATTTATAACCTGCCACGAGATGGTCCCGGGAGTGGTGGGAAACGAAAATCCAATGAATGAATGAATGAATGAATGAATGAATGAATGAATGAATGAATGAATAGATCTTTTCTCATCCTGGTCTCAGTAAAAGACCTGGTGGAAGAGCTCCATCTTGCAGGCCCATCAGGTAGGGGCCAGAACCAAAAAGACCCTGGCCCTGGCCAAGGCCAGGCAAGCTTCATGTGGACAAGGAATCTCCAACCTATTTGAGCTTGCAGAGTGTAATGCCCTGTGTGGAGCATAGGAAGTTAGATGGTCCCTCATATACATTGGGCCCAGACCATGGATAGCCAAACCCTTGAACTTGATCTGGTAAACAATTGGTAGCCAATACAATGGGCCTTTTCGCACGGGGATCTTTGTTGCAAATTGTTTGCGGAATGAAAAATCGCCATTTAAAATAGTGGAATTCGTCGTTATGCATACCTGCCTTTGTAGTGGAATCAGTTGCGTTTTTTAGCGTTTCCCACAGGCTTCCGGTCTCGGCAGAAATCGCTAGAAAGGAAGTGCTATTGCCAAGCTCGTCCCGCCCCTGGCCGTCAAGCAGCCAATGGGCAGCCGTTAGCATGCTCCCAAACAGCCCCTTTCCCTTTAAGAAAGATTAAAAAAAAAAAAAAACAGACCCATAGCAACGAATCTAGGTAGATTCGTTGCAACGGAGAGACCCATCCAGCTGCCTAATGTGAGCTGTCGTTTGATTGTATGATCGTTGGCACGCTGCCTCGAGTGATAAAAAAAAATCCCCCCCCCTCTCACGGGCCCGATTTTCGGCTGAATTTATGTGTAAAAAATAAAGGGACTTTATTTCAGCAAACGGGCTTTTATGTGGTTTGTGCTTAGTGACTAAAGGTGAAGGACTGAAGCCAGGGAAGCCTCTAAACAGAAAGAGGCTCGCTGGTGCGTTTATCCCCGCTCGCTCGGAGAAAAAAAAATGGCGATCGCTTCGCCGGAAGTTTGGAGGACAGGCTCAGGAGGAGGGACTTTGAAGAACCAGCAACAATGGTAACGCACAGGTCCTTAGCGCTACTGTTGCAGATTGGTTGCAGGAGTGTATCGCTATCCGGAGGGTGAATCCACTTTTCTGGATTCCCCTGAAAGCGCTACAACGAAGCGCTTTTTGCGGGTCGGTTTCAGGATTGTTGCAGATTGTCTACGACGTCGTGGGTTATGGCAAATTAGTAGCGTTTCCAATTAGTAACCATTGTGCTATTTTGAAGCCGTGCGAAATGGCCCAATGTTTTAGTGAGAACGTTAGCTGCTGCATTTTGTACCAGCTACAATTTCCAGGTCAAGGACAAGGGAAAGTCTGCATAGAGCAAGTTACCGAAATCCTGTCTGGAGATGACTGTTGTATGGATCACGATGGGCATGTGTTCCTGGGACAGATGGGTGCTAGTAGCCTCACTTGGAAAAATGCTAGTAGGTGTACTCTAGTGACTTGCGTCTCCATAGAAGGGGAGGCATCAAAAGTCATGCCCACACACCTGGCAGATTGTGAGATCTTCAGTTCATCCAGGGTGGGCAAATGAGCCTTTTGGTATGGCCCTCTCCTACCAAACTACAGGACCTCTGTCTTGGAGGAGTTGAGTTTCATCCGGCTTTTCCTGAACCAGACCATCACTGCTTCCAAACAACTGGTTAATGTTTCTGGGTGGAAGTTGGAGTGGCCATCCATGAAGAGAAAGAGTTGTGTGTCATCAGCATACTGATGACAACCCAGCCCAAAACTCTGGACTAGCTGGAGTAAGCCCGTGACTGATCCTCCACACTGCAACCCTCAGTGAGTGGTTCCAAAGAAAGGAAATCAGCCACTGTAAGGCTGTCCCCCGAATCCCAGACCCATCAAGGTGGGGAGCCACTAGCTCATGGCTGATAACATCAAATGCTGCCAAAAGATCTGCATAATGAAAAAGATCTGCATTTTGTGGAACAGCTGTGAATGTCCTAAAAAGGATAAATTTGTAATGCCCCTCCCCTACAATGGCATGAAATTTTCCCTGGTGGCTGTTCAATATATAAATGAAACAAACCTAACCTCTTTAGTCCTTGTTATAATATAGAATGTGAAGAGCAAACCTATGGCCGTTGCTCTCAACAATACATTCCTAGTCCTTAGGAAAACTTTGGGTTCAAACAATATTTGCTTACCATGTGACGGGTTCTTCAGCTCAGTTTTGCAGTTCTTTGTACTCTCTCTGCTACTGCTATAGTTCTTCTCAACATCCTCCTGTACCACACCTTTGAGAGGTTCACCAATATTGAAGAGCTGCCCGTCATCACATAGTGGCTGTCTAGTAGAAGGCTTCTTTTTATTTTGTTTTCTTTCACCTCGTATGTTACTCCATTGGTTCCTAATCCATTGAAAAAAACATAAATGCTCATGATTGGTTATATCAGTAGTTTCCTGGAAGCTTGGCTGGAGTACCTTAATTAGAAGGCTAGTAACACTGGACCAGCTTTCCTTAAAGTCTGCTTGACTGTCATTATGGCACTTCCACTTCTCTGCAACATGTTACACAGAACTGCCAGGCCTCTTGCTGACAGCCTGCTTTATCTGTGATTGCTCTGAGCAGTGACGGGAAAATTTAGTTTTTAATACAGCGATGTTGGCTACATCACTATGTCATTTCTGAGGAAAATTTGGAAGTGACACAGGATAGCTCTAAGACTTAGGGCCATTTCGCACGGCTTCAAAGTAGCACAATGGTTGCTATTTGGAAACGCTACTAATTTGCCATAACCCACGACGTCGTAGACAATCTGCAACAATCCTGAAACCAATCAGCAAAAAGCGCTTCGTTGTGGCGCTTTCAGGGGAATCCAGAAAAGTGGATTCACCCTCCGGATAGCGATACACTCCTGCAACCAATCTGCAACAGTAGCGCTAAAGACCTGTGCGTTACCATTGTTGCTGGTTCTTCAAAGTCCCTCCCCCTGGCTCTCTCCTCCAAACTTCCGGCGAAGCGATCGCCATTTTTTTTTCTCCGAGCGAGCGGGGATAAACGCACCGGCGAGCCTCTTTCTGTTTAGAGGCTTCCCTGGCTTCAGTCCTTCACCTTTAGTCACTAAGCACAAACCACTGAAAAGCCCGTTTGCTGAAATAAAGTCCCTTTATTTTTTACAAATAAATTCAGCCGAAAATCGGGCCCGTGAGAGGGGGGGGGGATTTTTTTTTTTATCACTCGAGGCAGCGTGCAAATGATCATACAATCAAACGACAGCTCACATTAGGCAGCTGGATGGGTCTCTCCATAGCAACGAATCTACCTAGATTCGTTGCTATGGGTCGTTTTTTTTTTTTTTAAACCTTTCTTAAAGGGAAAGGGGCTGTTTGGGAGCATGCTAACGGCTGCCCATTGGCTGCTTGACGGCCAGGGGCGGGACGAGCTTGGCAATAGCGCTTCCTTTCTAGCGATTTCTGCCGAGACCGGAAGCCTGTGGGAAACGCTAAAAAACGCAACTGATTCCACTACAAAGGCAGGTATGCATAACGACGAATTCCACTATTTTAAATGGCGATTTTTCATTCCGCAAACAATTTGCAACAAAGATCCCTGTGCGAAAAGGCCCTTAGAACTACCTTCTGATGGGAGGAAACTGAAGATGGCGCCATAAGGAAGCTGGACTTCTGTTCAGCTCTTAAGCCATGCCGAGGGTCAGGAGCTTCTGCACCTGGCTGACCTGAACAGATACGCAAATCTGCTCACCGGTCGCCCCAGGAACCGGGAACGGCATCCTGAGGGTCCTACAGATCCGTGGGGAGATAGGAATACCGACCTCCCGGGATTAATAGCGGCGTGTGCTCAAGGTCAAGATGGCGTCTTTGTCACAAACAACTTTACAAGCTTGAAACGACCAGCTGACCTTACATTCTTCCCAGACCATCATTTACCAGATCGACAAGAGCAGAAGCTGACAGAAGCTGGAATCTGCAACAGTAAGAATTGAAAGCTTTCTGGCTTTTCTCTCTCCTCTCCCACAAGCTCTTCCCTCCCCCCTCCCTCAACCAATTCACAAGCGAATTCCTTCTTTCGCCGAGTGAGAGACTCCCAGCTAATTATACCCATTAACCAAACAAAGAGAGTGCTTTGAAGATTTATTGCTGAAAGTTCAGTGGGGGAATTTGACTTGATACGGAGATCGACAAACTGATAATTTGGGATCGCTCGTGCTCCCGCGAGACCTCACGAGACTTTCTGTTTATAGTTTGTGATTGCCTAGAACTATGGAAGAATTAAATAAGGCACAGCTTTTCCATTTGTTATGCAAAGGAAACTCAGAGATACTGAAAGCAGTCAATAAGCTGGAAAAGGAAATTCGTGGGACTAAGGGGGAGCTTTTGGATGGAGCCCAAGGTCCGGAGAAACCAGCTGATGACGCAGCTCAGCTAACAGTAAATCAAGTGAAACTTCAATGTCTGGAAGTTAACCAACTGGAGGGAGAGAGTGACAGAGATTTAAAAACCCAAAGTACCTTTAAAGAACCTGCGAAAACAGATTCAAGGAAGGAAAGTACCGAAAACCTGGAAGTTTATACAGAGCAGGAAATGACTTGGATCAGCAAAATAAAAAGAGTCTATTCAAAAGCAACTAGGAAGTTATCAGGAGATATTTCTGTGCGACCAGAGGAAGAGATCCAGATTGACAAAGGATTCAGAGCCCCCTCAAAGGCGATTACAAGCAAGAATCAAGTAAGAGATTTCTTTGGCCCTGACAGAAGGACAATCAGAAATACTCTACTATGGAAAAAAAATACAATTTCATTTTCTGCGACCACCTGAAAGATGAGCTGAACAATGGAGTACTCTCCTGGCTTCCGGTGGGAAAAAATAGTAGCAGTAACCTTTAAGACAGGTCCAATATATGAAGGGAACTGACTTTATATCATTTAAGACAATAATAGAATATATCCTTATAATAGATTATACCCTCCTATGTATCAACAACTACTTTGTTAAGAAAGATGGTAATAACTCCTAGATCAGGATTAATATGCGATGGGAATTGAATATGTATGTTAATATGTATGCTAAAAGAGGATGACAAACCATATTTTATAGGCATGAACAAAACGACAGTAGTAATTCTTGGGTCAAGGCCAATTTATGAAGGAGACTGACCTAATATCATTTAAGATAATAACAGAATGTATTCCTATAACAGATCATACTCTCATATGTATTAACAATCACTTGGTTAAGAAAAATGGTAAAAACTTCTAGATTAGGAATAATATGTGATAGGAACTAAATATCTATGTTAGATGGCAAACCATATCAACTGGTCGCTTTTTCTTTACAACTTCTTTGTAAATGCTTTATATAACGATAAACAATAAAATTATTATAATAAAAAAAAAGAAATATATTACATGGAACAGAAAAAAAAAAAAGAACTACCTTCTGTTGCTTACAGGTTTTGCCCTGAAGTGACGTAAAAATGCAGCCAATGATGCTCACTGGCTCTCACATGTGGACCATTTCTGTACCAGAGGAGGCTCCATGCTAGGCTGTAGGTTGGAGTTTGAGCTGCGACAGATTGATCCGCCTCTTCCTGCTCCTGCAGCAGGGAGCATTTGGCCCAGTGCAGCTTGTCTTTCCTGGATTTGCACTCCTGCATGGATACTGGGGCAGTGAAATTCCCAGTGCAGAAACAGTCGTGGTTTCTGCACCACAATTTCCCCTTCCTGCTGGCTCTCCACCCCCATTTATGCCACTGGCATAGTCCATTCCCCTTCTCTGTACTGGCAGCTCAGTATCTGTCCTGCCCAGGCCATGTTTTCTTCTGGTCTGGACACTGGGGCAACTCTGACTCCTCTCAGGTCCCACAGGATTTGCCCGAATTAATTCTATTCATTGGAAAAAATATGCATTATTTATTTAAAACATTTCAATGCTGCTTTCTACCAAAGCTTGGATTCCCAAAGCAGCAAATTATACTTGTATTCAGGGATTTTATGTAGAGTGCATTCCTGATACACAGCACAGGAGGACCAAAAATTATAATAGGTAAGAAGGCCTATGTTGTGTCTTCTTTCATATGAGGTAAATGTTATGCTTGCAGGCATGACAGGTGCTTTCTGTCTGCTTCCCTCTGCCTGTAAAAATCATCAGCAATGCCTAGAGGGTTCGTGAAAGGCATGCAGAGGCTGATCTGGAAAACATTTTTTAAGGGAATGAGGTTTGAAAACCACGGGATCATTTAAGCTGAAAGGAAAGAAAATGAATTCAACTAAATGCTAACTGCATAAAATTTGCAATGCTGTAATACAGTATAAGGCAAAGACGGGGATAACCTTTAAATCACAGCTATTTTAGAAAGCGAAACATTTTATAAAACAGAAGCAGATTTCAAAAAGGGAAAGTGTGGGTTGTAAAACTTTATTTTGAGAAACCAAACATAACAGAACTAACCCAGAGATTATTGGCAGTACTGATGGTGATGTGCCATGTTCCCACTCCTGCATCAGTCTGGGCAGAGAATGAACTGTTGACCAGGCACGACCCTCCTCCCTCCATTTAGCTAAGCACACCACACACCTTAACTGGGGACAGTGTTCCTGCAGAAAGCCATAATAAGACTCATGTAAATAAAACTTTTCAAATTCCTGAGTTCTGCACATGAGAATTATTTCTATCGGTTCCTGAAGCCTTGGAATAATCCAGTTTTTCTAAGAGATTGTTTTTGTTTGTCATTCCCAAAGAAAATTACTGATACTTACACAAGCATAAAGCTAGTGGGCTTAGTCTAGTTTTAGTATCCTTTGTGGTTAGCTTGGTTACAAGCCACAGTGGTGAGGTCTGAGGGAAGTATGTGGTTTCTGCTTGGTACTTTGTGGTTTGACCAAGAAGAGGCTGAATACAAACAATTTCTCTTCCTATCCCTGACCTAAACCAATGTATATGGGTGAGTATAAAAAAAGATGGTGGTCGTTCAGTACAACAGGGATTACTAAGTGTCGTCTCACTTAGGTGGCAATTGCATAACTGGACACAATGTTCATGTTGGTGCTGCTTGCGCTATTAGACCTCTCAGTAGCATTTGACACAGCTGACCATGAGCTTTTAGCTCACTGCCTCGCCAATGTCGGGATTAGAGGGACTGCCCTTCAGTGGTTGATCTCCTTTCCCCGGGATCATGGACAGAGGGTAGCAATGCCTACCCAACCTGGACGGAGTGTGGCTATCTGTAGCCCATTCCACCAGGAACATGGGTGTGATTCTTGATACCACCCTCTCAATGGAGGCTCAGATCATGTGGCTGGCATTTTACCACCTTCACCAAGGCAAACTACTAGCATCCTACTTGGCCCCGGAACACCTAGCCACAGTGATCAATGTAATGGTCACCTATAGACTGGACTTCTGCATCTTGCTGTACAATCGCATTCCCTTAACCATGATCTGGAAACTACAGCTGATCTAGAATGCAGTGGCCAAGGTCCTCACAGCAACACCATGGAGGTCCCATATTCAGTCCATCCTCCAATAGCTGCACTGGCTTCTGGTAGAACTCTGGATCAGGCTTAAGGTTCTGGTAATCACCTTCAAGGCCAAATGCGGTCTGGGCCCAGTATACCTGAGGGATTGCCTTTCTGTCAACACCCCTGAAAGAGCCTTATGTCCCCTACCTCCAACTACTTAGTGATCCCTGACCCCAAGGAAGCCTGCTTGACCTCAACCAGGACCAGAGCTTTCTCCATCCTAGCCCCCAACTGGTGGAACGAGCTCCCAGAGGAGATCAGGGCCCTGATGGAACTTGAACAGTTCTGTAGGGCCTGCAAAAGGGAGCTCTTCTGCCATGCATTTGATTGAGGTCAACCTGAATCAAACACTTCCCATTGGCCCCCGAGCCTCCCTTCTATGGAAACCACTGCCAATCCCTCCAACCTACAAGGCTGTCAATAAGCGATAGTTGTTAATGTTCTCTCCATGTTCTACCATTCTATTATCTAATTGTTATTACTGTATTATTGTTACAACTATTGAGTTACCTGTATTTTATGTATTTGAGTTACCCCATTTTATGTAAACTACACTGAGCCTTAGGGGAGGGCTGTATTTAAATATAATAAAAATATAAATAAATAAATGTTTCTGTGTCTGACTGAAACCCAGAGGATGTAGAGAGATCCAAAGAGATATGGGAAGCAACACGAGTTCAGGAATAAGGGAGGGGTAGGCAAAGAAAATCTATCCTAGCTGTTTTTGGTTTCTTTTCTTTAATATTGTTGAGGTTTTTCTCCCTAATTCATTTACACTGGTTTCAGTGGCAAATATCGTTGTACTTTTTTGTTTTTCACCCAATTTGGAATAATCTCCTGTCAAGGGACCCTCCCTACCCAAAAGAAACAAATATTCACACTTCAGATGCAGTTAAAAGATTTGCAAACACAAAAGTTGTGTAAATTTGCATATGTGACCAGGCATGTGCTTTTGGTTAAAACAAAAACAAAAAAGCACCTTACTGGGTTTTTAAAAATTTATTTCTAAGATGAAGGCAGATTCTTTAATCTGCTTTTGTCTACTAGTATAGCTGACCTGAATAAAAGCTGAATTGTTTCTGCTTTTATTCAGGCATATTCAGCTGCTATACCACTGAAATGGCTGCTGACCATTTAAACTTGACTGGTTTGCCAATCAGCTGTTAAGGTTTAATGGCTATGCAGAAGAACATTGTTTGGGTCCGGTGACAACTTTAAGGCCAAAAAAGTTTTATTCAAGGCATAAGCTTTTGTGTGCATGAACACTTCTTCAGATACAGTGAAATAAGATGTCCGCAGTTATTATATACTAGCAAGAAAGCCCATTGCAAACAGGAATGCAATGGGCACTAGGACCCAGGGGACACGGGAGGTGCAGATCTGTGTGTGTGTGTGTGTGTGTGTGTCTCCCTCTCACTGCGTGTCTCTCGGTATGCTTCACAGCAGAAGGCATAGCAGGTAATTAGGGATGGTTTGTAGGAGGGACGGAGGGCTGGTGTGCAGTTTGGGGCAGTTCTCTCTGTATGTCTCTCTCTCCCGCTGTCGCAGCAGGGGCAGCTCTCTCTGTGTCTCTGTCAGCAGCTTGGGGCAGCTCTCTCTGTGTCTCTCTCTGCCTCCCTCGCAGCAGGAGCAGTAGGAGGGAATGAGGGCTTGTGTTCGGTCTGGCAGGGCTCTATGTGTGTCTCTCTCTGTCTCTGACATGTCTAAGAGGAACGTGGCTAGCATCCAGGGAGGGAGGGCAGGAGCTGTAGGGGCAGGGCAAATCTGATTTCACCCTGTTTCAACTTGGACAGCCGGACACGTTCCACTGCCCAGGCTGTTTCACAAATATATAGAGGAACCATGGATAAGGATAGGTGTCTGTGTGTGTGTGTGTGTGTGGGGGGGGGTAGAGTCAAGATGTATAAATAACTGGGAGATTACAGGTGAGATAGGATTAAAGCAGATGGTAAGATCTGTGAATCGTTTGAGAGCTGGGATAGAATAATAGAATCATAGAGTTGGAAGGCACCACCTGGGTCATCTAGTCCAACCCTCTGCACTATGCAGAACACTCACAACCCTATTGCTCATCCACTGTAACCTGCCACCCCCATGAACCTTCACTAGGATTGGTCAGTGGAAAAACAAAACCAAGCCAACAAAGGTACAGTGGCTGGACATGATCAGGATGGACACTGGCCAGATCATTGCATGGCTGAGGGAGGCGGTGTGGGATTCGGGATCATGATGACAGCTGTGCCAAGGGATCGCCAAGAGTTGGACATTACTGAAATGTCCGACATCAAAAACAAGATTTGTGAATAGCAGTGAATTAGCATACAAATACCAGAGGTAGCAAGATGTTAACTAGTCTAAACTCTAACTCAGTCTTTCTTAATCTTTTTTGCCATTGGGAAACCCCTGAAACATTCAGGTTTCAAGAAACCCCAGAGTGGCATGATTGTGCAGAATATGGTTGGGAAGCATAGCTGTGTACACTTGCACCCTGGGCCCCTCCCCTTCCCATCCCCTCCAGGCCCATCATTGGTAATTTGGGGAGAGGGATAGATCATATCACCCAATATATGGTCATATCACCCATATATGATCATATCACCTGATAAATGTTATTATACCCCCTGGGCTGCATGCCGTCACGTCTCATCTTGACTGGTCTGAGTTGCCTCACCAGGCCACCCTGGATGACTCCTGCAGCTGAGATAAGGGGTCTGTTGTGTTCTTGGCATGGTGGTAGGCCCAGCCAATGCACATACCAGTTTTTACCAAAGTCAATTTGCCGACCCTTTAAAATCATCCTTTAGAAAAATGTTGCTGCTTATGTATGTGGTCTACTACTGCCATGTTTTTTTTTTTGGGGGGGGGGTGTTGCATATGATTATGCATTTGAAAGAGTTATGATGGCAAATCCTTAAGTGGAAGGGGCACTTCCTCTGTTGTGCTAGATGCTCATTGGAAGACTATGGTAAGCTGTAATGTCACCTAACTGCCACTCTGGCACATGCTACTGGCAGGGCCTCGTGGGAATTATAGTTCACGGGCATGTTCACCTCAACAAGAAATTTCCACGGGGGCACACAGCCTTTTAAATGCCAGCACTACAACCTTTCCCCCTGAGAGGTATGCTGTTCCTCATACAGAGTGGATTGAAATGCCTCTGAGGGAATGAATAAATTAATTTATATTGGTGTAATATTGTAATATGAGCCTCTTGTGGCACAGAGTGGTAAGGCAGGAGATATGCAGTCAAGCTCTGCCCATGAGGCTGGGAGTTCAATCCCAGCAGCCGGCTCAAGGTTGACTCAGACTTCCATCCTTCTGAGGTCGGTAAAATGAGTACCCAACTTGCTGGGGGGTAAATGGTAATGACTGGGGAAGGCACTGGCAAACCACCCCATATTGAGTCTGCCATGAAAACGCTGGAGGGCATCACCCCAAGGGTCAGACATGACCCGGTGCTTGCACAGGGGATACCTTTGCCTTTAATATTGTAATAGCTGAGGTTGGAGGGTCTGCGCTGAACAAGGGACCCCTTAACCTCCCATTGGTGGACAAAGGACTAGGGGCTATCCATTCACCCATTAGTGTACAGGAGCCTGTATTCTCCTTGAATGTGATGTCTCCTCTTACTTTTCACATGGTCTTCCATGAAGACATATCTCTGCATATCTCTCCTGTAGATACAGTGCTCTAGACAAGCTGGCCATTTGTGATAGGGAAAGCACTCTTTAGATTAGGCTTCTTTGTCTTCTTTGGACTCCAACCTGAATGTGAACTGGATCTACTTGAATAAATGGAAGTTTACCTTTTTTGCAATATATTTTACCATACTTCTATGACTGGGCAAAACTCTCCTATGTTAACCAAATATCACAATAGACTCTGGTCATCTAGTCACAGTTAGTGGGCTGAACCCATTGATTCTGTGTGTCCAGTATTTGCTGCTGGATTTCAACACTATAAATATTCTTATGACAGCTGTCAAATGAAAGGAAAGTTAAGGTATGTGAGCTCTGCTGTAGATGACTGAAAGAAGTTGCAAGGAAGGACACTTACTTGTGATGGACAAATGTTGATGAGTTTTTCAGGTTCCATCTTTTTTCCTGCCCAAATGTCCCTGCAAGTTTCCTCTTTGTGTTCCAGAGTCTGGCATTTCTGGAGCCACTGAGACTGAAGGATTCTGAACCAAACATATTCAACAATCACCACAGTGAAGGTATTTCCAAGAATAAAGTTTCCTTTATTTTCTTTTATTCCGTGTTTCCTTGGGAGGTGAAAAAGGAGAGAGAGTCAGATTTTAGGGGAGACTTTCTCCCATGGATTCTCTCCTACCCCCAATAAGGAAATGAAATCCTGCTGTTTGTTCCCTTCTTTTTTTCAAGGAAAGAGAGCTTGGTATCTAGTTTTGATCATCAGCTATGCAGCACATATGCTTTGTAATTTTCATGCCAGGGACATGTTGCATTACTACCTCCAAGTTTGTGCTATTTCTATTTTAAAAGCTTTCCTTAGGTTTTTTTTATGTTGCTGCTGTTTCTGTGGTTTGTTTTAAAGGTTTCACTGATTTACAATTCAAGATCACTTGTTTATAGTTATTTTAAAATGCGGCATTGATCATCCATAAATTGCTGAACTGCCTGAACATAGTTGTTTAATCAGGAAACACTGTTTATAAGTACGTAGCAATGACAGCAATATTAATATCTAGCCATTTATGTTACTACTATTATTGATTTATTAATGTGCATTTTAGCTTATCCATCCTAAATGCTCAAGGCCTACAAAGAGTCCTTTGGAACCGAAGGCCTGGCTGATTTCAGCACTGGTCCTTCCTGTGTTGAACTGTTGCAAAACTCCACCTGACATGAGGGGTACACTTGCCAAAGTATATTGAATCTTGTATATTTGAGTTAATCTTTCCTATCAAACAGCTCATTGGGATCTCTGCAAAGTTAGAAGAATGTGGAATGACCTATAGAAAAATGAAGTTTCCATGAGAGAGTTATATCCTAACTGTATACTAGTTGTTTGTCTTACATTAAGGTGACCAGACTCTAAAAGACCACTTTTAGAAGGACATCTGGGGGCACCTGGCAAATTGTACTTATGTTGAAATTTAAAAAAATATATTACAATACTATTTTTGCGTTGTATGAAAATTGTTGTTGCTCCATATAGACCAAATTTTAATCAAGACCCCCCCCCCGGTCAATGTTGTCCCGCTTTACCAGTGGTAAAATCTGGTCACCTTAGCTTACAGTGTTTCATGATACCATATTTTTAAAGAACATGCTTACGTATGTATTTTGGCCTTTGTGAGATCCCACAGACAAGCTCAGTAGGAGTTAACAGAGTGGGTCTTTGTTCCTCTTCTTCCAGCAGCCTGAAAATCCTCTCTGATGACCCTTGGGAAAAAAATTATCCAAGATTTGAAGGGTTGTGGTTAGGTGGGAAGATCTGTTCAAATTGCCTCCTCCTCCTCCTCCTGGATTTTAGGTGAAGCACGCTGAAACAACAGATTCCCAAGGGGGGCAGACTTACAAGCATCATGGTGACACACTCCAGATCATTAGACTGCATAACTACTTCCTCCAACTTCTTCCTCTTTTCAAAAATACAGTACAAGACTGTCACCTTTGCTGGGTCCTGCCATCTGGACAATGGCAGCTATCTTTCTGCTGTGTTACTAGGCCATCACCTTTCAAATTTAGTTTGAAAGCAATACTCATTATTTCTAAAATGAGAGAGAGGAGTACAAGAAGGAGGATTCTTCCTGTTCTGTTGTTGTTCTGAAAGAATACAATTCTCACCTGACTGACTTGGTGATGGCGGGATACAGTTCAAAATCTCCTTTGGACTGAGCAAAGTGACATGGTGATGATTACAAAACCATTGGCCCTGAATATCCAGTGGAAAATCTGAACCTGTTGTACTTCCCAAACCTTTTGTACTGCCTAAACCAACTGACACTCCTTAGAATACAGTACATTCACCAGAACCTTCCAGAATCTTTCCTTCAGGCTACTGTGATGTTGCCTGTTGTCATTCTTCATATAGGTATCTATATATTTTCCTCTACCTGAATACTTTTGGATTTCAATTTGTTCTAGCCAATGTCTTGAAGAACGTATAAAATCTTTTCTTCGGTCTGTTTATTATTGCGATGCTCTCACCTGCATATGCATCAACTGATGACTGTCCATTTAAAAAAACCCAGATGAACATATTCACAAACAAAATATGTGTGGAACTCATGGCTTTTGACAAATTCAGTACATATTCTTTCAGGGCCTGATTTCATATGAGGGCTTTCCCCCCTTGGTGGTCATGTTGCCAATGCAATTGTTTCTCAATTTGCACTTGCCTCAGAGATTCCATTAAACTTCTGTTAGCCATGCATTATTTTTTACACAAGAGCCAGATAGACAGCCCTGTACCACTGTGGTCATCCCCTGATGCAGTTCTACACCTACCTTATTTTGGGTGCACAGACAGTGAATACCTGACTGCACTGGATGCGTTTAAATCCCCTGGATCAGATGGTATGCACCCACGAGTGCACAGGTTATTAACACTTCTTACTCATCATTCATGTGGGAACAAATTATACTGCCTGACATATCTTGGAACATACTAAAAACATACTAGACATACTAAAAATATACTAAAACATACTGGGAGAAAAGCCGTTTTGAGACTCCTTCATGTAGTGTTTCTTCTCTATAATTAACTGGGGGAAAATTGGGATTCCTGAATATTTACCAAATTTGGATACCATACCAATATTAGGATTTGAGAAGAATGGAAAATACCAATATTCTTTCAGGTCCAATATACCCGAATCTGAATAAAATCATTCCCGTCCCCGTCCCCCCAGCACACTCATTGCTATGTGATAACATCACCCTTGCAATATTACATCTCACCAGTGGATGGCAGGCTGTGAGAAGACATTTGGCTATCGTATAATGATAATTTTTCTTAAATGCTACATGAAATCCTGTACTCAATTGTAAATTGGCTGGTTTTCTGGAGTAGAGTTATCTTCCTGGAAAGCAAAATAAATAAAAGTCTCCTGAGAAATTTCTGAGAATTTCTGCTTTTCATTGCACCATATTCTTTTAAAAACACATGCAACTGCATATGAATTATTTTGTCAGAGTACAGTTGGAGTTTTGTTTTGCTTTGTGAAAGAACAGTTCTAAGCCCTTGAATGGAACATTCTGTTTCCATAGTTTGTGGATCTGACCCCTGAAAGATTCTTCTGTATTGCATTCCTTCTTCTTTATTCTAACCCTTACTTGAATAAGTATCATTCAGTTGATACTAGTGGAAACATTTGGTGCTTTGGAATTAATATTTCAATTCATAGGTTGGCAAACAGTGAGTACGATATTCAAGTGACACACAGGATTGTATAAGCCCTTGCTTCATCACCACCATACATGGTGTGAGGATATTAACTGCAGATATAGCCAAGACATGTAACAAAATGATAACCAAATATTTCTATTCAGATCAGATGGCTTTCATGCCTTAACTGCAAAAAACAAGTAGTACAATAAAGGCAGCATGTATCTCTTTTTAGATTCAGATTTATTACTATTACAGTCATAGACCAATCATAGATAAAATTTACAGCATCTGCAACAGTCGTCACAAAATAATTATACACTGAATGATAGATTAATTGATATAGAATACAACAGAACACATAAAATAGCAATAGTACACAAAATATGGTTTGAAAAAATTGTTCCCAGTATTCCATCTCATTCAGAATATTCACTGTGAACATGACACACATAGGTGCAAAAATCTGCCACTTGTCTCTTTGTACTAGGGTCGTCAAAAGATAATAAATAAACAGGCCTTATCCAGAAAACGTGATAGCTTAATCAGAAGGGGGAGAGAATCTTATTCCTCTGCGTGGGATAGAAAGAACAGCAAAAAAGGCCATACTCAAAAAAGGTCATATTCCAAATATACCACCTCTCCTGATGCACATGGATGGGAGTGCAACACATCTACCTAAGGCATAAGCACATCTGACGTGCTGAGCATCAAGCTGGAGCTATCAAATATCTGGACTTATTAGGCAACACAAACATTTAATCCTGCTGTTGCTCTGTATCTCGAACCCTCTGTTTTACACTAGACCTTGCTTGATTCATATTAGCATTAAGAGTGCTAGGAGAAAAGCCCAGTCTCAGCCATTTATTCTTAAGGACTGTGATCCACTTAGGCAGGAAGGAATCTATAACAACCAGTGGAAATATACCTTTTTGAGAAGAATTTATGTGAAGTCATTGGAAAACAGATTGTATGAAGATCTTTTTCATAGTACCTTTAAACATAACCAAGCATTACAGACACAAAAAGGAACCTGAATAATTTCCCAGAGAAATTTAGATTGCAGTTTCTCTAGATGAAGGAGGTTGGATGTTGTAAAGGCTGAATAAGTACCATGGAGTAGCTGAGGCAGAATTTTGTATAATATCACTGGGACATAGTGGCCTCCCTTAGATTGGAAAAAACATAAGCATGTTATAAATGCATCTTTCCGCATGTTCATCAGCAAAATGTGTTTGAGCCTGAAGCCTGTATTATCACACACAAATGACTGTTTATGCGCTGGAGGTTTCATGCCAGGCTGCAGGTTGGAGTTTTAGTCGTGGCAGGTTGCCCCACCTCTTCCTGCACCCACATGGGGGAGCATTTGGCCTGGTGCACCTCATCCGCTTCTGATTTGTGCTCCTGTACGGGAGCTGCAGCAGTGAAGTTCCCAGTGCATAAATGGTCAAATATCTGAAGAAGAGTTGGTTTTTCTGCCCCACTTTTCACTACCCAGAGGAGTCTCAAAGCAGCCTACAATCACCTCCCCTTTCTCTTCCCACAACAGACATCGAGTGAGGAAGGTCAGACTGAGAGAGCTTTGACAGAAATGCTCTGTGAGAACAGCTCTAACAGGACTGTGACTAGCCCAAGGTCACCCAGCTTACTGCACGTGGAGTAGTGGGGAATCAATCCTAGCTCACCAGATTAGAAGCCGCCACTCTTATCCACTACACCAAGCTGATTTTATTAACTAGCTCTATAATTACCCTCATCATGCAGGTCCTGCTTCTGGGGTGTGCACCAAAAATCATAATTTTGGTTTTATTATAATTAATTGTTGGATTTTTCCCATTTTCTACATCTTTTCAGTACATGTCTTAACCCTATTGGTGTTCTTGAAAGCAGAATCGCATCACCTGTACAAAACAGTATAGATAGAGGCTGGTTTGAGTAGGTGATATTTAGCGTCACTCATAAGCCTTGCCATATAATTAATGTGATAAGACTCAGACTCAGAAAACCTTTATTGGCATACAGCATTAATGTAATAATCAGATAATGAGGGTGCTAGAAGGCAACCCTGCCTAACACCTTCAAAGGTTTTTATTTGTTTAGTGAGATGTCCTTGGATATTATACATTTACTAGAAAAAAAGCCCATTTTATCCAGGAATAAAATGGGCACTAGGCCCCCTCCCTGGGGAAGCTTTTGTGGGGCGAAGGCTTCCTGGGGCCTGGTGGCCCTGTGGTTAGAGGCTCTGAGCGGCCTACGTGGGCATGGGGAGCGGGTCTTGGGGGGGAAAGGAGCGGGCCGTGGTGGTGGTGTGGTGGGCCTGCTCCTTTACCGCGGACCCCCCTGCCAAGGTGGCAAGGGAAAGGAGCCGCGTGGCCGTTGGGAAAGGAGCAGGGCCGCCGCGTCTTTGACTCAGCATCCCCACTCCTTTCCCCCAGCGGGAAGGGAGAGGAGAGGGTACGCTGAGTCTTTCCCGAGGGTGAGGAGAAGCCGGCCAGAGGACTTATCGGCTTCTTCCTCAGAGCGGCGACTCCCCGGCCGGCCCAGGCGAGGCCGGGTCAACCAGCCAATAGGGAGCCGCACTTTGCGGTTCTTGATTGGGCACTCCGAGTTTTTATCCTAGACAGAGCCCGCCCTTTTTCCTCCCCTTTAGCCCTTACTCTTTTATTACTACCGCTCCACAGGAGCGGTTACAGATATATTATATCCTTCTAAGGAAGGATTTCTCATATGCAGCACAGTCTAGCAAAAGCAGCCTTTTAGCAATTCTCAATGATCTCAACTTCTTCCAAAGTTTTGACTGTGAAATAGTCACAAGCTGCCTTTTTCAAGAAAGGCACCATACAGGGAGGTCAGTTCTCTGGTACAGTATTTCTCTATTAGATGTTTTAATATTAAGCAACATTCAGTCATCAATAGTCCTTCACTGAACCCCCCTTGCTTGAGGATAATTTGAACTTCTTCTTCTAATCAATTATAAAATTTGTTCTGCAGATGACTCACATATTGTTTGCTAATAATGCTTAGCAGGCTACTTGATCTGTAATTTGCTGGATCATTTTTGTCACCCTTTTTATAGATAGGAACCACAATGGCCAAATCCCAGTCCTTTGGGATATGACCTGTAGAATCAATGGACGTAAAAAAGAGTTGCCAGGTATGTTGCCCACAAGTAATTCAGGTAAAATGCTTTGAGTTATTCAGGTAGAATGCCACTGGGTCCCAGAACTTTGCTATTTTTTAGTTGAGCCATTTTTTTCTGTTCTAGTATTGCCTGCTGTGCCTCTGGACTCCTTACCAGACCACAGGTGTTAGCAGAGAGATATAGTGAGTTCAGGAACCATTTTGCTCTTACACTATCTTTATCAAACCAAGGTTTGGAGGGTCTATTACATTCAAATGTCCTTTAACCTCTGGATAGGATAGAACACAGCTCCTGAATTAAGAGATCATATGAGGTTATATCAGTGGTTCTCAACCTCGGGCTTGCGACCCCATTTGGGGTCACTTGGCCCCTCCCCCAGGGTCACCCTGTTGCTGGCCACAGTGGTGGCCTGCAGTGGCAGGTGGCGAGTGGAGGCGGGTGGTGGCGGTAGCAGGCGGGTGGCGGGTGGTGGTGGAGGCGGGTAAGTACTGCCCGCTCCTTGAGGGGGGGGAGGGAGGCTTGGGGCACGGGTGGTTGCAGGGACCTCGCCCCGCTTGTTTCCCAGAGTGGAAACAAAGAGCAAAGCAAAGTTTCTGCCTGGGGAATGTGCATGGGCAGGTTTGCCCCCCTTGATGCTCTGCACAGTTTCTCCTCACTAGCGTGCCAATGGGTCCTCTGCCAAGGGTAGGGGGTGACGGAGTTGGCCGGCAGCCAGAGAAGCCATGGAGCTGGCCGCCTTGACTGTTGTGTGCCTGTGCATATGCACCCCGCCTGTGTGCATACCGCTGCTGCTGAAGTTGTGGTCACATCACTGAAAAGGTTGAGAACCACTAGATTATATGATTATTAATTTTTTATTTATTTTATCATAAAATTTATATCCCACCCCTCCCAACAAGTCATCTCGGGTGGCTTACAGAATAAAATGGGCTCAATAGCCCCAATACAGTAAAACAATAAAAACAACATGCTCCCCCTTAATAATAATAACGCCCTAAAGGCTAAGTGGGAGGAGAAAGGGTGGGGCCTGTCCATGATAAGAACTCGGAGGAGCCAAGTGGCCAATAGGCCCATTGGCCACTTGGCCCGCCCCAGACTGGCCACGCAGATGGCTCGCCGCCAGGAAAGGAGCAGGGCCGCGAACCAGGGATCTTGCCTGGGGAGGGGGATGCCAGGAAAGGAGCAGGGCCGCTGCATTTTTGACACAGCGGCCCTGCTCCTTTTTGCCCACCGAGGCAGGAGCCTCACCGGGAGTGCCTTCCTGAGCCTCCCCACCAGCCTTCCCCTCAGGCCGCTATTGCGGCCCTGCCCGCCGCTACCACTAGCTGCCTGCCATCGCCGGCCTTCTGGAGGCCCCACCACAACAGAAACGGTAAGCCACCCCACCCTGCACCACCCCCCAAACGCCGGTACACCCACCCTCCCTGCTCTTGCCTCCCCCCAACTTGACCCCCCAGACCGTCACTGCTCTGCGCCCCTTTCCCCCCTCAACCTGCCCACCCACTCCCAAAGTCACCCCATGCTCCCTCCACCTACCCACCCATTGCTGTCTTCCCCCCTCCTTCCCCCCTTCCCCCGGGTCCCCCTGCCCACACACCAACCCGATTTGATAAATTTTCCAAATTTAAGATTTCCTTTAATATCAAATTTACCTGACCATTTTACTCACCAGTGTACTCAAGGTGAGATATGTTAACTGTTGTTTGATAGGAATGTTGAAGGATAAATAGAGCTTTACACTCAACAGGAAATGGTCACCTTCCAAATATAGAAGTATCTGGAATTGAAATGCCTTTGATAATAAAGAATTACATAGAATCATGGAGTTAGACGGTATCTCCAGAGTCATCTAGTCCAAACCTCTGCACAATGCAGAAAATTCACAACTACTAGCCCACTCACAGTGACCCCAATTCCATGTCCGAATTATACCCCCCCCCCCAAGAAAACCAGAAACTCAAAGTAGCAATTAGGATTTCCATGGGCATATAAGAAGGGGCACAAGAGCCAAGCACTGACACAACCCTTCCAGCTCACCTACTCACAATCTGCCTGTTTACACAACCAGTATTTCTGACAATTGACTATCCAGCCTCTCCTTAAAAACTTCCAAAGGAGAACCCACCACCTCCTGAGGAAGCCTGTTCTATTGAGGAACTGCCCTGTCAGAAACGTCTTCCAGATGTTTAACAAAAATGTGAGGTCAGGCTCATTGGCCTATAGTTTCCTGGGTCATCTCTCCTCCCTTTTTTGAAGATTGGCATAACATATGGTCTCCTCCAGTCTTCTGGCACATCTCCAGTCCTCCAAGATTTCCTATAGATAATGGACAAATGTTCTGCAAGCTCCTAAGGAAGTTCTTTAAGCACTCTTGGGTGCACACCATCTGGCTCAGAGGATGTGAACTCATCCGGTGAATATATTTAAATAAACTTATTAAACCCACACGTCTCAAGTCTTAATTTGGGTAGAAAGCAAAGGGAGACTTGCATTTCCTTGTCTTGCCTTTCCAGTTTCTGCCTTCCTTTTGAAAGTACAGCATTCCTCCATGAAAGGAGACTTTCAGCTTGGCTAAAAAAAATTCCTTATTAGTTATCATATGGCAGATTTACACATAGGTAGTATATAATATAAAGTTTGTAAGCAAGTTGATGCAAAGGCCATGCAGACTGATTGGGAAATCCCCCTAAATAGAAGAAAAAGTAGTGTTGGTTCTCATATGCCACTTTTCTCTACCAGAAGGAGTCTCAAAGCGGCTTACAGTCCTCTTCCCCTTCCTCTCCCCACAACAGACACCCTGTGAGGTAGATGAGGCTGAGAGAGCCCTGATATTACTGTTTGGTCAGAACACCTTTATAGTGCTGTGGTGAGCCCAAGGTCACCCAGCTGGCTGCAGGTGTGAGAGTGAGGAATCAAACCCAGTTTACCGGATTAGAAGTCCACTTCTAACCATTACATCAAACTGGCTCTCTGATACAAATATCTAAATTTTTGGTCCATTCATTCACAGCTGGGGATAGTTCAAAGAGCTCCATCCTGTTTAAGTAAGATCTGCCCATATCAATAACATCTATTTAAAAACACAGAAAAGTGCAGGTGCAATTAAACAAAATTTCTGGCAGAATTCTGGCTGCTACATTCCAGTGCAATTACTATCTTCAAGGCTAAGGCTTTTGCTCAGCTGACATATGGAGCACCAATTAGTATAACGGGCAACTTGGGCAGTCTAGAAAAGGTCCAGTCTAAATTTCTGAGGTCAATTTTAGCAGTACCAAACAACATCTCAAATGCAGTAGATAGGATCGAGACAGGAATGGTCAATGTTCAGTCCAGACTTTGGATAGCTACCTTTATATTCTGGCTAAAATTGCCTTTCCGACAGCAGGTCTTGCAAGTTTAATTCTGATAGACACATCTGTCGCACCTTGGCAAATTGCACTCACTAAAAAGCTGTGCTACTATGGTCTCTCACTTTAACTGATTCTGACCATGGGTTACGACAAGGCTATAGATCTTGTTAAGACTACGGTGATAGAAGTAGACAGGCAACATGACCTCAACAATATCCAGGATCCACTTTTTAGGAAAGATCTTTTCATCAGTTATAATCAAAGTTATGAACCCTGAACCCAGGAGATCCTTCATCCTCTTTTGTTATGATGCCCTACACGCTACATACTTGAGTGGTAAATTGGATAGAAAGGCTCTGTATTTGCAATGAGGGTCAAGTTGAGACCACAGAACACATCTTATTTGAGTGCAAATTATCTTTAATCCGCTCCTGCGGAGCGGATTAAATAAAAGGCTAAGGGCTCTTGGGGAGGAGTTAGGGCGGGACCAGTTTGGCATAAAAACTCGGTGGGGACCAATCAGGAGCCGCAAAGCCAGCAACTGATAGAATGTCTTTGCAGCCTTAGAAAACATCACCTGCAACTGATGTTATCATATTCAAACTGTCTTCTAACTAACAAAGTAGCAAGATTTGCTTTGTTAGCTTCTAGAATTAGGAAACATTGGGTTACTAATGTATAGCCATTCTAAGTATACCAATAGGTTTCTAGAACCATTTATGCTTTTTAGGCTAGTTGCTTTTATTGTGTGTTTCTTAATCTTGTATTTAGTTTATATATTTTAATTCTCTTACTGCTATTATGTCTCATTTTATTTTTGTATTTTATTGGTCTATGACCGCAAAATAAATATTGATTGACAAAGATTTCTATCATTTAACCCTGGAAAGCAGGATCCTCACATTCCTATGACAGATGGAAAATAGTTTGGTGGACTGCACTACAATTTCATTTGGGACTTGGTATTTCACTCCATTTAAACACCAGATGTTCACAACTGCCATATTCTTCACAACTTCATATTCTATTAGCCATCTTTCATACTTTACATGACAGGTCAAATCCTTCAGGCCTCTTGTCGGTGTTTATCAGATTATGGATATCAGGTGGAACTGATTGCATCCATGTTCACAACCATTCATTCCCAAGATCAAAATTTTGTGATTGCTGGATTTGTGCAGATCTTTTTGTCAAGTGTTGGGAACTTAGTCTGGATAGGCTTGGGTGGGACCTAGAGATCTGGAATCACAAAAGATCTTCCAACTATAAAAATCAGTTCCCCCTTAGGGATGCCATATTTGGGATGGAGCCTTGGGGAGGATGAGGTTTGGGGAGAGAAGTGCCCTCAGCGGATATAAGTATCCAAAGGTTGAGCCAATTTGGATATTATAATAGTCTGATCTTATTTTATGCAGCATAAGAAAAGTCAAAAGTTGTTTGAATGCTTTAACAATGCTACCACACACTATCAATGAAAACACCAGACAACAATATTGAAGATCAGATTTGTTATAAATTGCTGATTAATTGCTATTTATTAACTTAATTGCTAATTATTTACCAGTGAATTGCTACATATTTGCTTCTGAATGGCTATTTATTAATTTTATCTTCCCTAAGAGGCTACCTAATAGATGTGTACTTTCCTGCTTAATAAATGAAATCTTTTGCTTCAAAGTCAATTGTTTGCTTTTCTGAGCAATTGAAGATCCTCACACAAAGCTCCCTCAACTTTGTCTCATACGACTTGGTCTCCAAAGCCATCGCCATGTTCATTGTCCCCCTCTGGACATATTCCAGTTTGTCTACACCCTTTTTCAGTTGTGATTCCCAAAACTGAACACAGTACATGGCTAGCTGCCTCTTGCCAAAATTGACTCCCTCATTGTCTGACTCAACAGTCCCAGCCTGGGAGGTTCCTGACCTCCTTCCCTGCTATCTGTGGCCAGGATATTCTCCCACAAGGCTTTCACTTCCTCGAGCCTGGTGGGCTTTGTGTAAGAAGTCCAATGCTGAACACAGGGAATTATATGGAGCAGCTGCTCAAGGATATGTTCAACTATCCACTGGCCATCTGCAGTTGTGGGCTGCAGCCACCAGATGACAGCATCATTCAGTGTTGCAATCATCATGTGAGGAGACCCTCTGGATTAGTATGCAAGGCTCCTGACCCACTGTTAGTGGGACTTGGCAAGATCTCATGGTGGTCCAAGATAGAGGCATTCAGCTTGTCATAATCCCTTGCCGCTGACTTTTCCATGGCTTTATGAGTTGCTTGAGGCTCACCAGTGAGGTACGGCATCTCTCTCTCTCTCTCTCTCTCTCTCTCTCTCTCTCTCTCTCTCTCTCTCTCCCTTTCAGCTCAGGGTGGTTTACATTATAATTCTCATATGCAGTACAGTACAACAAAGATTCAATATAAAAATTATTTGACAGTGAAACTTGTATCAAACAGTGTAATATAACAACAGTACTTAACAACAACAAGAAGAACAACAGTGTGTTATGCAATACTAAACAACAGTTTGGACAGTCTGCACTGTGGTCTGGTTTTCTATTAGTGCAGATTATGGAGTTACTGGTTGGTAGTTTGCAGCTTGTTCACTTCTCTTGGCTGAATGCCTGGTGGAAGAGCTCCTTTTTGGCAGGCCATACAGCAGTGGTCCCCAACCTTTTTATCACCGGGGACCACTCACCGGGGACCACTCAACGCCTTTTACTGAGGAGTTTACTCCTCTACTCTCAACCACTGCCCTAACGCTCTCTGATTGCTATGGTAATGTTTAAACATCCCTTCAAAATAAGATACAGACACGCCACAACAATGAACGTAAGGAACATTTTATTTTCACTCATGAAAATATTCACTATTTTAACTCTTGACAATGACAAATCAATGGGAACCCTGAGCTTGTTTCTCTGCAACGAGATAGTCCCATCTGGGAGTGATGGGAGACAATGACACCCAAAGTGTCTTGTAAAGGGCCGGGGGGGGGGTGAAGTAAAGGGCCGGGAGGGGGGGAAAGGCATCCTTTGGGGCCCACCTCCAATTAGTTGAAGGACCACATGTGGTGGTCCACAGGTTGAGGATCGCTACCCTACAGAATTGTTTTAGCTCTGGCAGGGTTCTAATGTCCTCTGGGAACTTGTTCCATGAGGTGGGGGTCAAGACGGAGAAAGCCCTGGCTCTAGTCACTGACAGACAAGCTTCCCTGTGGCTGGGAATTGCCAGTCTATTGGTGTTGGGGGGGCATAGGTGGAGAGGCAGTTTCTCAGATACTCAGGGCCCAGACCACAAATGGCCTTGAAATCTCACTGGACTCAGGGCCCTTGGGCTCAAACATCTCTAGATAAGCCACAATTTCACCCTCAGCCCCTAGCTTTATCAAGGGCACCCAAGCTTGTTGACCAGCCCTAAACAAGGGATTAGCTGGCCCAGTACAGCAGGGCTCTAGTCTCTAACACTTGGTGGAGGTCTTGCATTATAACTGCCTGGAAATCACACTGCTGCTGCTGGGCAACCTCACTCAGAAACTGGACCTGGTGTTGGGCCAACCATTGCCAAAATGCATGTGGTTCACATTTGCTGCAGCTTTATCCTGTCCAGGTTCTGCAGTTCTCCTGTCATCGAGTTCCTGTCCTTGGTGGCTTCTCCTGTCCTTGGTGGCACTACTAGGCTGAGAGGCTGGAAGATGAACTGTCCACTTTTCCACCTCACTGGAGTAGGGAGGTGGGGCAGCAGTCTACCTAACAGGGTGAGTGTAGCTATGTTCTTCACTGCTTTGTGAGAGAGGTCTGACCCCAGAAGGTGTGCTTGATTCCTCCACTGTGGTGTTCCCCCAACTGCTGCTTGCACTTCCTTAGGTTGGCTGGCCTGACATCCTCCTTTGTGATCAGATACTATGTTGGGGAGAAACAGTGCAACCCTTGTGCTTACTGCAGCTCGTGCAGTTATCCTCTTTCACTCTCCCTCTCCCTCTTCCTTTCAATCTCTCTCACTCATTGTTTTTCACTCTGTCACTTCTCCTTCTGCAGTCTTTTCATCTACAGCTGAAGAATGTCTGACCCCCTCCCTGTGCTCCTTCCCCTTTATCCCTCCCCATGGGCCTCGTTCTACCCTAGCTTCACCCCCTCATTTCTGTATGTGAGTGTTTGTTGTCTCTCTCCTGCCAATGCTCCCCTGTGGATCTCTGCCCTCCCAGCCACTCAACCCCCAGTGTCCTGGGCCATGTGTTCTAGGCCAGGCCAAGCTGCCTGGCATTGGTCTTGTGGTTGGGCATGGCACTCTCAGGGGTGGGTGGATGCTGCAGTGGTTCCTTTGTCAGCTGCTTGCTCCACTACTTTCCCATCTTTCACTTTGCCACTTTTTGGAGTCCCGTTTCCAGCACAGCATGGGTCATCTAGCTGTGGGTGAGTCTTGGGGCAGGCTGCCTGTGTTGGCCTCCATACCAGGAAGTCTGGACAACCATGCAATTATTTGTGACTGCCTTTATCATTTTTGCATATTTTACCTGTCCCAATTGGTTATAATAAAAACAAAGATGTTGTGCATCCATGGAAGAATGATCATGTCTAGAAAGTCTAGAAATCGGAGTATGATCTGAAGACCCTGCTAAAGAGACTAAAAGAAGAAAGAGAAAAGACGGGACTACACCTAAATATCAAAAAGACCAAGATCATGACAACTACTGGCAGTAGTGCCAAAGTTAAGATTGACAATGAGAACATTGAATGTATTGATGATTTCAACTTTCTTGGCTCTATGATCAGTCAAAGTGGTGGATGCAGCCGTGAAATCAAACGGCAAATAACACTGGGCCGGAACGCAATGTTAAGCATGAACCGAATATGGAAAGATAAGAATATCAGCCTTAATACAAAGTGCTGGCTAGTCAACACCATTGTGTTCCCCATAACAAGTTATGGATGCGAAAGAAAAAAGACAGGAGAACAGATGTGTTTGAATTATGGTGTTGGAGACGAATGCTGCAAATACCATGAACAGCCAAAGTTACTAACCAGATAGTTTTAAAGAGGAGAAAACCAACTATGTCATTAGAAGGCAAGATATTATGGCTAAAGCTCACTTAATTTGGACATATATAATCAGACTCACTAGAAAAATCATTAATGCTCGGCATGGACAGAGGTAAAAGGAAACGTGGTCACCAAAGGATCTGCTGGCTCGACACGATCAAAGCTGATACAGGGATGACCAAGAACCAACTAAAAGAAGCAGTCATTGACAGAGACAAATGGCAAAACTTTCCTATAGAATCGCCAAGGATTGGACACGACTGAATGGATAACTACAACAGAAAGTCTCTTCCAAATCCAGATTTATCATGTAAGCGCAATCTAAGTTTAAAGGGTCCCTTTGATCTGGGGTCGTAGATGAGTGGTTCATATTCTATTATAAATTTCATTAAGACCACATAAATTGGGTCATTTCAAATGTTAAATGCCATTGCTAAAATATAAAGGTCACTGGATGACCTTTATAATGAGTTGTTGTCTATTAGAGAATACATAGTTGGCGGGTAATTTTGTTATACATGCAGCTCAGAAGGGTAGGAACTTCTGGAAATGGAATTAGAACCCTAACATTTGCAGCCATTTACAGTACAGCAGCTTTCTTATGTCCTGAAACCGAAAACATGTTTTGTACTGATCACAGCTGAACTCTTGACTCAGGCAAAAGACAGAGAGAGGAGAGGGCAGCCAGCCACTTCCACACACTGTTGCTTTGGGACAGTATGAGTGGGGAAACAAAAAGAAATACCACTGGGGAGCTTTCTGCAGCTGTAGTAGAGGACACGGGCCAAACAGATGAACAAAGAACACACTGTACTTTATTTAGTAGGGCAGAATTCATGAAATGCAGGAGGCAGTTCTAATGCAGCAGAGTGGTCTGCCTATCATATTGTTAGTAAAGGGGTGGAACCAGTTTTCCATTCAGCAGAATTGATGGAGGGGGCTATGATGATGAATTTTTAGATTTACAATGTTTTAAGATTGGCTGTAATGTCAAGGCTAACTTATGTTTGTGACATGGCCTTAAGCAGTAGTAGAAGAAGATGTGGGTTTTATACCCTGCTTTTCACTACCAGAAGGAGTCTCAAAGCAACTTATAATCACCTTCTCTTCCTCTCCCCACAATAGGTGGTGGTGGGGAGCTGAGAGAACTCTGACAGGAGTGCTCTGTGAGAACAGCACTATCAGGACTATGATGAGCCCTAGGTCACCCAGCTGGCTGCATTTGGAGGAATGGGGAATCAAACCTGGCTTGCCTGATTAGAAACTGCCACTCTTAACCACTACACCAAGCTGGCTCTCGTTTTTAAACCATTTCCTTTCAAAAGCAAAAAATATTAACTGAATCAACCAGAATCAGCATACAGAACTTAGAAGGGTGAACGGGTGGGGCTGGGGTGGGGTGGGGGTGAGGTTTTGCCAATCAGTGATGGAGGTTTTCTTTTCTTTTTGCCAAAAGCCAGAGTTGAACTCACTACCTCAGTAACTTCAAGCTGCTTCTTTCCCATCTAAAAGCTAAAAGAGGCTAAAAGCTAATTTAGAAAAATACCATCTAAAGCTTTTCTTTTTTTTTAAACCAGGGAAGTGAGGCTTTGCTGCTTCATTTGGAGAGGAAGGGGGGCATAGAGCTGCCTGCAGCCAGACTCGGGCTTTTGCTGTCTCCTTGGGAATGGAGGGAAAAACAACAATGCAATGCCTTGCTAGAATGGTTTAAATAAAAACAGGAACCCAACTGAACTTAGTTCCCTTAATTAAAAAAAAAAAGAATCTGACAAGATGGGAGGGGAAAGGGGGGAAAGGCAGATGGCAGTTCTTGGTAATGTTTCTCAACCCCCTCTTGTGATGCTTTAGGATTGGGTTGGCTATAGTTCTAATGCCAATGAGACGTAAGGGGAGCTTATCTTTAAATATAGGACAGGGTCCTATTAAATAAAAGAGTAAGGCCACCTGGGGAGGAGTTAGGGCGGGCCCTGTCCAGGATAAAAACTCAGAAGGCCCAATCAGGAGCCGCAAAGCGGCTCCTGATTGGGCCCTCCGAGTGTCCATCCAGGGCCATGCAGCCAATGGGGAGGCGCACAAAGTGCCTTCCTATTGGCCCCTCACCAGGACAGACCAAAATTCCATTCACCCAGCCCAGTCTGGCTGCCAGTCTGCTCCTGACCACCACAGGGAGAGGAGATCAGCAGGGCTGCCAAAGGGGATGAGAACAGAGGCTGTGCCAGCCCTTTTTGCCCCAAGGCTGTCCTAACTGTCATGTCCAACTGCAAATGGCCTCAGAACCTTGACAGAGCTGGCAGGAGGCTGCAGAGTGCTCCCCTCCCCCCCTTCAGGCCTGCTGGGAAGGAGCCTCTAACAGCCCCTGACTGAGGGAAGGAGGTGTTTCCAAGAGCAATGCAGGGGAGCCTGAGGGCATTCCTTTTAAGGGGGGGGGCTTTCCCCTTCTGCCAAACAGTTGCCTGACAGGGAGGCCACAGAAAAGCCCCTTCTCACTTAAAATACTGCTCTGCCCGGGGGTTAGACACAGCCAAGCCATGTGTCTTTATTCTTTGCAACTCTCTGCAGATTTGAGGCCACTGCACAGCGTTATTCTGCAGAGGAAGGTGGCTCTTTTGTCTCCTGTTTCATCTGCACAACAACCCTGTGCAGTAGGCCTCAAGTCTTTCAATTCAACAACAACCTGTGTGGGAAGCCTTAAATGTTTCTTCTCTACCACAACCCTGTCCAAAGTAACCCTTTCTGCCTGGGGAGCTGATCTTTATACTCTGCAGGTGAGCTGTAATTCCAGGAGCTCTCCAGGCCACACCTGTAGGTTGGCTACCCCTGGGTTGGAAATATTCCTGGAGGTTTGGAGGTGGGACTTCAAAATCGTACAATGCCTCAGAGTCCAGCCTTCAAATGAGCCATTTTTGCCTGCAGTTGGTAGGGAGTGGTGCAGGAGTGTCCCTCCTGGCCTATGGGTTATGGCCAGCCCTTATCAGCAACTGTTTGTATTCTGGGGCGCAGACAGGCAGACCAGCATCAGTCCTGTGAGTCTGGAAAGTGCAGGAAGATCTAAATAAATATTTACAGCCTGAAACTAAATAGAGAACAAGTAAATGTCTGGAGACACATCGTAATTTAAATAGTAACTGGCAAATAACCTTGGCCTGGCAAATAAAAAAAACAGTATTAAAAACCTTACTAAGGTCAAGACTGCTGTGCACAGACAGTCTTCCTCTTAGGGTTGCCAGCTTCCCTGTGAGGCTCGCTACCCCACCTCCCTCATGGGGAGTCTGCTATGGGGAGAGAAGGGGAAGACGATTGGAAAATGCTTTGAGACACCTGAGGCCTGCTGGGTCACTGCGGCCCATTCCCAGTTCTCTCAGATCTCTCACAACCCCACATACCTCACAGGTTGACTATTGTGGAGAGACAAATGGAAAAGGTGTTTGTAAACCTCTTTGAGACTCCTTTGGGTAGTAAGCAATAGGGTACAAAAATCCGTTCTTCTAAGGAGCAACCATGAAAGAAGCATGTGGGCACATAACATTTTACCAACAGTGAAAATATGGGAGACAGAAGGAACAGGGTGGACACCTGTGTACTGTGACTACCCCATGTGTATTAGGGCAGAGGGGCATTTTGGTGAATGTGGCCTAATTCACACAAGAAGGGAAATGACGCAGAACTGGGGGGAATTGGTTGCCATGTAATCTTGCCCTAAGAAGAGTCTCCAGTCTGATTTTCCCTTCACATATCTGAGGACATGGCTCTGGAAAGGTCATCTGTAACCACTATGCCACAATTCCCAAAGGTCAGTTCTCTCCCACAATCAACGAACATTCCACACCACAGGTTCTTGACACCCATATCTCCACACCCATGGCCTCATTTGCCACCATGTCATCACAACCTCCCACACAACACACATGACAACCCCATGCCCTTACAGACTGGACAACTCCTCCCCTTCCTCTTCCCACTGCCAAGCTCTAGTGCCCGTTGTATTCTTGGAGACAACGGGCTTTACCCCTAGTTAAAAATAAATAAATACTTAAGCAGTACTGCATCTTAGACAAAATAGTGGTGGGAAAAGCTTCCAGTCAAATGGCAACCCAGAGGTGGAAGCAGCTTTAAGAATTTCTCCTTACATTTTCAAGAGGCACCCCCTGCCTAAAACTGATCAATGAGCAGAGACTGCTGCACAATGTCAGTGGAGATATAGCCTTGAAGGGGGGGGGGGATCCAATGGAGGAACCACATCTGCTCATGGAAGACTGTGATGGGTGCATATTACTTAAAAAAAAAAAACACCCAGGGAAAATGCACTCTTAGCTAGCCCAGGGGGAAAGTGAACTGACTCCACGGTGGAGCCTGAACATCATGAAAATGGTGCAGATGGGAGGAAAAAGGCAAAATGCATCTGAGCGGAGAGCGGCGTTAGATGCAGAAATTTTATTTTAACCCAAGTGGAATGGACTACTAAACCACCAGTAAACACAGTGCATAATTGGCATGGATTTTACTATGTGCAATGACAAAATCCACTTGCAGTCATTGAAGTGGATTCATTTTTTAGCATGTGCAAAAGCATCCATGCAATTGGCCATCCATGCAATTTTCAGTAGCTGGCTCCACCTGTACCTGAAGCAAGCGGAAGAAGGGGAGAGGATAAATGTTGGCTGGCTGAGCAGAAAGCATTAGCAAGCAGTGGAGTGCTCATGACGGAGGCAATATAAGCATCACAAAGCTTTCAGAGTTCAAAGTCCTTTCGTTCTTTCGCCTTTTTTCTTCTACTATAATGAGATTGTGCTTATTTGCAGCTTGGATTTATTTTTATCTACTGCTCTCCCCAACCCCTTGCCATTTAGATATATTTTTCATGCCATATGAATACAACATTTTTCTTAATATTATATATCCTACTATTTTAAAAGTTCTGTTTTCAAGAAAACAAGAATTGTTCAAGTATGTTTCCGGACACTAGCCAAGTGCTTTGCAGAAATTATGCAAGGGGAGCAGATGGGAATTCTAGAATTTCCTGTTTTGATTCATTTAAGAATGTGCACACACACTCTGACCAATATACAAACCCAAAGCTCCAGACTCAGCACATCAACCATCAATAGGTTTTTGTAACTGGCCTGCCTGAGGGCTTGATCTGGAAACTGCAGCTGGTGCAAAGTGCAGTTCCCAGGGTCCTCACAGGTACACCATGGAGGGCCCATATCCAGCCTGTGCTGAGGCAGCTGCATTGGTTGCCAGTTGCTGTCTGGATCCGGTTCAAGGTTCTGGTTTTAACTTTCAAGGCCATACGCAGTCTGGGCCCATCATATCTGAGGGGCCGCCTGTTGCCTTATGGCCCCCACAGGGCTCTATGCTCTGCGGGCACATCTATTGTTTGTTATCGGCCTCAGGGAAGCATGCCTGGCTGTGACCATGGCCAGGGCCTTTTTGATTCTTGCCCCAACCTGGTGTAATGAGCTCCCGGAGGAGCTGCAGGCCCTGTGGGATCTTTCAGCGTTCCTCAGGGCCTGCAGAACGGAACTCTTCCACCAGGTCTATGGTTAAGGCCAGACAGCAAGGAAGATCAGGGCCCCCCTACATGAGTGGCGGTAGTGAGTTAAATCAGTGCCCTCTGCTAGTGCATATTTTTATGGGATTGTTAGACTGGGTATGTGCTTTTTGCTGCAGCATCTTTTCTGGTTCTTTATGGCTTTTGTATTGTATTTAAGGGATTTTTATGCCTGTTTTAAGGGGTTTTATTGGGGGGGGGGTTAGTCAAAACATTGTCACCCATCTTGAGCCCTTCAGGAGAGGTGGACAATAAATCTAAATATTGTCAATGTTATTGTTGTTGTTGTTGTTGTTGTTATATGTAATTTGGCCAAAGTGAAAAAGATGCATTGGCACATTTGACACATGGTCCCCAAATGTGGCACTTGGCACATGGTCCCCAAATAGTGCGGATAGATCACTGGAATTCCTGGTAACTAAATTTCATTGAAACAATTCACAGTGTCCTCCAACACCAAATTATAAATAAGACACATAGAGGAATACATTATACCTGGGAAACCATGCATGGACACATGTATGCAAACTGGCCGTTAACATTCAAGTTGTCAGACTCAGATTCAGGAGCCAAAGAAAACCAAAGTAAAAGAGCTGCACCAGTCACAGGACAACTTGGACATAGTAGCAGTCATGACAATTTAGAGGTGCCTTTCCTCCCCTTGTGCAGAGGTTGTGACCAGAATTAAGTGACTATAGTCCTTCTTAATAGAGTATCCATGAACCTTTCTATCAGCTTGAGGGCCAGTTTGGTGTAGTGGTTAGGAGTGCAGACTTCTAATCTGGCAAACTGGGTTTGATTCTGTGCTCCCCCACATGCAACCAGCTGGGTGACCTTGGGCTCACCACAGCACTGATAAAGTTGTTCTGACCAAGTAGTAATATCAGGGCTTTATCAGCCTCACCTACCTAACAGGTAGGGAGAGGAAAAGGAAGGGGATTGTAAACCGCTTTGAGATTCCTTCTGGTAGAGAAAAAACAGCATATAAGAACCAACTCTTCTTCTTCTTCTACCAGGAACTGCTTTTGGTCTGCCATATTTTGAAGTCCTCTTTTGCTGCATTTAATGTATTATTATTATTATTATTATTATTTCGATTTATTTCCCGCCACTCCCAAATGGCTCGTGGTGGGTTACAGTGTCTTAAAAACCCCATTAAAACTCCCATTAAAAGACTTTAAAATGTCACAACATGGCGGCACAATTATAAGATCCCCTTCCTACCCCCATTCCTAAAAAAGGGGGGGTGGAGGAGAAGGAGGTCAACGATGTTCAAGAAGCCGGGGGAGAGCAGTCAATGTACCCCAGCAGCCCCAGTCTCAACCATAGACCTGGCGGAAGAGCTCCGTCTTGCAAGCCCTGCGGAACGTTGAAGGGTCCCGCAGGGCCCGCAGCTCACCCGGGAGCTCATTCCACCAGGTGGGGGCCAGGACCGAAAAGGCCCTGGCCCTGGTCGAGGCTAGGCGTGCTTCCCTGGGGCCGGGAACGACCAGAAGATTCTCACTCGCAGAGCGCAGAGCCCTGCGGGGGGCATAGGGCACTAGGCGGTCCCTCATGTAGACATCATGTGTAGCAATGCTCATTGGATGCATTGAGCCCAGTTACATAGGTCCACTGGGCTCTCAGGTGAGGCCTCCCAAGTCAGGATGGGTTGACCCCCAACCCCATATACCACCTCAAAAAGTGACTTCCTTGTACTGGAGTGGACTGCATTATTATATGTTTTCTCTGTGAAAAGGAGTACTCAGTCTAGAGCTGATTCCGCACAAGATAATGCACTTTCAGTGTGCTTTTGCGGATGAGTTTTCACGTGCAAAACATGAAAATCTGCTTCTAAAATTCATTGAAAGTACATCAACTATTACTTGCAGAATGGACCCAGGTGTCCTGCTGATTGTTGATGAAGCACCACAAGCATTGTTCTAGTATTTGGTTGACCGATTCGGTTTGGCCATTAGTCTTGGAATGGTATCCTGAACTCAGTCCCTGTTTCACACTCAACAGCTTCAGGAGCTCCTGCCAGAACTTGGCAACAAACTGAAGACCCTGGTCAGAGACCACTCTAAAACAAGTAACCCCATCTGTATACACAAGCTCAGAACCTAAAATTGTTTACCACCTTATAGTCTCCATTATTACATCACATGAGGGCATTTAACTATCTGTAAACAGCCCGTGGCGCCACAGGCGCCACGGACTGTATAAAGGAGTAAGGGGTAGTGGGGAGGAGTTAGGGCGGGACCGGTCCGGGATAAAAACTCGCGGGGGGCCAATCAGGAGCCGCGAAGCGGCTCCTGATTGGCCCCTCCGAGTGTCAATCCCGCCCCAAGCAGACAATGGGGAGCCGCGCGAAGCGCGGCTCCCCATTGCCTGCTTCACTCGCTCGGAAAATGGCGGCCCGCCTGGTGAGAGCCTCGGCTGGGGGGTGGGCCGGGAAGCCTTCTCTCGGCCGGCGGAGCGGCCTCGCAGCGTTGTGGACGCTGCGAGCCCGCTCCGCCGGCCGAGAGAAGGCTCCAGAGAGCCTCGGGGGGGTGGATGGGTGGGGGGGGGAAGGGAAGCCTTCTGCCGCCGGCCGCAGCGGGCTCACAGCGTCGTAGACAGAAAAAAAAACCCTGTAGGAGCCTTTCGCAGATCCAAGCAGCAGAAAACAAAACCCTGAAGGAGCCTTTCCCAGCTCCAAGCAGCAGGAAAAAAAACCCCTGTAGGAGCTCCAAGCCGGCACGCCCACGAGAGCTAGCAGAAAAAAAAAACCCTGTAGGAGCCTTTCACAGCTCCAAGCAGCAGAAAAAAAAACCCTGTAGGAGCCTTTCCCAGCTCCAAGCAGCAGAAAACAAAACCCTGAAGGAGCCTTTCCCAGCTCCAAGCAGCAGAAAAAAAAAAACCCTGTAGGAGCTCCAAGCCGGCACGCCCACGAGAGGCAGCAGAAAAAAAAACCCTGTAGGAGCCTTTCCCAGCTCCAGGCAGCAGAAAAAAAAAACCCTGTAGGAGCTCCAAGCCGGCACGCCCACGAGAGGCAGCAGAAAACAAAACCCTGTAGGAGCCTTTCCCAGCTCCAGGCAGCAGAAAAAAAAAAACCCTGAAGGAGCTCCAAGCCGGCACGCCCACGAGAGGCAGCAGAAAAAAAAAACCCTGTAGGAGCCTTTCCCAGCTCCAAGCAGCAGAAAACAAAACCCTGAAGGAGCCTTTCCCAGCTCCAAGCAGCAGAAAAAAAAAACCCTGTAGGAGCTCCAAGCCAGCACGCCCACGAGAGGCAGCAGAAAAAAAAACCCTGTAGGAGCCTTTCACAGCTCCAAGCAGCAGAAAAAAAAAACCCTGTAGGAGCCTTTCCCAGCTCCAAGCAGCAGAAAAAAAAACCCTGTAGGAGCCTTTCCCAGCTCCAAGCAGCAGAAAAAAAAACCCTGTAGGAGCCTTTCCCAGCTCCAAGCAGCAGAAAAAAAAACCCTGTAGGAGCCTTTCCCAGCTCCAAGCAGCAGAAAAAAAAACCCTGTAGGAGCCTTTCGCAGATCCAAGCAGCAGAAAACAAAACCCTGTAGGAGCCTTTCCCAGCTCCAAGCAGCAGAAAAAAAAACCCTGTAGGAGCCTTTCGCAGATCCAAGCAGCAGAAAACAAAACCCAGAAGGAGCCTTTCCCAGCTCCAAGCAGCAGAAAAAAAAACCCTGTAGGAGCCTTTCGCAGATCCAAGCAGCAGAAAACAAAACCCTGAAGGAGCCTTTCCCAGCTCCAAGCAGCAGAAAAAAAAACCCTGTAGGAGCCTTTCGCAGATCCAAGCAGCAGAAAACAAAACCCTGAAGGAGCCTTTCCCAGCTCCAAGCAGCAGAAAAAAAAAACCCTGTAGGAGCTCCAAGCCAGCACGCCCACGAGAGGCAGCAGAAAAAAATTAACCCTGTAGGAGCCTTTCGCAGCTCCAAGCAGCAGGAAAAAAAACCCTGTAGGAGCCTTTCGCAGCTCCCAGCAGAAAAAAAAAAAAAAACCCTGTAGGAGCTCCAAGCCGGCACGCCCACGAGAGCTAGCAGAAAAAAATTAACCCTGTAGGAGCCTTTCGCAGCTCCAAGCAGAAGAAAAAAATTAACCCTGTAGGAGCCTTTCGCAGCTCCAAGCAGCAGGGGAAAAAAACCCTGTAGGAGCCATTCGCAGCTCCAAGCCGGCACGCCCACGAGAGCTAGCAGAAAAAAAACAAACCCTGTAGGAGCCTTTCACAGCTCCAAGCAGCAGAAAAAAAAAAACCTTTAGGAGCCTTTCCCAGCTCCAAGCAGCAGAAAAAAATTAACCCTGTAGGAGCCTTTCGCAGCTCCAAGCCGGCGCTCCCACGAGAGCTAGCAGGAAAAAAAAAACCCTGTAGGAGCCTTTCGCAACTCCAAGCAGCAGAAAAAAATTAACCCTGTAGGAGCCTTTCGCAGCTCCAAGCCGGCGCGCCCACGAGAGGCAGCAGAAAAAAAAAAACCCTGGAGGAGCCTGTCGCCGCTTCAAGCCGGCGCCCTGGGAGCCCCGGCAGCCGCCCACAGCGCTGCTGCTGGCGGCTCCCTGCCCTCATGGCCCCAGAACACAATGGAGCCGCCGGGAAAGCCGCAGAAGAACAAAAAAATGCAGAGGAGCCGCCGCAGCCCAGCGCACCACACCTGGTGCTCCTCGGCAAAAACTACGAGACGCCGAGGAGCCGCCGCCCGCCTCCTCTTTCAGGTAGCCTGTCCCTCGCTCTGTCCCTCGCCTGCCGCTCGCTCTGGTCCCCACCTGCTAGCGCCCATTGTCTTCTTCATACAATGGGCTTTTTTACTAGTTAGACCATAATGCAGGGATGTGAATGTGGTCAGCATCAACCCACTCATTCTCAGAAATGGGGAAATGTTTCCAGGCTACAAAATACTGAAGCCATCATCTGTGGAACTGTAAATCAAGGACTTGAGAAATTTCTTAGCAGGCGGTCTCATCAGTCATGTTGGGAACAGGCTTTGCAGATGGGAGATGCCATTTGTCAGGGAGAGGTGATTTCTTAAGCAAGCTGGAATAAAAAACAGGGAGCATGTGTCTGTAATATTTAGGCAGTTTCAAGGTGGTTTTAGCCATTTTAATTTTATTTGGTAAAATATTTTAATTTTGATATACTATTTTGATATACTTAAGTATCTTGCACATTGTATCTATCTATGGTATTTTTCTTAGCCTGACTTTGAGTCAAAGCAAAGAGTCCGAGCTGCTGTGGTATAAACACCAAGTTTGTTATCTCATCCCACCTGCTTTCAAGTTGTGGCAGGTAGGACAGGGCACCTGCTAAAAAGTTTGTTTTAACAGGAAAATGATTGAATACAAAGTTTAATTTAGAGAACTCAGTCCATGTAATCTTTTTGGCATTAAGTCTCTGGGGCTGCTTTAACATTACAAATTTTTTATGGTCAGTACAAAGCTCAAAACCTCTTCTGCCCCTTCCAATTACTGCATTACTGCAGCCAGATAGTTAGGGCAGACTTAATACTGGTGGTGTCTTGCTCCCAAACCGCCAAATTCTGCTCAGTTTCAGTGAATTTTCTGGAGAGGTAAGTACAGGGATGTAACTTGCTATTCTCCCCACTAGAAGGAACACCACTATCATAACAACGTCACTAATATCCACTAGTACCACAAATTGTTGTGCTGGATCAGCATGCTTTAAGATGGGCTCAGTGGTTTCTTTAACTCCTCAAATACCTGCTTGCATTCAGTTGTCCACTGGATTTTACAGTCTGGCTTCTTGGCCCTCTCTCCCCTCTCCTTCATCTTTAACGTGTTGGGGAGAGCTACTTGGGGTGAAATTTGGGATGAAATTTCTAGAAAAGTTTATGAATTCTAGAAAACTCCTTTCCTTTAGGAGGGTCCATCTCCAACCCATGCAACCACTCAGTAGTCTAAAAGGTCTACCTTCTCTTTGTGGAATTCACATTTAGACAACTTTACATACATCTGGTTGTCCCTCAGTTTCTTCAATACTGATCTCACCAGCTCCACATGTTAATCATAGTCCTTGGTATAAATAATAGTCCTTGGTATAATATGAACATCATCTAGAACCCCCCCCCCTTTGTATAGGTATTCATGCAACACTTTATCAGGTTCAGAAATACCCTGGGTGCACTGCTTAACCCAAATGGTATAAAGGTAAAGGTAAAGGTATCCCCTGTGCAAGCACCGAGTCATGTCTGACCCTTGGGGTGACGCCCTCTAGCGTTTTCATGGCAGACTCAATACGGGGTGGTTTGCCAGTGCCTTCCCCAGTCATGACCGTTTACCCCCCAGCAGCAAGCTGGGTACTCATTTTACCGACCTCGGAAGGATGGAAGGCTGAGTCAACCTTGAGCCGGCTGCTGGGATCGAACTCCCAACCTCATGAGCAAAGCTTTCAGGTGGCTGCCTTACCACTCTGCGCCACAAGAGGCTCCCAAATGGTATAGCCAGTACCAAACTGCCCAACCAGGATGTTAAAAGCTGTCTTCCATTCATCTCCCACTTTGATGTTGACCTGGTAGTAGACTTCAGGCAAATCCAGCTTAGTGAACAGTTGTGTTGTTGTTAGGTGCGAAGTCGTGTCTGACCCATCGCGACCCCATGGACAATGATCCTCCAGGCCTGAACACTTTAACCCAGGGGTAGTCAAACTGCGGCCCTCCAGATGTCCATGGACTACAATTCCCAGGAGCCCCTGCCAGCGAATGCTGGCAGGGGCTCATGGGAATTGTAGTCCATGGACATCTGGAGGGCCGCAGTTTGACTACCCCAGGTTTAACCTTTCCCAAATGCCCCAGCAGGTCCTTGATCAGAGGGAGAAGGTATGCATTAGTCATAGAGATATCATTCAGCTCCCTGGACTCCATGCAAACTCTCAGTATTCTGTCCTTATTTTTTGCAAAGAGCACAGTGTCCGCCATCCTAAGAGGCAGGCTGAATGAATCCTTGTTTCTTTTTCTTGTCAATAAACTTCCTGAGTGCCACCATCTCCTTGGTACTCGTGGAGTACAAGCATACCTTGGGCAAGGGCTCCCCTGTTTTTAATCCAATTGCACAATCAAATCCCAGTATTCCCTCTGGAGGTATTCCATCTCCTCTGTCACCACCTATGCCCAAGCTTTCATTTAGGATGTCTGACTTCTAATCACCTTTGCACAATTGATTTCTTTCCCCACAATAGGGTTTACACACTGGATTGTGGAATGTAAGGATCTGCTTCTTCCAGTCAATAGTGGGACTGTGACCCTTCAGCCAGTTCAATCCCAGGAATAGGGTATATTTAGCAACAAGGATCACCACCAAGTGAATACTCTCCCAGTGGTCTTCTACGCCCATCTTTGCTGGTTCACTTTAATGTGAAATGCCCCTCCCCACTGGGTTGCTCAAACAGGATGGCTCATTCAAGTTCTCTGTGCTCAAGTCCCAAGCCAGCCACCACAGCAGGACTGTTTAGGCTTTGACCAACTAGAGTGACTTCAGGGAAAGTCACACTGGCCCCCTGCCTCTGGTTTCTTAAAGTTACTGGCATTAACAAGAGGGATGTGGGTTCACTTTATGGCAGGCCCACCTCATTTCCTGCCTGCTAAGATTGCATTCCTCCTCTACAGATGACAATCCTTTGGGTGATGAAAAACTCAAATTCATTGCAGGTGCGAGTAGAATGGTGGTGGGGTGGTTGCTGAGCCAGATTTTTCCACCTAGCTGCATTGCTTCCCTGTTGGCACCCCTGCTGCTATTGTTGGCTTCACGATGAGAGCCCTTTTGGGGCAGCCAGCCAAAAAGTGGCCCTCAGCCCAAATCCCAGGTATAATTCCTGCTAACAGCATCAGTCCTTCTCTGTAGATCCCAGTCTTCCAGTGAATATGTCTTTGGCTTTGGTGCTCCCCACAGGCATCGAAGTCTGGAACATGAGCCCAGAATTTGCCTCACAAGCTGTACTTACTGAGGCTGATTCTCCAAATTGCTGGCCAGGCACACCCACCCCATAAACGTTCAGAGGTTGTCTTGCATTAAAGAATCTCAGAGTACTCCATCTTGGAAAAACTGCACCTTCATAGCCTCCAGCCAGTCATGCACCTTTCTCACAAGGTGACAGAACTGCTGGTTTAGTGGTTGCATTGCCTTGATCCAGAGCCCTCTATTGTGTTTGTGTGGGAGTGGGTGGTTGTGATGGCTGGTCCCCAGCCCCTGGGGCTATCACCACAATTGATAGTTCCTGCAACTGCTCCCTCAGCTCATCCACTACATGCCACACCATTGCCTTCTCGCACTCCAAGCAAACATACATTGATGGAGCCCAGCCACCTGGGGCTTCCCACTTAGCTAAGTATCACAGGGCCTGGCTCAAAGCAATAGCTTGAAACATCCTTCTGGCAGTGGTGCACATCCCACATGGGCTACCAAGCCTTGGAAGTATCTTTCTTGGTCTTCCATCCATAACTACACATATCCTACCTAACAGGGTGCCCACTTGCACAATTCCACCCTCACTGGGCCCCTGCTTGTCATCCTCCTTTATGTTTTTGCCTTCATTGGTGTCCAATGTGCCCAATCCACTGTAAGAGATAATGAGTTGCATGGTGGGTCGTATGCACTGTAAAAAGTGAGTTTTAACAATTTGACAGGACTCTGTTGAATTCTCAAGAAGAAGACTCACTGATTAAGAAAATTTCTTAATTGAAGACAATGGCAAGCCAAGAACAAGATATTTCTTTGCTAAAACTGAAAAACAAAGCTAGCAGCAGGAGCATATACATTCTCCAAATCCCATCCTCCAATTTGAAAAGAGCTGCTCTGGATGCAAGCCAGGCAAGGACAGTGTTTCCCATGCAAAAGTATGTGTAGTAAAATTGTGTAATGTCTACAAAGGCATTATTATGGTTTCTTTAGGCTGATCCTGCATTGAGCAATAGGTTGGACTAGATGGCCTGTATAGCCTCTTCCAACTCTATGATTATATGTTTCAAAAAGATACATTGGGTCAGCAAGGTCAAAACAATAAAATGTTCCCAGGAGAGATATGATAGAGAGATCCCCGGTGTCCAGGCTGTGGAAAATGCTACACAAATGAAGCAGGACAAAAACAGGTCAAAGAAACATCCCATGGCAAGAACATGACAAAGGTAAACAGGTAACCTGTGAACATGTGAATAGGATCTTGTGATACATATATTGCTGGATTTCACAATGAATGTTTCTTTACCCACATAAATAAATAAGGGAACTCTGTCCATACATGTTTATAAAAATTCATTTTAAATCTGGCTCCCCATTCTCCTGACATGTTTATGTTTCAAGGAACATAGAAGAAAATGTACCTTCCTCTACAGTTTGATGCTGAGCTTCATATATCCCCCCAAACCTTGATTGTGCTGAATTCTGGAACATAACTGCCAAAAGCATGAAGCTTGATTAAGCACTCAGAACAAAGAAATCTGACATGCTGTCCAAGGGAAAAACTTGGGAGGGGTGGAACTAGTGGGAAAAAGTAGTTGTGAATGACCATGCCTTTTTTGGCTGTATTAAAAGAGTGAAAACAATAAAGGCACCATGAAACAGAAAGAATTGCCACAAACATTACACTGTTGTCAGTTTGCTGTTTTCTTTGAATTCTAGCTCTGTTTTCTCACAAGGTAAGCTTTTAATGGTATTAATATCTGATGCTGTGGATGGCTTTGTGCAGGTTTTTAAAATCATTAAGGAAAAAAAATGTTACTGTTTAAATGGGAAAATGGTGGCAGTGTAATTAGCTCTCTGTGATTAAAGCAGTTAAGTACCACAGACCTAAGTGCAATCTGTGTCCAGTTTAACTTTTGAAACTGTCTGCCCAAACTGATTGAATTATTAATGGCTTTATTTAACTAGGTCAGTCTAAGTTTTCTGGATATCTCATTTTCTTCTTGTAATACTGTTCTGTTTCCTTTTAAGGATGTTGAAATTTTTATTTATGTTGAAATATTCAAGAAATAACATCAAGTCAAGCTCCCTAGGAAGCTCAAACTTAATGTGTTTGGAGCCATGCATGCCAATGGTCCCAAAGGACTGGATTTTGACGTTACAATCCCCAAACAGTTTTAGAGAGCATTGCACATTTTTTGTCTGCTGTTGTTTATTTTCCTTTTAAAAATTAGCATACTTATTATTGTTTATATTTTGAAGTACGTTTCTTAGAGCTGTTTTTGGCAAGGAGAAAGGGCTGCGCAGCATATTGGGTCCATCTCCTGGTACGGGGACTGATAGATCACAGATTTTCCTTACTGCTGTGTCTCCACATCCTGTTTCTCTTCCAATGTTTTTCTGTAAAACTGAAGTCCATAGCAGAAAGGGGGAAAAGATGGGTATGGGGAACAGCAGAGACTTCTGTACCAAATTTTTCAGGATTTCCCCCCCTCTTGTTCTGTCACTCTTCATATCCTCATTTCCCCCTGCTTCCTTCTCCCATTCCCACTCACTTTTATCTGCCCCCTGTTGGCAGAGTAATTTACACTGCAATAGCGCACAAGATACTTGATAGGAAAGGAGAGAGATAGGTTCCCAACTACATCTCTAACTGAAAGAAAGACACTTCTGAGAAGGGCGAAATTGCCTTCTTCTGAGAGTAGCAATCTGGAGACAGACAAGGAATGATACTTAAAAGGAGAGAGAGTGCTGAGCTCACTATCTAATTGTCTTCCCGCTGTCCCCCTGCAGGGTCTTCTTCTCTTCTTTGTACACTAGACATTGCCTTTTCCAACTTCCCTTCTCAAAGTCTAGTGTACAGTGTCCTTAGGATTCATCTTCTTATACAGTCTTGCAAACTTTTCTTTCTTTTTGAGTACATAGGCAATCATTTCACCTGTAGGACAATATTCCAATTCAATAAGCCGTTCTTCTTGCATGTTTCTTGCTAGGTGATGCTTCACATCCATGTGTTTAGTTCTTGAGTTGAATATCTTGATCTATTTTATGCACCCCTGGTTGTCTTCAAAAAGTTGTATTGGTTTGGGTTCCTTTATCCCAAAGTCTTTCTGCACACTTCTGTTGGGTTTCCATTGAGGACACATAGAGTTTCTTAATTCCTGCTGCTCCAGATAACTATGTCACTGCCACAGAAGACTAAATGTCTTCTAGTAGACTTTATGTTCATAGTATCTCCTGCCCAGTCTGTATCCACATAACATACTAGCCTGGGATTGTCACTTCTTGGTGACTGTGGCTTCATATGTGCAATGTCATATAGGTACTTCAGAAGTTTTTTTGACTGCATTTCAGTCCCTTTTGCTTGGCAATTCCATCTTTCTGCAAAACATGTCCACAGTTCCTATAATACAAGGGCATGTCAATATGCTTATGTACAGCAATCTTCCAATTGCTTCTTTGTATTGCCTGTTGTCAGTAAGAAGTACATTATTTCCTTGCTGGTTCAGATTGTTTTCATTGGAGTGCTTGCTGGCTTAGCTCTTTTCATATTCATGTAGTCCAGAATTTCTAGGATGTCCTGTTTCTGATTGATAAGACAGCTTCCATCTTCCTTTCATTCTACTTGTATTCCAAGGTGATACTTAATGTTTCCTAATTTGTTCACATCTCTTTCTTGATTCAGATGTTGAACTATTTCATCACAGCCCTCCTTGTCTTCATAGAATAAAATCAGATGACTCACATAAGTCCATATGTTGCCTCTGTATCATGTGCATGGGCATCTTTCTGTCTTCTCTTGCTCATTTTTTTCTTTTGTTAGCATTTGATGAAGTTTTTCATTCCAACATCTCAGAGCCTATTTCAGTCCATATATACTCTTCTGAAATTTACATATGAGTTGCTTTGAATTGTTCAAACATGTAAACATCTCCCTTTATTTCTCCATGTTGCAAAGCAGGCTTTATATCCAGATGCTCCACATGCATCCTCCTTGCTGCTGCTATACTGAAGAGCATTCTTTATCCATATTCCTGCTTCTTCTGAAGGTTTTCTTGTTATCTCCTCATGGGGGAGGCTCAGATATAGCTTCTGCCTTTGCTAGTTAAGAAAGTCTTCTTGGTGGTACGCCTTTGTTTGGTCTGGTTGAGCATCTGTTGCTTGGCTGTGCAGCCCCTTCTAGTTCTTTAGGTTCTGCAAATGTGTTTTCTGTGTTGTCCATTAGGCTCAAATGAACTGTTTCTGTTTGCTGTACATCATTTTTCTCAATTGGTATAGATTCACTGATGTTTACTTTTTTCATATTTCTTTTTTTTTAGCAAGATTTTTATTTTTCATTTATAACAGAATCACAGAATCATAGAGTTGGAAGGGGCCATACAGGCCATCTAGTCCAACCTCCTGTTCAATGCAGGATCTGCATGTCCTTTCCTCTGCAGCCAACGGGAACAGCATCCTGTCCTCCTTTGAGTGACAACCTTTCAAATACTTAAAGTGGGCTATCATGTCCCCTCTCAACCTCCTTTTCTCCAGGCTGAACATTCCCAAGTCCCTCAACCTATCTTCATAGGGCTTGGTCCCTTGGCCCCAGATCATCTTCGTCGCTCTCCTCTGTACTCTTTCAATTTTATCTACATCCTTCTTGAAGTGAGGCCTCCAGAACTGCACACAGTACTCCAGGTGTGGTCTGACCAGTGCCATATACAATGGGACTATGACATATTGTGATTTTGATGTGATGCCCCTGTTGATACAGCCCAAAATGACATTTGCCTTTTTTACCGCTGCATCACACTGCCTGCTCATGTTTAGCTTACAATCCACAAGTACCCCAAGGTCTCATTCACACACAGTGTTACCTAGAAGTGTATTCCCCATCCAGTAGGCATGCTTTTCATTTTTCTGACCCAGATGCAGAACTTACTTATCTTCATTAAATTGCATCTTGTTCTCATTTGCTCATTTTTCCATTGTGTTCAGATCTCGTTGAACTCTGTCTCTATCTTCTGGAGTATTTGCCAGTCCTCCCAATTTGGTGTCATCTGCAAACTTGACAAATAAATCATTCTATCCCTGTTCAGTTTATCTTCTCAGATAGTTTAAGTAGTGGCCCCATTGTCCTTGAAAATCTTCTTCTGTCTTTCCATTGACTAACAATGTCAGTTAGCCATTTTAGCCAGGTCTGCCAGCTTGGTCAGCCAGTTCTCTATAGAAGGTAGATCTTGCACCTTCCATTTTCTAGCCAAGACTAGCCTTGCCACTGTCGTCGCATGGAAGAATAAGCTTCTACTTTGCGTTGGGAGACTTTCTTCATATTTCTTGATTCTCTCTTTCATCAATGTAGACTACGTTGCGGATCATGACTGCTTCTGTTTCTGAGTTGAGGATTGTGTACATCCTAATTTAAGGTGACCCAATTTGAGGGAAGTAAAGTGGGACGGCAGCAGTAGCGGCCCCCTCCCCCCTTGGTGATGGCGGCGGGCCCGCCCTCTCCCTTGGAGGCAGGAAATGGGTTTGGGGACGTTATTTCTGTCTCCCCCACCCCACCATAAGAAGGGAAGAAGGGAAGATCCCCCGTCTCAAGGACCCTTCCATGGGGGGAGGCACCCTGTGGTCAAGTGCCCCTCCCCCAGTGGTGCGCAGGTGTGCTCCTGCCATGCTCATGCGGGCCAAGGCTCAGCAACGCCTCAAGGCTCAGCAATGCCTCAGCAACACCTCCGGGCCCCTCCTCTCCCCTCCTGCTACAGGGAAGCTACCGTGTTGCTAGGCAGGCAGTGCATGCGCTGTAAAGGCTACTCACCTCCTGTTCAGCCAGCAGGACTCAGGCTTCCTGCTTTTGGCATTTGGCTTTGGTCTCCACTTCATCCTGCCGCAACTGGGCAACATTGTCCTTCTTTCTCACATGCCACGACTTTTTTGGATGGATATTCATCAGTGCTGCTTTTGCTTTGTCGCCCTGCTTGGCTTCTCCCTTAATTTCTGCTTTCGCAATAGCCTTTGCTTCTCTGATTGGCTGCAGCTTGTTCCCGCCCTTCATTTTCCGGGTGTGGGGCAAAGTGGTTGGTGATGACTTCCACACTCATAGAGTATTCTGATTGGTTGGTGATCCGCTAAAGAGGGGAAGGGGTTGGCCACAACTCCTCGATGGCAAAGATCAGCCGGGCTCCCTCGCTCATGCTCTCTCCCTCTCATGCTTGCCCAGCAACCTCTCCCCTTGAGCTCGGCTACTCCAACTGTCATGACAGCCGCAGAAAATTTCGGCTTTTGACCTTGACACAGCAAGCAAGCTCTCGCTCTGGTGGTCGAGCTGGCCAGCAGGGGCTGCACAAGCGAGCCCGTCCCTGGCACAGCCTCGGAGGGGGTGGAGAAAGCGCTGAGGGGCGAAGGACTGCCCAGCCAGCAGCAATGGCACTTGGGCCACTGGGAGCGGGACTTCTAAAGCATCTGACGGGACGCGGGACATTTGGCTTAGAGGCGTGACTGTCCTGCTAGATTCGGTATGCCTGGTCACCTTATCCTAGTTTGCAGCCTACAAAAATGTTTTCTTCTGCTCTAAGATCCACCCTGGTCCACTTTTCTTCATGAATGTAAGTGTTGGTCTCTGATTGAAACACTTTTAGATGATTCAGACTTGGTTTGTGCCCATACTACAATTTATAGGGTATACTATTTGCAACTTTAGTAGGTAATCTGTTTTGCAGGTAAATAGGAGTGTTGATTGCTTCTCCCCAACACTTGTACAGTATGCTCCTTCAGGCTACCTGACATCACCTGCGCATTTCAGTAAGAGAGATTTTGACTCTCTGCTAACCATTCTGCTTTGGGATATATGGATTGTAAGCTGATACTTCAGTCAATTATTATTATTATTATTATTATTATTATTATTATTATTATTATTATTATTATTATTATTATTATTATTATATACAATAATTTCATATCCCACATGTTCTCCTGTATTATCACTGCATATTCCTTTCTCTGAAATTTGTTTCTGACTATTACCACATATGCTTTAGATTTTTTTCAGTATTTCACTTTTCTCTTTAATTAGGTAGGTCACAGTATGGAATCATACAGTTGGAAGGGGCCATACAGGCCATCTAGTCCAACCCTCTGTTCAATGCAGGATCAGCCTTAAGTATCCATGATACTTGATCAATGCAGGATCAGCCTTAAGTATCCATGATACTTGATCAATGCAGGATCAGCCTTAAGTATCTGTCCAGCCGCTGCTTGGAGATCACCAATGAGGGGGAGCTCACCACCTCCAGCCATTTCACTGCTGAACTAGGCTATGACAGTTTTCTTCCTGAAATCTAGCTGGTACCATTCTACGTGGTCAGAGGTTGGGCACTGTAGAGGAATGCTTTGTTGCTTGGAGATTTTAAAGTGACCACTTTGAAGCATTCCCCCCCCCCTGTACTTCAGAAGGATGAGAAAAAGCTAGCCCATGGACTCATCGTCATTTGGATGCTAATTGACTTGCATGGAATGAATGGATAGGCACTTTCCTCTTCCTCCTGGCAGGTATCAGAAATTTGGAGACCTGAAATACTGAAGAGGCCCACAGGAATAATAAATAATAACAATAAATAAATCTTGATATACTTTGTCAGTTGAAATTAGTTCTCCCCTCTGTCTGATATCACATTTTTCTCCAAAAGATATATTTTTCCTTTCTTCACAAGTGCTCTCACAGAAATAAGATTATTTGCCATTTCTGGAACATAAAGGCAGTCTTTAACATGGATAGCTTGGCTCTCCCCACTAGGATATTAGTGTACTTAATCTTTGTGTACTTGCTGAATACTTGCTAAAAGTCTTCCATCAGTGGGATCATCAGAGGAAAAGCAGGAAGTGACTGCAAGCAGTATGCTCAACTTTTAACCATTTGGTTTCATGCACTGTGGCATAACTATATAGCCACTGGAGTACAGTGGTTACAGCATTGGAAGTAGAAATGTTCCTTTGACTCTGCTTGAACTAGTCATAGTGATTGGAGATACCAAGTTTAGAAAATCTCCATGCAACTGGAAGAAGGGTCTCTTTTGCCTTATGTCCACCAGAAAAGGAGTATCTAATCTGAGAGCCCAGGTGGAACACCATTTGCCATGCTGTCACTGGAGAGCTTAATGAAGCTTTGAAGTAATGAGAACTTTATAGAACTTTTGTAATTTCACCATGTAAAGGAGCCTGCAGTATTTTTTAAACATCTATAGGGCATGAAAGCAGAAAGGCTTAGTGCCTATTTTACATCTGTTTTTTCCCACAGGTCAAAGGATTTAGGCACATCTAGAGATGGCAGTAGCAGTAGGATAGTGTCTGGGTGGCAGGTTAACATGGATAGAGAGGTTGTCGAGAGGCATTTAGCTGCACTGGATGAGTTCAAATCCCCTGGGCCGGATGAAATGTACCCGAGAGTGCTCAAAGAACTTTCCAGAGAACTTGCACAGCCCTTGTCCATCATCTTCGGGACCTCTTTAAGGACTGGAGATGTCCCGGAGGACTGGAAGAGAGCAAACGTTCTTCCGATCTTCAAAAAAGTGAGGAAGGATGACCCGGGAAACTACAGACCTGTGTTGTGGGGAAGATAATGGAGCAGATATTAAAGGGAGCGATCTGCAAACATCTGGAGGATAATTTGGTGATCCAAGGAAGTCAGCATGGATTTGTCTCCAACAGGTCTTGCCAGACCAACCTGGTTTCCTTTTTTGACCAAGTAACAGGTTTGCTGGATCGTGGAAATTCGGTTGATATCATTTACTTGGATTTTAGTAAAGCTTTTGACAAGGTTCCCCATGATGTTCTGATGGATAAGTTGAAGGACTGCAATCTACATTTTCAGATAGTTAAGTGGATAGGGAATTGGTTAGAGAACCGCAATCAAAGAGTTGTTGTCATTGGTGTTTCATCAGATTGGAGAGAGGTGAGTAGCGGGGTACCTCAGGGCTCGGTGCTCGGCCCGGTACTTTTTAACATATTTATTAATGATCTAGATGAGGGGGTGGAGGGACTACTCACCAAGTTTGCAGATGACACCAAATTGGGAGGACTGGCAAATACTCCGGAAGATAGAGACAGAGTTCAACGAGATCTGAACACAATGGAAAAATGGGCAAATGAGAACAAGATGCAATTTAATAAAGATAAGTGTAAAGTTCTGCATCTGGGTCAGAAAAATGAAAAGCATGCCTACTGGATGGGGGATACGCTTCTAGGTAACACTGTGTGTGAACGAGACCTTGGGGTACTTGTGGATTGTAAACTAAACATGAGCAGGCAGTGTGATGCAGCGGTAAAAAAGGCGAATGCCTTTTACAGGGGCATCACATCAAAATCACAAGATGTCATAGTCCCATTGTATACGGCACTGGTCAGACCACACCTGGACTACTGTGTACAGTTCTGGAGGCCTCACTTCAAGAAGGACGTAGATAAAATTGAAAGGGTACAGAGGAGAGTGACGAAGATGATCTGGGGCCAAGGGACCTAGCCCTATGAAGATAGGTTGAGGGACTTGGGAATGTTCAGCCTGGAGAAAAGGAGGTTGAGAGGGGACATGATAGCCCACTTTAAGTATTTGAAAGGTTGTCACTTGGAGGAGGGCAGGATGCTGTTTCTGTTGGCTGCAGAGGAGATGACACACAGTAATGGGTTTAAACTTCAAGTACAACGATATAGGCTAGATATCAGGAAAAATTTTTTCGCAGTCAGAGTAGTTCAGCAGTGGAATAGGCTGCCTAAGGAGGTGGTGAACTCCCCCTCACTGGCAGTCTTCAAGCAAAGGTTGGATACACACTTTTCTTGGATGCTTTAGGATGCTTTGGGCTGATCCTGCGTTGAGCAGGGGGTTGGACTAGATGGCCTGTATGGCCCCTTCCAACTCTATGATTCTATGATTCTATGATTCTATGTTTATTCAGGAGGGACAGGAGGATTGTGTCTTATACTCAGTTTTTTTAAAAAAATCTTTTGCTCAATCTGTGTGGTGCTAAAATTATTCTTATAAGCACTTATTTAAATAAATCTTTTAGAATGTTGAGTGCCGGTAGTGGCTCTCAGTCCCAGATAGACCCCCACCATCCCAGAAACAGTATTGAAAATGGGAACTCCAGTGGGAGGTGGGAGACTGGTGAGAAGCTATTCGTCCAGAGTGCCCCCAGCAGATAACTCACCCTGTGGTGTCCAGGCCCTCAGCAGTTGGAAAAGGGAAACTAGGAGTGTGATCCTCTCAGTAGAAAATCCCATGTAATGGTCAGTGGTGACAGCTAGACTGATTACTCTCTGCTGCTGCCTCCCTTCCCTCCATATTGCCATCACCTCCACTCCCACGTCTCACCGGACTTCCCTCTGAAAACCCTAACAGTCTCTCCCCTTCTCCTGTTTCCTTTTCTGCTTCTGTCCTGATTCCAGACACACAGTTGGCAGAGAGAGGTAAGTTCTAGCCATCAATGTTGGTCAAAATATCATTCCAGAATTCATATATCATAGACAACACTCACAGCTTCAGGTCAGGGACCCTGCCATCTCCTTCTGTCTTTTGCTCACTGAAATACAGCTTGGAATACTTAGAGAATTCCTTGCTTAAAGCTACAGGAGCTCCTTGTATCATTTTTGGATTTTTAAAAAATCCGTCAATACATACACACAAGGGAAGGACTCCAGAAATGGCAGTCAGCTGAGAGCATGTACTGTAATTGCTCTCAGGATTGTTTGTTAAGTGGACCAGTTAGTGTTTAAGGAGTATTTAATTGTTTTCAAATCCCCCCACCAATAAGGCCCCCCACATTCATATCACACAGAGAAGATTAAAGCAGAGACATGTCTCCAGCTTTTTGATCCTTTGTGGATAACATCAGGAACTTAAACAAACATATTGGGTCATATACTGATACAGCCTGCCTGGATCCTTTTGTCTTTCTGTCTGTTGTTTATTTTCCTCTATCAAACTAACTAGATAACAATAACTTTACAGAATCTATACATTTATTGAGAAGTTTTATGCAGATAAGCTGATGAATTAAACAAAGTTGTCTGAGTTATATTCTGTCAAGTCTTATATTTCTTAATGAACAGTTTACAATTGAAATGCTTCAGACAGTAACAATTTTTTTGTTATGGGACTCTATCAGAGATAATTGCTATTTGGCAAATTTTCTTTTGCACAGCTGCATTTTCCTTTGATGTCTGAAACCAGGCTTCTTTCCAATTTTTGGATGGCAGAAGAAAAAAAATTCTCTGTACAGATCGTTTCTCAGAACTGTTAAATTTTGTTAGACAAAAGTTTGGTCAATCTGTTATTACATTTATAAATCTTCCTAATTTTTATTATTAAAGAATTATCCTAAATGGTAACTACTCATCATTATTACAGATTGTATAAACTGAAATATATTATCTTGCCAATTCTTCTATTATTTTATTTTATTTTATTTTATTTAAGTTGTCTTGAATGTATTTAAGCACATAATCTATTCTAAAATTTTATTATGATCCTTCCCATAACCTGTCCCCCTCCTTCATAATTATGAGAAAAATAGTCTTGTTGATATAGGTTAGAAGCCCAAATCCTTGAAAACATAACTATCTTAATCTTTCAAAGTGAGTGAAAACTGCTGTAAGACCACCACCTGCTGGAGAAGATTAATATTTAGGACATTTAAAAATAAAGACTTAAAAATATTTTAATGTCTTTTTCATATTGAGATGTTTTCTTTCACTTATTCTTACTGGGATGTCTTCTTTCATCTTATGACTTTGGATTTTGAATATCTGTGAGAGTTTTAAATATTTTCAGCACTATTTTTGAGGGGTTTTGTTTGATTTTTTTCTTTTTTGTCTCCTTTTTCTGGATCTACATTTTTTCATTTTAATATTTGTTCTACCCTTTTTTGCTTAAATACTTTTTAAACTATATAATTTCTCTATTTTATGACTTTTTGGGACTCATAAATGAACTGTTGACATATGATTTGAATTATTTGGATATAGCCTTTAATATATCTCAATTCAGTTATTTCCAATACATGTAAGGTTAAAATGTGACATCAGCTTTCAAGAAACTAATTTAATCAACATTGTAATTGATGAGTTATATGAGCTTTATAACTAATGATGTACTTTAGACATACATACTGGTAAATTAATCAATAAATTGGATTAAAACTAGAATTTTACTGTTAGTATTATTGACTGGATCCTTCCTATGAATACACCCCTGAGTCATGGGGATGATGAGCCCATTGAGTATGATAGGGCTGGAATTATTGGTTTGTGAGAATTTTATGGTTATTTGGGGGTTTTATTGTATCTTATGGCTATTGTTGTGAACCACCATGGGCCAGCTGGACCAAGAGCAGCAGTCAACAAATATTTCAATGTTACAACCTAGGGAAGTGGAATCACATCAATGATGAAAAGCCTAGCTCACTTTCTGGGTCACAATGCATGCTGATTATTATCACTTCAGTTGACCAACCAGTACTTGGTTCCATCCCATTTCAGATATCGATTTCTTTAGGAAAACAGATCTTTGCAGAACCCTGTTCAAATAATCAGGAGGGGAGACTTTGTTTTATCAGTAATTTTTAACCATTGCTCAGCATTGTACCTTGCCTGCTCTAACAAATTTCTCTCAACATACTTTTGAAAGCAGATCCTGAAATGCAAAAAGAACACAAGAGAAATGCCAGCATGTGTCAACAAATTAAAACACTCTTATGGAAAAACATAATTGTGAAATGGAGGATGAAAACACAAAGTTTCCAGGCAAGTATAAAGAGCTAATTTTGAGAATGTGTATGAGTGTGCAAACCTCTACTGAAGTTTGTATAATTACTGTTGTCTTATAATTTTCCAACCTGAACCTAGTTTTCCTCACAGCCATTGCTGACACGCTCTCAGAATAACATTCCTGTGCTCCTACTGCAATAATATTAGGGTTGTCAACTCTGAATTTGGAAATACCTTGAGAGTTGGGGGGAGAAAGGTGAAGACATCAGTAGAATATAATTCCAGAGTCCCCTCTTCTGAAGCAGCCATTTTTTCCAGGGAAACCAATTTTTGTCATTTGGAGATGAGTTACAATTCTGGGAGATTTCCTGGTCCCACCTGGAGGTTGGCAGTTTTGGTAGAGTTTCAATATGCAAAAGCAACAAGCTGCTTAAAAGGATAAAATAGTTTTATTAAGAAGAGAAACAAACTTATTATAGAAAGAGGAGGGAAAGACATAACTAACTGTCTAACTTGTTCAGCTTTCATTCAGCCTGGAGGCACACAGAGAGGAAGTGTGCTAAAAAAAAAAAGCAAGAAATCTCCAATTGAGCGAATCAGAAATTTCTATGTTCTTCTGGTTGTATTAACTAACCTTAGCAGAGATCAGCTGTGATCCAAACTGGGGGCTGTAAGAGGAACCACCTCATCTACAGGAACATTATTATCTTTATTTTCTTGTGGGCAAGGGTATGTGCTTTTTCTAGGACTATCCTCTTAACTTAAATAAGGAGTGTATTTAACAAAGTTTGGCAGTCCACCTAGATTGGTTTGTGAATGGAATTAGTTGAAAAATATCAGGAAGCTCCTATTCTAACTATGATAAATACACATACCCTCTGATACGCCCTGTTGGATATTCTTCATATGCTGCTGATGCATGCACACTACAGATCTTGCATATCTCAACAGGCAACCCTAAATGATATCAATAACCTGTTGCAATGGTATCACTACCATAGATTGCTTGTGAAGCTCTTTCCCTCTGAACTAAAAAAAAGTTGTGACAACCTGACTCTCAAAGGTATGTGAAACACATATCTGTTATGGGGCTGTTTGGTCCCTCCCTCACACACACACACACACACACACACACACACACACACACACACACACACACGACTCCTTCCCCCATATCCACCTCCCCACTCCCTCCTTCCCTCTAGCTTCCTTTACCTCCTCCTGGTCCCTCCTCCCTCTCAGACAGAGACACACAGAAGCTCCGTCCCCCTCCCTCCCTAGTTATATGTCATGGCAGGTGTGCCCTGGCCTTTTTTGTCTGTGTTGGCAGTGCTCTAATGTCTGCAGAGGTCACGGGTCGGCTCCAGCAGTGTCAGGGATGGAGCCCTGCCCAGCAGCAGTCGCACGGGTTGTGGGACAGCCCCAGCCAGCTTCAAGGGTGGCACCCTGCCCCACAGTGGTCATATGGGTCACAGGATGGCCCTAGCCAGCTTCAGGAGTAGAGCTCAACCCTGCAATGTTTGTACAGTAGTGCTTGCCAGCTTCAGGCTCAGCACCTTGCCCCTGTAGTCCCACAGTAGCCCCAGCCAGCTTCAGGGGTGGCGCCTTGCTCCACAGCAGTCCCGCAGGTTGTGGAGTGGCCATTGGCGGCTTCAGTGGCCCCATCTCTGCCTCTGCTGGCTTTGTGGCCAGTGCCTCAGCCACAGCCTCAGTCCCATCTGCTGATGGCCTCTCCACGTCTTCTGTTGCGCTCCCAGGGGTGGAACTACAGACATCATAACTGTACCCAGTTCCATCCCAGGGGTGCACCAGAAGATGTGTTCCACATCAAAAAGCCCAACAGCTTTCTTAAGGAGAACCTGGTGCTTAATATATATATATATATATTTGTTGTTAATAGTAAACAGTAAGATATATGAAGCCCTTTCTGTTTAGATATCAAACCATTAAGATCCACATTACAAAATTAAACAGACTAATTGACTTTGTTTATTCTGGGGGTCCCCAGTATTTTTGAGCCTGTGCTCACCCTTGAAATTCCTAAACAGAGTGGTAGGCACAGCCACAAAATGACTGCCATAATGGCAACTGCAGGAGACAGAACCAGCCACAAAATGGCTGCTGAAATTTATCTTCAGTCCCACAGTAGAGTTCCTTGTACTATGGTGGCAGCTGCTGCTGTCTGTTGTGGGGAGAGGAATGGGAAGGCGACTGTAAGCCGCTTTGAGCCTCCTTCGGGTAGGGAAAAGCGGCATATAAGAACCAACTCTTCTTCTTCTTCTTCTAAAGCAATGGTTTTAAAAGATGCACAGCCACGGACACCACATTGGGAACCACATTGGGAACTTCTGGTTTATTCTATAATTTTAACACACCTTTTCTAACTTTTCTGAAAATTAATTTTTATTCAGTTTTTTAAAAATAAATTTGCCTCTTATCAGGTGTTCCTCACTCCATGCTGTGTTCCAGCTGTCACTTAACATTGTCTTAATCTTTCTGTCCAGCTGAAAGCCATACTTTATCCAATAAAAACTCATTTTTATTGGTTTTTATAATCTAATAAAAAGCAACCATCTTCAAGGTCATCTCTTACTATAACCTTTTTGTGTTGCTTTGTTTTAAAAATGTCTCCGAAAGTACAAGATGCACTTTCAAACCCTACAGTGCGTTACCACACTACCCATTATGCACAATTGTAGAAGTATTTCTATAATCATGCAAGAAAAAGCAGGGGGGATGCCGTTCTCTTGCTAGAATCAATCCATTCTTTTTATTGGAGCCAAAAGTAATTATGTAATTATGTAAATATAATCAACTGACCTTGAAACACCCTTGGCTTTGATCCTAGAAATGAGGCATCTAGAGTTGTTCATACAAAGCCCCTTTCAGAAATAATATCTCTGCAATTCTTCTGTGTGGAACCTTAGACTTTTCACAAAAGAGTTCTGCATATGCAGCCATAGACGTTGAATCAGGGCCTCAAAATCTGCAATAAGGACTTGCTAGTGTACACAATTATTTCATCTAGGGACATGCTGGCAGAAGCCTGTTTCCTTGTGAGTGGGTGGGTAAGAAGGGATGTGCCAGTGTTTGTCTCTTGTGGCCCTTCCTTGCAAACCCAGGGAACTGCTAATTGCCACTGTGGGATGGTTAGATGAATTTCCTGCAGGCCAGGCTGGATTCTGGATAATTTTGGTGGAGGGATCACTTGGGCATGAAATTGGGGTCACTGTGGGTGGGCAGGTAGTTGTGAGTTCCTGTACTGAGCAGGAGGTTGGACTAGATGACCCTGGAGGTCCTTCCAACTCAATGATCCTATGATCTAGTGACCTCTGTTGCGATATGGGTGGCTGTGTATCAGCATGATGAAAATAGGGCTGCACTAAGGGATGGTTGCAGTGGCTGCAACATCCCATCCAGAGCAAGAATTTGGTGGGATAAAAATAATCAGTTTTTGAAATTTGTAACATGAGAGCTTCTGTTTAAACAGGTGGAGGAGGGAATGTTTTAAATAAAACCAGTGTTTACTGGAGTAAAGCTCAAAATTTAATACTTTGCTTATTTGATTTTAATATTGAGAGTTCTTTTAGCTTGGGGCCACACTCTCAAGAGACAATCTAGTTTGTCAAATAGATTAACTTCAGTAGTAGAAATGAAGTCTTAATTAACAACTGTTTGTCTGGAATACTTCAACTAATTCTGCCGGTACTGGTCTGGCCATTCCTTCAGTAATTTGATGACATAGATTGTCTGATGTTTCCTCAGTGGGTGTTAATTGCTTGGTGATAATTCAGTAATATCATCATTAAGCACAAAAGTTTGGAAAAAGTGACAGAAGGATGTGGGATAGCTATGGTTCTAGATTCAGAAAACTACAGTTGCTTAAAGGTAAAGGTATCCCCTGTGCACGCACTGAGTCATGCCTGACCTTCTAGCGTTTTCATGGCCGACTCAATACAGGGTGGTTTGCCATTGCCTTCCCCAGTCATTACCGTTTACCCCCCAGCAAGCTGGGTACTCATTTTACCAACCTCGGAAGGATGGAAGGCTGAGTCGACCTTGAGCCGGCTGCTGGGATTGAACTCCCAGCCTCATGGGCAGAGCTTTCAGACAACATTTCTGCTGCCTTACCACTCTGCACCACAAGAGGCTCTACAGTTGCTTGCCTCTTCCTAAATATAGTGGGTAGTACTGCTTTCATATGGGAGTCCGTGAGAACCATGCAATTTCTGTCTAAGCTAGAAAGAAACTTGGAATGGGGAACATCAGGTGAGTGGCAGCTGGAGTCCTTTTGCTTTTGAGGAGCTCTAGTCACTGTTATGGATACATCAACTGTACATCCTTGATTTTTTTCCTATTTCTTTTAATTTACTTGGCTGTATTCCTAGCTGGCTATGTCTAAATGTGTGAATAGAAAGATATTTCTGTATTCCATCCAACCTCACTGGTTGTTGTATACAACAGCAGCTGAACTGGGGGAAATGGATGTGCCAACAGGATTACTCAACTGGCTATAGCAGTCATGGCCAAAGTACATGTGTCTTGTCAATAGGCAAAGTGCGGTTCACAGGTCAATGCCCTTTGTAACTTTAATGGCACTCAAGCATCTCTGTGTGACTCTGTGTGTGTGTGGTATTTTTTAAAATTATATTTACACACCTTTCCTTGAATTTCATGGTTGATCACTTTCTTCTGGAATGGAAGGCAGCATGGTATATCCTGATCTTGTCAGATCTCAGAGGCTAAGCAGGGTTGGCACTTGGAAGGGAACTTCCAAGGAAGAGTGCAGAAGAAAGCAAAGGCAAAACATGTATGCTTCTCACTTGCCTAAATGTCCCTTGGCTGATACTTCATGTCACTTTACACTCACACTTAGTTTCGATGAACCTAGTAAACTTGTTCTACTGACTTTTCTGTTCTTCACATAATATGAGAATAGCTACTTTACTTATCCCTGATTCCTCCTACTATATGTATATGTGATAATGTATATACAGGTCCAGAGTGAATCCCTCTGCTCTGAGCCCATCATTCTGAGTGATGATAGCTTCACAATGGTATGCTTCTTGACAGGTGGGGGTATCCACTGGCCCCAAGAAAGATGCTAACACCACCAATTATGTTGGCTTAACTAGGCTACAGTTTTTATTTACCAAACAGGAGCATTGGCATGGCATAGGAGGGAAACCTGCTGCCGTGGTCAGTCAACCACGCCCTCCCCTTCTGATGCAAAGGATTCCTGCCTGTCTTCACCACTGTGGTCCGTTACACAAAGGCCAAGTGTCCCACTGAGGTACCGCAGGGGGCAAACACCTCCATTGGTCTACTTCAGGCCACCTGGATGTGTGAGCCCCAAGCCTTTACACAGGGGTCAGCCTAGCTCACACACAGCTGCCTCTTATGGGGGCCCCTGAACTGGGGAGTCCAGGATGCAGGCTGGACCTCACCCCCAAACAGGCTCCCCCTATGCTATCCCGTAAACTGTGTCAAATTTAATTCCAAATGATTTAAAACAAATAACAAAATTCAACCATAAACCTGAACATAGGGTGAGTGGGAAGGACAACCGTCCAGAGCAGCAGGTCAGGCAAAAGAGGCCAGGCTGGTGCACATGGCACCTCTCCACCTCTTTGCCTAACTCCATGCATGATTCTGTGGTGTCTTTGTCAAGGCGTTTGTGCATCAATCTTGGCCTTGGTAAGCTAGGGCCTCCTTTTGATAGGCAGGCAAACATCAACTAGCCCCAAGAAAGATGCTCACACCACCAATTATGTTGGCTTAACCAGGCCACAGCTTTTATTTACAAACAGGAGTGTTAGCTTCGCATAGGAAGGAAATTTACAGCTGTGGCCAGCCAACCATGCCCTCCTCTTTCTGACCCAGTGCATGCAAAGGATTAACAGAGTTGCTTACCATTTATGGTAACTGTTGTTCATTGATGTCTTGTGTGCAGGCACACATTGGGACTGCGCACGCGCAGGCCTGCCGCTCGGAAACTTCCCTAGCTAAAAGTCTCCAAAGAGGGCGCTCCACACCGCTACCACGCATGCGCCGGGTTTCCCGCGCACCGATCATGAGGACACGGGGCGGAGCGCCCACCCTCCTCAGTTCTCTGCCGCTGCTCTTCAGAACGAATACAATAAACTCTCAGACTCAGCGGGGCAGGTGGGAGGGAATGTGTGCCTGCACACAAGACGTCAATGAACAACAGTTACCGTAAACGGTAAGCAACTCTTTTCATTTTCCATCTTGCAGTGCAGTCCCACATAGGGATTTTCACGAGCTAAATACCTGTGGAGGTGGGTGAGTCCTCTATGAAAAAAGTGAATGCAGAACCGAAGTTCCAAATCGAGCCTCTGATCTTGCCGACAGATCGATCGCATAGTGTTTGATGAAAGTGCTTTCATTAGACCACGTCGCCGCTCTGCAAATGTCATGAAGAGGAACCTGCCTGAGGAATGCAGCAGAGGTGGCCTGAGCTCTCAACGAATGTGCCCGCAGGTGTAATGGGCATGGGAGTGCTGCAGCCTTGTATGAGGCACGAATTGCGGACACCAGCCAACGAGAGAGGGTCTGGGAAGACGCCTTGCATCCCTTCTTAGGCCCCCAATAACACACAAACAGGGACAACAATCTCCTAAAGTCCCGTGTCCTATCCAAATAATAAAAAATCGCACGTTTAACATCTAAGTTGTGTAGTTTTTGTTCTCCCGGTGATTGTGGGTTTGGGAAAAAACCCGGAAGGGAGACCTCTTGTGAGAGATGAAACTGAGAGACTACCTTGGGTAGAAACTGCCAATCTGGATGGAGGACAACCCTGGAGGGGAAGACCTTCAGAAAGGGGCAATCTATCCTCAGCGAGGCTAGTTCGCTGTTCCTTCTCGCAGATGTAATGCCGATTAAAAAAGCTACCTTCATGGATAGCAAAGCCAACAAAATGGAACCCATGGATTCAAAGGAAGGACTCATTAAGGCCTGCAGGACTACCTCCAAAGACCATTGCGGGACTGGTGGTTGACGGGGGGGAAACAAATTCGTAAGATCCCGGAGAAAACGTTTGGACAATTTATGGGCAAATACTGAAGTGCCCTGCACTTCGGCGTGGTAAGAGGCCAACACCGCCAAGTGAGTCCTGACAGAGGTAACTGCCAGACCAGAGTTTGCTAATTCCCATAGGTACAACAGGACCTGTGGTAAGGGACAAGTAAATGGGCAAAGATGTCGTGATAGGCACCAACGCTCAAATCTAGCCCACTTATTCCCATAACTCCGCCTAGTAGAGCTTTTTCGGGATTGCAACAACACTTCCCTCATGCTAGGTGGGAGGGGTCCGACAGTGGCGTAATCCGCCATGCCGTAAGGTGAAGCCTGGATAAATCCAGGCATGGTTGGGAATCGGAAGTCAGGAGGGCAGAGTCCAACGGGAGTCGGATCCAAATGCCCTTGGCCATCAAATTCAGCTTGGTAAACCATGGCTGACAGGGCCAAAATGGGGCAATCAGTATCGCATCCGTATCATCCGCAGACATTTTTGCCAACACCCTCGGGATAAGAGGCAGCGGGGGGAAAGCATAATGAAGAACCCCTGTCCATGTGATCTGGAACGCATCCCCCAGAGACTGCGGGTCTATCCCCCCTGGTGAGCAAAACTCGTGGGCCTTCGCAGAATGTGCCCTGGCAAAGAGGTCGATCTGGGGGGTTCCCCATAGGGAAAACAAGAGGCTCAGGACCAGGTCGTCTCATGTCCAGTCGTATTCCTGAGAAAACACCCTGCTCAATCTGTCTGCTCTGGTATTCATGGAGCCCGCTATGTGTATAGCCCTCATGTCTGCTTGAATCTCGAAAAGAATCTGCCACACTCTCAGAGCATAGGGCTAAAGACCCGGTGCCTCCCTGCTTGTTGATATAGAACAGGGTCGCAGTGTTGTCCGTGCGAAGGAGAATCCGCTTGCTCCGGCATAAATCTGAAAAAACAGTCAAGGCCAAAACCACAGCACGAATTTCCAGAAAGTTAATATGTAACGTACATTCCCAAGGGGACCAACGACCCTGAGTTGACAACTTGCCGCAGTATGCCCCCCAACCCTCTAGAGACGCATCAGTAGTAAGAACTAAATCATGCATCCAGGAGCCAAAGGGTACACCCCTCAACAGGTTAGTTTCCGAGAACCACCAGTGAAGGGATCGGACAACTGATCTTGGAACGGAAAAGTGTTGGAACTGTGAGTGTCTTAATGAGTTAAAACGCCTGAGAAACCAGGATTGGAGATCCCTCATGTGCCATCTAGCATAGGGGACCACAGCTGTCACTGAGGCCATAAGGCCGAGAGCCTGTTGGAGTCTGTATGCAGGTTGCCATCGGTTCCGTCCAAAGGACCCCGAAATCGAAGACAAAGGCCGTATTCTATGGACTGGCAAGGAGGCGGTAGCAGTAGCCAAATTTAGGAATGCTCCTATGAACTCTACCTCCTGTGACGGGACAAGGCGGGACTTCTCTCTGTTCACTGCCAAGCCCAGTCGGGCACAAACCAATAAGGTAAATTGAATCTGGTCCATGAGCTCCAAAGCGTCAGGATCCACCAAAAGCCAGTCATCCAGGTATGGAAATATTGTAATATCTCTCAGCCTGAGAAAAGCGATTACTACTGCCATACACTTTGTGAAAACCCGTGGAGCGGTAGCCAATCCAAAACGTAAAACGGTATACTGATAAATCTCGGATCCGTGTCGGAACCGAAGGTATTTCCTGTAGGACTTATGAATATCAATATGGAAGTATGCGTCCTTGAGATCCAAGACTACAAACCAAGCATCACGTTGCAGGGATTCGATAATGGAAGGTAACGAGACCATACGAAATTTGGAAATGTATAAGCATTTATTTAGCTGCCGAAGGTCTAGGCTCGGACAGACCCCGCCGTCCCTCTTATCCACCAAGGAAAAACGGGAGAAAAAACCCAACTCTTGGGCACCTGTTGGCACCAACTCTACAGCTCCCTTGGACAATAGGTCAGAGAGCTGAACACTAAGCTCTGGGAAGGGGTTATCTGGGGCAGAAGAACCCAAGACACAGACCGATGAGGACTGAAACTCCAAGCGATAGCCCTCAACAATGATAGACAGAACCCAGGTGTCCTGGGTAATACTGAACCAGGCCTCACGGAATTCAGCCAAATGATTCCCAAAAAATGGAACTACGGGGTCGGGCTGCTGGCATAGTCAGAACTTTTGTTGGGGGTGGGGGTGGCTTTGACCAAAAGATTGGTTCGAAGGACGTTGACGCTGAGGATGTTTTCGGGATTGGAACTGGGGCGGACCGGAGCGGGGCGGATACTGGGATGGAGAACCTGAGGAGCGTTGAGAGTAGTAGGGCGTGGAAAATGAGGCCTGACGTTGGAAGCGCTGCTGGTAAAAATTTTGAGAAGGCGGAGGAGGGAAAGAATTCAAGTATCTCGCTGACTGCCGGGTCTTCCTCAAGGAGAATAGGAAATCATCCGTAGTCTTAGCAAACAGCGAGGATTTCTCGAACGGCATGTCTTCAACCTTGATTCTGGTTTTGAGAGGAAGGGATGTTTTTCGGAGCCAGGAATGGCGACGAAGAACAATAGCAGAGGCCATGGATCGGGCCGCGATATCTGCCGCATACTTGCCTGAGTTGATACCCTGTTTAGAAGTTTTGATCGCCTCGGCTTGGATCATGCGGGCAAGGCTTCGTTGCTCTTCGGGAATCAGCTCAATATACTTCGAGAAACTCTCCCACAAACAAAGTTGATAGGCGCCTATGATGGCCTGGTAATTGGCTATACGGAAACTGAGCGCCGAGGAGGAGTAGACCTTCCGTCCCAATGTATCCAAGCACCTGCTCTCCCTGTCTACCAGGGAGGAATGCTGGCCAGGTTTGCGTTTCAACTGCATATCGTCTATGATGGACGAGGTGGCAGATGGATGGATGGAAAGATACTCCGAAGAGTCAGGCTTCACCCTGTACAGGGATTCAATTTTCTTCGGTGCTGGTTGCACCGACGCAGGTTTGTCCCAGATAGGGACCGTCAGATCTTCGAAACCCTGGATAATAGGCAGGGCAATATTCAACGGGGTATTAGAATAGAGTCTGCTCAGGATCTTGTCCTTGGGCCTCGCATCCGACGTTGAAACATCCAGGACAAGAGCTTTCGCCATTCGTAGGAGCTGCTCTCCATACATTCTGTAGTCCTCAGTAGCCGAAGCTGAGGTAGGATCTGCCAAGGCTTCATCGGGGGACGGATCCGATGCGGACTCTGGGCTGGTGAGAATCGGAACGGACTGGGGCTCAAACGAACCTGACGGAACCGCCGACATCATAGCCGAAGTGCTGTCAGGGAAGTCCAAGACAGGATCTTCCTCCTCGGCCATAGGCCGGTCCCATTGGCCGACATATACTGGTGAATGCCCCACAGGGACCTAGGTCACCGGTCTCCACTGTGTCGGGGGAGTAGAAACGGATCGAGGCAATGCTACCGAGGATCCATCGTCCTGCACATCCAAGGAATAGGATTGCGTTAAAGGCTCTTGCAACGGAGGCGTGAAGGACCGACGACCATGGATCCGTGTTTCGGAACCGAAGGTTTGTCCTTGTGCTTGGACTTTTTTGCCTTTTTAACCGGGGGATCGGCCGAAGCCCCCCGTTCCGAAGGCAGTAACACCGGTGCCGAAGCAACGTTAGGAACCTCAGACGCCACTGGGGGTCTCTTAGGAGGTTTTGGAGAGCCTCTTGACGGCTCCATGGCAGAACGGACGGAGGAAGGTCTGGATCCAAGGACAGATGGGGCCTTCGATGGTGCCCGAGATGGAGTCGGCTCAGACTGGGGACGTGGAGGTTCTGCTGAAAGGGCCTTCTCCCAAAATGCCGCCTTGACCCTCGCGGCTCTATCAGAGCGGGCCTTCAGTGTAAACTTCTGGCAGATTAAACACGAAGGTACGGAGTGGCCCTCACCCAGACAAATAAGGCAACGGTCGTGCTCGTCCGTCACCGGCATCTTTACAGCACACTGGCTGCACTTCTTAAAAATAGCTTTGGAAGCCATCCTGAAGGAAAAATATCAAAAAATATCGCTGACGCAGTAAGGAAAGATGAGGAGACTTGCAAAGGACGTCCACTAATCGCGGCGGCGAAAAGAGAACTGAGGAGGGTGGGCGCTCTGCCCCGTGTCCTCGTGATCGGTGCGCGGGGAACCCGGCGCATGCGTGGCAGCGGTGCGGAGCGCCCTCTTTGGAGACTTTTAGCTAGGGAAGGTTCCGAGCGGCAGGCCTGCGCATGCGCAGTCCCAATGTGGGACTGCACTACAAGACGGAAAATGAACCTGCCTGTCTCCCAACCACTGCGGTTCCTTACACAAAGGGAAATTGTCCCACCTGAGGTACCACTGGGGCCGCATATCTCCATTGGTCCACCTCAGGCAACTTGGCTGTATGAGCCCCAAGCCTTCCCACAGGGATCACCGTAAAACTCCCAGCCACCTCTTATGGAGACTCCCAAACTGGTAAGTCCAGGATGTCGGCCGGCCCTCCACCCAAAACAGGCCCCCCCCTATGCCATCCCACCACCAGAACAAGGACTTTCCTGGCCTTGTTACCACCAATACTCAGCAGACCTTGCCCAATCCAGTAGTGTTACAGAGATACCTTGCAGCCAAATGTCAGGGCCCCATTCCAACAAATGTATGCCATCAGGGTGATACAACTCCTCCAGCTTTGGGCCAATATCCGGATAGTGGATTACCACCCACCCCAACTGATAACAAATTTGTCAACCATTTTATTAACCCTTTTAATGCCACCCAATGGAGTGCCACAGACTTCTGTCACCCTTTGTCTTGGCTAAATCATTGCCCTCAAGATGTATAACTAGTGTTGCCGGTGCACCCTCCCTGAGGCCAACATGTCCAGCAAAGCTCTCCATTTCAGCCCCATGTGTCCAGACCACTGCAGCCAGATGTGATCTTTAAGGCCCAGGTCAGATCCCCATCCAGAGCATGTTCCATAGAGGCTGGCCCGATACACATAGCTATGTCCCACAAAGAGGTCAGCAAGGCTGATGACATTTGCCCTGGAACAACACACAGGTTAGTTACAAATTGTGGGGCAAAAGTATAACATATAAGTTCTGGACTTCCAGTGCCCCAACCCTATTATTTGCTGTGATGATGGCTCATCATGAAAAGCCTGGGTTGTGGCCAGGTACTGGAGTACTAATGGCTCTGTCATTGACCAAAGAGACTGAAAATCAGCTAAATTGTCAATCCACAGAAGGGCTTGAGCTGCACCCATGTATGCCCTCCTCGTTGATGCAGGCATAGATCCCAGGAATCCTTGGAGTATCAGTTGTTACCAAGGCTCCAAAACTTGTCCGGGAACTCCTCTGGTTCTCAGTTTGCCCTTGGGTTGAGCCACTGAAATCATTCAATCTGTGAATGAAATAAAGCATCTTCCACCTCATTCTGAACCCCTGCCATGTGTTTCGCTGCAAATGTAATGCTTTCCTCCAAACATGTCAGCACCAGCTGGGGAACAAGCCCCATAACATGCTCTGAGCTGGATGTCTGTTTGTTAATGAGGCAGACGACCACCAAGATGTTGTACCAAAACACCACCCTGCTGTTTGCAAAGTGGTCATGCCAGAGGATCGCTGCCAACAATATAGGAAACTCAAGGATGGTCAGGTCTTGCCTGACACTGGGTCCTTAGGCAGCAGACCAACTAATTACCTTTCAGTTGGGAAGCAGGGGAGTTGCAAATGGGCCCACCACCTGGCCAACCAAGCATTCCTTGGTCAGCTAATCCCAGACCACCTCTGGCATTGCAATGGCAGACTTTAAATTGCCACTATCCATTGCAATTCTGGGTCCCATGAACGGTATGTGAAAACTGTTACCAAAGCCAGAACACAGGTACTCTGTGGCCACTATGTTTGGGTACCACAGCAGACAAGGCCGCAAAGCCTCCAGCCTCAATGGCATGGGCGCCCAACTGTACCACTCCACAGGGACAGCTTCAAGCTGTTTTGGAAGTGGCAGAAGGACCCAAGGCTCCTGATCCTCCTTCGCTCCTTGTGGAAGATTGGGCCCATTAAAAGGGCTGCTATGCCCCACCTTCCTTGGTACATCCCAATCTTGTGTGTTTCCCCACCATGACGTTCTCATACATGTGCGTAGTGGCAAGGCTTTCGGGTATACACCATGCAAGTGAAGTCCTAGCAAACCAGTCCTGTTTCATACCTGCCAGTCATAGTCTTCCTCTTGGTGTAGTGGTTAGGAGTGCAGTTTGGTGTAGTGGTTAGGAGTGCGGATTTATAATCTGGCATGCCAGGTTCGAATCTGCGCCCCCCCACATGCAACTAGCTGGGTGACCTTGAACTCACCACGGCACTGATGAAACTGTTCTGACCAGGCAGTGATATCAGAGCTCTCTCAGCCTCACCCACCCCACAGGGTGTCTGTTGTGGGGAGAGGAATGGGAAGGCAACTGTAAGCCGCTTTGAGCCTCCTTCGGGTAGGAAAAGGCGGCATATAAGAACCAACTCTTCTTCTTCTTCTTCTCTTTTTCTCCCTCCGTGGCTACATACTAGGACCCACCCAGACCAACCACATGTTCTGGTGTTTTATGTCCCACCTGGCTAGGGAATTGTGTGATGCCAGCTCCTGGAAATATTTACCATAATCCAGGATGGCCTCCTCACCCCACAGTTACCTGGCCTCCAGAACATGGGAAAGGTACCTGCTCAGGTACCAGCCCCTTTCTGGCTATGCTGCTGCCACAACGGACAGGTACGCAGCAAAGCCCCATAGCCAATTAGAGAACAACTTCTCACAATGCGGCATCTCCTTCTTCTTGGCATCCTGACAATAAAGGGGGGATTCCTGTATGGGAAGCAAAGTGGGCCTTGAAGCAGCCTCGACCGAGCTACCCCTGCTGCTAGGCCTTGCTTCCCTCAGGTCTTTTCTCTACTGCAATGGCACAAGTGTCCAGAGCAGCAGGTCAGGTGAAAGACGCCAGGCCAGCACACATGGTGCCTTTTATAGGCCTGTCTCTCCACCTCTTTGCCTGATACATGTGCGTCAGGTGGCCCCAACACGTGATTCCACATATAATTCTGGGGCATCTTCGTCAGGGCGCCTGAGCTGCTGCCCATCAATCTTTGGCCTTGGTAAATCGGGGCTTCCTTTAATCTGGACTAGATATACCCAAAGCATAAAAGTTTCAATGAATTATTGTGGGTGTTATGTTCATTGTCATCTCTGTTATCTCCAGGAATGGTTCTCATCGCTTCTTCTTCTTTTAAATATATTATTTATTTCATTGTTCATGAGCCTGGGTACAATGGATGAAATACCTCTGGCAGACCTTGGACATCTTGATGACCTCTCCTTCAATTTTACTACAGTTAAGATTGCTTATACTCCAGGAACAAAAACAGCAAGAGCAATAATGGAGAAAATAGAAAAAAGCTCTGTCATTAAAGGTATATGTAGCACATGAAAGTATATAATGTCTGGTAGATTATTATTTTTGCAAGGCTTCATCTGAGTTGGTGGTCAGTTTGTCTGAATTCTAGAGACAGTTTTCTGGGGGTGGATAAGGTGAACTGGGCCAAGTGCTCCGCCATGTGGGTGCAGGAAGAGGTGGGGCAACCTGCCACGACTAGAACTACAGCCTGCAGCCCAGCATGAAACCAGTGCGTAAACGGTCCAAGTGATACTAGCCATATTGATTGAGGAGAACCTCCACATTCAGAAACATTAAATCTCTGAATCCCAGAGCCATGCTGAACTTGATGAACCATTGGTCTGATCCAGAAGAGCTCTTCTTAAGTTCTTAAATGAAGTAACTAAACAATAAATAAATCTGAAGATGTGGCACAGATAAAAAGTAATTTGGTGAATGACAGAGAAATCAAGAATGAGGCAGGGAAAGGGAAGAGGACATGGGGGTTGCCAGGAGGACAGAAAGAGGAAATAGTGGGGGAAATGAAATGCTGCCCCGCAAGGCCTTGAGAGTTGCCCCCCATGCAAGTGGGCCTGGTCCAGTAGCTGGCAACAAAAAACTGCACCATAGTTTTCTTGGGAAGAGGCTGCCAGTGGGGTGGAAGCTCAAGACAAATGGGCAGAAAAAAGCAGAGTGCCTGTTGGGTGTGTGTGGGGGGGGGGATGGGAAAGATTACATGGCTTTCAGGGAAGGGCATGCAGGGAAGAATTGTTCTTCCCAAAAATGAGTTCCAGCTTGTGTTATTTATATGTCAAGCGTGGTTTTTGTTTTTAAAGATACAGGACAGAATGGGAAAACTTCAAAACTGCTTTCAGTTGCAATCAATTTCTTTTTTTCCTCCCCTTCGCCTTAGCCAGCTAGAGTTAAGACTAGTTCAATGCAGGCTTACAAATTGTCCTTATCTCTTGGGAGGGAACTGTGGTGTAGCAAGCAGTCTTTGTGCGGAAAAAGCTTTTGTGTATCATCTATCTACATGGGATTCCTTGTAATAACTGCAGCATTCCCATACTAAAGGTATAAGAACTGAACTCATGGAAGATGAAGAAGCAGTAGGAGAAGCACACCAGGAGGATGAAGGCATCATTGGCGTTATATTTCAAGATAACTTTTCCTATCGACTCCGATTTTCTTCAAGAGACATATCTTTTCCAAATGACTACATTTCAGGCACAGGTAATTCAAGTAAGGTTGCCAGCTCTGAATTGAGAAATTTCTAGAGGGGCTGAGTCTGGGGAGGTCAGGAATTGAGGAGGGGGAAGAACGTCAGTAGGGTACAGTGGTATAGAGTCCATCTTCTGAAGCAGCCATTTTTCTCTGAGGGAATTGATCAATGGTTACTCAACAAGTTTCCATGGTAGAGTGTGGATTTGAACTAGGTTCTCCCAGCTCCTAGGTATAACCACTTTGCCAGGAATCCCTAGGCTGAAACTGTGAAGTGAGGACTTGAATGTTGTGGAATAGGAGCATTATTTACCATACAACAAAATATTGCCTCCCACCTCATCTCCTCTCCTTTCCTCTTCTGACACCTTCTAGTACCCAACATCTGACCGGCTATAATTCAGTAATCTTGGCTAATGCTACTATAATTGTGGTTTTATAGTGTTTTTATATGGAATATACTGGTTTGTACTGTGCTTTAACTTCTGTAAACCATTCTGAGATGGTATGTTCAAGAGGGGTGGTATATAAATCCCCAAATAATTAGATAAATAAATAAATAATGAATCTAGCAAACATATTTCATTGAGGCTAGCAAACTCATGAAAGCCCGAAAGGCAAGGTAAATTTGGCATTTTCAAAATCAAGTGCATCAGAGTTGGCAAGAAGAGAAACCCCTTGGCTCCGGTTATGGCTGCCAAGGATTGCAGATGCCTCTCTCTGCTGCTCTGCAAATGTTACTATGTCATCTTCTATCTGTGGTTCAGTTATTGTTCTCAGGGAGCACCCTCTCCTTTTAAAAGCTGTAAGCGTTAATGTTGCCTGTTGGAGCAGCTTTATCCGTGTGGCTCCCTTGGAAAACAATAACTTAAGCTGCAAGAAATCTTAATTGGGTGACTCCCTTTTTTGAGTGCTGTGTACAAATTGGGTGATTAACCGGAGAACTGGAGCATTTCAGATTTCAGCTGAGGCTTTTTCTTGGTGTTAGGTGCTTAGTCTCCTTTCGAATGACTTTTTGCATTAATTGATAATAATGCAAATCTCTCAAGCTATTTAGTACTTTCTGGACAAGGCTGCTACTACACGAATTCCAAGCATTAACTACTGCAAGCTAATTGCAATCAGCTGCAAACCACTGATCATTCATCAGCCAGTTCATTTTATTTAAGGGGGAGAAAAAAAAGAAATGCACCTCTGATATGTTAGATTTAAGCCAAGCTGCTACTATTATTAAACAACCACAAATTGATGTGTTATTACTGTCACACCACAATGATATATCAGCCCTGGTTCTTTCTGGTTCTGCAGTGAAATGCTAAGGGAGTGGGTAAAGAACTCACAGCAGCATGGGCACCCCAGCAGAGGTACCTATCAGAGCCCAACGAGCTTCCATGTACGGCTTCGCATTCCTATGTAAATCCTAGAGTTTTGGCTGATTCTTGTTTGTCTTGAGATATTGTTTCATCCCCAACAAGTGCTAAGCTGCCCACCAGCAGATCCCACACAGGGTCTTTTGATCCTCTGAATGATCCATCTCACCATGCTCCAGATCAACCAAACTTGGAACCTCTTGGAACAGTGGATTTTACTAGCTAATTTAGCATTGATGATGGGTGAGACCCTTCAAACACTGCTGAATAAATTGAATCAAATTTCCCTGTTCCTGGAGCAGCTAGCTAACCAAATGTACAGAGTCCTGTACCTATCTCAACTGATCCTTCACTGCTCCCAATGGCAACGGGTTCTTCAGGCATGGAAGATCTCAGGAAAGTCTCCCCTTCTGATTTCTGGAACTAGAAAAAGAATACAATTGTATTGAAAATAGATAGCTTTCCTTGTAATGTTCAAAGTTTGGGGGGAGGACTTTTACCTGAATCACACTTACATGCATGTCCTGTGACACGGGTGTATTAAGCCTTGGGGAATAGCAGAGCGAGAGGGCAGGAATGTAGCATTTAAGGATCGATTGCCAATGTTATATGAGGTCATTATACCCTTAAGAACTCAAGGCAGAAAATAAGAATAGTCTTTATCGAAAAGAAAATAATAAAAAGCATAAATATATGTAACACACTTAGTAAGCAGTCATATAGAGAAGATCAGGGTGGGAAAAGAGGGTCCAGTATAATTACCTTTCCGTAGAGATGATAGGCAAGAAAAAGCAGGCTGCACAGGGAGCATGCAGGGTGTTTCAGATGGGTCCTATATCCAAAATGCACAACAAGACTTGTTGCATGTAGGGGAGCATGAAATTAAACCCGACTCACCAGATTAGAAGTCCGCACTCCTAACCGCTACACCAAGCTGGCTCTCCAGGTGGGGTCTGAGAATCCCCTGGAAATACAGCTCATCTCCAGGAAGTTACTCAAAAGGGAAAGATCTTTCCCCTCACATGCATCCCTTCAAAAGGAATGCACATGGCCCCAGACTCCCCTTGGTTGCTTGGCTGGTGATGTCTGAAGCCTGAGGCCTACTTCTGGCAACTGCAGTCCCTGTTGTTGTCCACAGGGCCAAGTTGTTACCTAGTTTCCCCCCAAAATTTCACTGTCCGCTAGATTCAAATGGGTAGCCGTGATGGTCTGAAGTAGCACAATAAAATCAGAGTCCAGTACCACCTTTAAGACCAACAAAGATTTATTTGTGAGTTTTTGAGTGCAAGCACTCTTCCTTAGACTATGAACTTCCATCATGACAGTGTATACTTTCCTGTAAAGCTAACTCCACTTGAAATTCTGGGCCACTTATGCCTTTGAGTTTATAGGACCTTCCTGGCAAATATTGTTTTTTTTTTTATTTACCAGGCCAAGCTTGAAAAAAGTCACTCTAGTTCCCATGTCTCTCCAGCCATTTACTTGTTCACTATTTATAGTTTCAGGCTGTAAATATTCTGTATTTAGATCTTCTTGCACTTTCCAGACTCGGAGGACCAATGCTGGTCTATCTGTCTGTCTGTGCCACCAAATACAAACAGTTGCTGGTAAGGGCTGGCCAATGCTCATAGTCCAGGAGGGACACATCTGCACCACTCCTGTTCAACCACAGTCAGCAAGCCTCTACCATCGTCTCTAGTTCGCTGCTCATCTCTAGATTATGATGACCACGTCTGCAGGCAAAAATGGGTACTTTGGAGGCTGGGCTGTGAGGCATTGTACGATTTTGAAGTCCCACCTCCAAACCTCCGGGAATATTTCCAACCCAGGGGTAGCCAACCTCCAGGTGGGTCCTGGAGAGCTCCTGGAATTACAGCTCATCTGCAGAGTATAAAGATTAGCTCCTCAGGCAGAAAGGGCTGCTTTGGAGTTTGGACAGGGTAGAAACATGCAAGGCCTTCCACATAGGTTGCTGTTGAGTTGAAACACTTGAGGTCTACTGCACAGGGTTGTTGTGCCGATGAAACATGAGACAAAAGAACCTCCGCAACAGCATCCAGTTTTGTCTGCACAACAACCCTGAGTAGTAAGCCTCAAATCTGCAGAGAGTCGCAAAGAAGAAATACACAGGGCTTGGCTGTTTCTTCCCTCCAGCAGCTAAGCTGGTCAGAGCAGTATTTTAAGTGAAAAGGGCCTTTTCTGTGGCCTCCCTGTCAGCCAACTGTTTGGCAGAAGATGAAAGCTTCCCCCCTCACAAGTCCCCCCACAGACTCCCCTGAGTTGCTCTCAGAAATGCCTCCCTCCCCACAGTCAGGGGCTGTTAGAGGCTTCTTCACAACAGGCCTGAAGGGAGGGGGAGTTAGCTGCTTTCTCACTGTCTCTCCCTCTCCCTCTTTCTCGCTGTCACACACACACACACACAAACACAACCATACTCACTGTTAAAGTCAGGCAGGCAGGGAAGGTGCAGGAGCCCAAGGCAGGCAGCCGGGAGAGGGGGGCTGCCACGCACACACAGAGCAATACCAGTGTATGGAGTTCCTTCGCCCCCCTACTCACCCAAGGGCTTAAGGCTGGTGCCAGCCCGGCCAAGCCTCTGAGGCTGGTGCCTCTGCCTGCTGTCCCCAGGAGTCTCCCAGAAGCCCACATACATCCCTGGCAATGTCCAACAGCGAAACAAAGGTAATTGGTATCGTTGGGTTTGTAGGGGGTGGGCCTGAGTGGGGCTGGCCAATCAGAAGGCACACAGCTGATTGGCCTCTGGGGACAGGAAGTAATGTCCAGACAGCCCTGACAGGCCCTGGACAGTCTCCGCCCAGGAGGCTGTTTCTCAAATATAAGACAAACTGTTAAGGATTGTTTTACTGTGAGCCACCTTGGTTCGGGAGTTGCTGGGAGAGGTGGGATACAAATATAAAAATAAATAAATATTAAGAATGTGGATCTTGAAATGCTTCCAGAGCATTTAGGCACTCTTCTTCATGAATTTCGAACTAATCTCCAAACCCATACCTTATGTTATAGAGATCAGCCCGGGAACTTTCTTGGAAGAAGAATGTTGAATAATCAGCACAACGAAAGCTCTTTGTATGATGAGTTGGCAAGAAGTGCCTTTGTATCTATTAGGAAATAAATGTTAACCTACCATCCTGAACATCAAGCCAGTCAACCAAGCAGCCGCCCCAGGAGACAAGTGAAGGGCAGGATATAAGTTGAATAATAACTAACTAAATAAACAAAATATTTGCAATAAAAAGAACAATTCTTCCATGTTGGCCAAGTTGACAAACAGACATAAGCAAAGACATAAAGGAAGGATTAACTTGGTGCCCTGGTGACATTAAAAAGTCCAACATTTGCAAACATGTGCTGCATCTGCACACTAAACCCTGAGAGACAGTATGAGAATATATATATATATTAAAAAGCAACCCAAGATTGAGCCAGTTTAGTAACAAAAGGCAAGTGTTTGCAGATGCTGCTCCTAATTGGCAACTTAACTGCAAATTGAGCCACAGGGAGAGGGAACTCACTGCTTTTATTAAGTTTAAATTATGAATGTAAACCATTGTGCATATAATTAACAGTCTTCCTCTGTTTCCTCTTGCCTGTAGATACGTGTTACAACTACTCATCTGACTATTGTTTTAATCCAAGCTACTGGCACAAAGGATTTCTATCATTGCAGACTAGCATTGATGCTGCTCTTATAGAGGTAAGGAGGATTGTTTGGTTTCAGTCCTAGTATGCCTCGTCTTGAAGATGAAACTCAAATACTTTGGCCACCTCATGAGAAGGAAGGACTCCCTGGAGAAGAGCCTAATGCTGGGAGGGATTGAGGGCAAAAGAAGAAGGGGACGACAGAGAATGAGGTGGCTGGATGGAGTCACTGAAGCTGTTGGTGCAAACTTAAATGGACTCCGGGGAATGGTAGAGGACAGGAAGGCCTGGAGGATCATTGTCCATGGGGTCGTGATGGGTCAGACACAACTTCGCACCTAACAACAACAACAACAACAACAACAACGTCTCATCTATTTTAATTGCATATAAACAAAATTGCAGCATTATCCTAAGACACTAGTGCCATTGGTGTACTGACATGGCAGCTATATTCCATTGTAGGTAAAAGATTATATAGCAAGCAGTACTTATTAATGCAGGGAAGAAAGTGAGATCAGATCTTGGTCTCCAATATGGAACTAAAGTCAGTTACCAAGAACTGTATAATCAATTAAACAGCAAGAGCAGGATGGTCTGAGTTCCTCTTTGAAAAGCCAGCTCTGTTTACAAAAGGGACTATTTAGCATTATAATGCCAGAGGAAAGTTATTTGTGTGACCATCTAGATCTGATGCTTAGGCTAACAGAATAGTTCAGAAGTGCTGGCAAGGAAACCTTAAGATGAAGATTGAATTGTGTTTGCCACTTATTCGTTTGCCAAACACTTATGAAAATACTGTATTGCAAATTGAAGCAAAAGGTAAACTTGCCACTCATGTGGAAAACAAGATCACTTCAAAAGGGACTGCAATGCTTCTAAGCAGCAGCATGCTTTTCCAAAATAAATAAAAAGGAGAATTTTAAACCACTACCTTTGGAAAAAAAGTTATATATTGACTCAATGTGCAACCAAGAATAAGACATGGTATTTGGACAGTGTGTGCACAAAGCAGATGTTTTCACATAAGGACTTCCTTGGAACTCTAGCTGAAGACAAGGGACACTAAGTTTGGCAGGTGGCAGATCTGTGGTTGGAGAAGGGTTTGGTCAGGAACAGTGACATGTAAGCTGCCAAATAGTTAAATTAGAGAAATCCTCACTGAAAATAGCTTATATGTCCAGCTACTGGCAAATGACCAAATTTCAACAAGAGTACTTGCCGAAGGAGGAAGGGTGACATCAGGGGGAAATGTTCCATTAAGCAAAAAGGGAAATTGATTGCAACTGAGATAATTCAGGAGGATTTGTATGCTTTGGAGAAGGCTTTCTCAACCAGGGTTTCAAACACACACATACACACACACCCTGGTGTTTCTTGATGGCCCTGGAAGGGTTTCCCAAATGTGTGGAAGTTCAATGATCAATGATATGCTTGGAGGGGGTGAGAAGGTGGGTGGGGGCAGATGGGCATCTACACAGCTAAGCTTCCAAACCATATTCTATATGATCATACCACTTCTCGAAGCCTGAAGAATGTTTCTGGGGTTTTTCCATGGTTAAACATTTGAGAAAGGCTGCTTTAGAGACATACATGCAGTGCAAACCTGACTTAACATTGCAATAATAAGAAATGTCCCTAGCACGCATGCACTCTCAGCGAGCCTGGCACAGTCCCTGGGATCTTGGGCAGCAACTGACAGGCCCACTGTTGCCCCCATACTTACCATGGGCTGTGCTGCCACAGGACCCAGAGCAACTCCTAGGCTGCACGGTTGCCATCACTAGGAACTGCTGCTAAACCTAGGTTATTCCTGGTCTGCACCACTGCTGCTGGGCCCAGAGCAGCTCCCAGACTGCACCAGTCCTGGGCTGTGCTGCTGGACCCATCCTAGTTCCCAGGCACCTCATACCGCTAGAGGTAGGTGCATTCTCTGCTCAAGCACAACTATTTTAATTTTGGAAGAATTAATCCCCCCATGATTTTTTTTAAGACTTCAGATTTTTCTGCAGACTTGGGAGGTCTGCAGATGAAGGCCACATGTTGCTAATACTATACAGATTTACTTGGTAGTTTGCAAAAGAGGCCTAGACCTTGATATGGGGTGAATTAAGCTGAAGTCAAGCAAAGATTCATAAAGAACAATATGCAACCATATAACGCCAAGGAATACATGACATAATAATAATACAACTGAATATAATTTAGTAATACAGCTGACACAAATAACCACGCAAACCTGAGACTTAAGCAATCACAGAAAACCAGACAGATTCAAATTTTGATTCAGCCCATGTGGCACCAATTGATTTTAATCTGAAAGTCAATCTTGTTTCATGTTGCAGAAATACTCTCTGTGCATCTGTTCTATTAAATTTATTGGACTTATATTGAAATTAAACAATAATGAAAATCTCTCTGTGTGTATCAAGCTTCCCAAAAATGTCTGGCAAGAGGTACTTCCAGAATGCCATTGTGAATTCTAGAAATGTGCTCTGTTATTCTAATCTTTAAGGAATGCTGGCATTTCCTTACATGATGGATCCTACGTCTACACATTAATAAGTAGACTGTATTGTATGAATTACAATTCTTAAACTGTCTAAGATCTAGCTGGCATCTCTGAATACTTGCAAAGACTAACCTCAGGACAGGTTAACCTATTGCCTATTCTAACTACTTAGCTATATAAAATTTATTTGAATTATTAATACAAATATTTACATGCAAAAGCATGGGAAAAAATTGTGGGTATATGATTTTGACAAGCCCTGCATTTCAGCTATATTTCTGGCAGCAATAAGAGCCAGCATCACTGGCAATGTGGCAAAGTCATGCAGGTATTTGGGCTGAAACTCTATGGTAAAAACAGCTTTAACTGTAGAGTTTTTGCCCAAATACTGGATAGTTGCCATGTTGCCAGTAAGGCTGCTGGTGAGTTTCCTCTAATGCTTCCCACACTGCCAGTAAGTTACCCCTGTTGCTGGATCAGGGGTAAGGGTAGGCCTGCATAGAGCAAGTTGCAGAAATCTAGTATAGAGGTGACTGTTGCGTGGATCACTGCGGCTACGTGTTCCAGGACCAAGTAGGGTGTTAGGAGTTTGGCTTGGCACAGGTGGTAGAATGCCAGTCATGCTATTCTTGTGATGAGTGCCTCCATAGAGAGGGAGGTGTGCAAGATCATGCCCAGGTTCCTGGCAGAGTGAGCCACGGATAACTGCACCCCATCCAGGTTGGGCAATCACACTTCATTGCTTGGGCCTTTCCTGCCAGTCCCTCTGGGGATTCTACTGTTTAGAGGGAGGGGTTTATTTATTTATTGTATATATATATTCGTTCATAATTAGATTTGTATACTGCCACTCACAGCAAGCTGGCTTGAAGCAGTTCACAATAAAATATAATAAAAATAGACGATCCCTAAAAATACCAAGACAGTATAATTCCCAATAATCCCCACAATAGAACAATCAAATATGGTGGTAACATATATAAAAATATGTCTCCAACGACTCGGAGACTATTGTCACCAGTAAGGATTCCAATCTGGAGAATTGGTGATGGAGTAAAGCAGGGGTGTACTGTTCAGGGGTATCTCCTGGAGGGGGACCCCTATGTCATTCACAGCCTGGAGAAAGCCAGGAGCCTCTTCCCTGGCTTGTCATTTGGGGTGTGTGGGGTATGGGTGTGGGGTGCTGCCAAGTTGCAGCTAATTAATGGCAACCCCTGAGTTTCAAGACAAGGGAGATTCATTGGTGATTTGCCATTGCTTTCCTTCACAGAGAACTCCTTGGTGGTCTCCCTTCAAAGTTCTAACCCTGCTTAGTTTCTGAGGTCTGATAAGATCAGGCTATACCACATTTCCTTCCCTTCCCCAACCCCTTGTATGTGCTAGGCTTAATCACACATATGCCCAACAGCTTTCCTTAACCTCCCATATCTGTCCCCTAGCAAATCTGGCCCAGCTGCAGCTGTTTTTGACAGCTTAAAGAGCTGCATAGTAGTTTTGCATTGCCTGGTCTTCTTGTTGCCAGAGTGGCCATAGGAGCGGTTGTCAGTCCCAAAACTGAGGCTGGGGTCATGGGATATCTGCTGTGACTTGGGTAAATCTGGGCAAAGGTGTGGCTCCAGACAATGCGGAACAGTATATTGTATTGACTGAAACACTCTGGAATAGAGATATAGTGCAACATTATGCTGTATATAACAAAAAAGCAATGAGATTTCTTCCATATGCCATGGAATGTATAAAAATCGTGTACACAACAGTTCGATCTTAAGACAATTCAACATAAATAAGAGTTGTGACATTTCTTGTTATAAATGGCAATGCCTTTCTGTAAAATAAGAACAGTGATAAGTAGGTGTGGCAATGAAAGCTATGATGACTGTGAAATGTCTTGCACATTAAAAACTACTGTGCGAATTGCCAGTAACTTAAAAGAAACCTTTGGCCTTTATGTTTTTTTCAGCTGACCACTGGTCATTCTGTGTGGGACGAAATGAAGTCGATCCATGGCATCCGTATGAGATCACGTTTAATTTCATCAAGCAGTAATATTGAATTCAGTTTTGTCGTTCTGATTTTACCTATGTGCTTCTCTCCATTTATATACTTCTTATCGCAAAATGTTTCACGAGAAAAAAGGAAGCTAAAGGAACTGATGAAGATGATGGGAGTGCGAGACATGGCGTTCTGGTGAGCTATGAGACCAGTTGCTGTGCTCCTTCCAATTGGAGGTATCGCCAGGATGCTGAAAATATGCACTGGTGAAGCTTTAAGAAGCAGTCTTTTTGAGACCTATGACTATTACACACATTCACATAATGTTAACCACTTAGTAGCGTCATGATAGTAAATAATTGTGATGGCTGCTCTGGCAATATTTAGGACAGAATTAGAATTTATTCTGGACACACAAATGGCATTGAATATGATAATCCTGTGCCCTCCCTCCCAATTTGTTCTTCTGTAATGATGTTGTATATTTCCCGATCTATGTTCTATATCAGGGGTAGTCAACCTGTGGTCCTCCAGATGGCCATGGACTACAATTCCCATGAGCCCCTGCCAGCAACAGCAACAGCTGGCAGGGGCTCATGGGAACAGCTGGCAGGGGCTGGCAGGGGCTCATGGGAATTGTAGTCCATGGCCATCTGGCGGACTACAGGTTGACTACCACTGTTCTATATAATGGGCTGCTTTGTGCAGGTGAAGGGAAATTAGGAATATTGTCATTGATTTTCTCAAGTAGAGGTTATAGGTGATATAGCTAAATATTACAGGGCAGGGGGAGACCTTGATGGGGTCTGGTTTCCCATGTTAACCTCATATCCAGCATATTAGCTGTTTCTGCCGTACGTATGACTTACAGTTCTAGAAAAGAACTGTCATAGACTTATATTCTGAAACTGAGAATTTGTGAGGGCCTATGTGCCAAATAATGCAAATGGCCCAGATGTCTGTGTTTGTATTTGTAGGATTTCCTGGGATTTGCTGTATGCAGTGTACATCCTGATCATGTCCAGTTTGGTGACACCTGTTATCAAATATTTTATCCTTCCCACAAGCTGTTTTTCTGCCCTATTCCTTCTGTTGTTTCTTTATGGACTAGCATCTGTAAGTCTTTGATATTTATTTTATAATCTTTAAATGCACATAATGAATGGTGGTAGATGGCCAAATTAAACCTACTGAAGTATTTGATACCTTCTTTAGTACTACGTTTTCCAGATCAACCGTACTTGAAGACAGCAGGTCAGTTCTGGCACCATATTGCTTAGGTTAACCCCTCATTTTTACACATTTTCCTGGTGCCTTTAGGTCTTACCTCAGTTTATTTTGGGACTGTTTTTACCCTTGTCTTTTTAAAAGACTGATTTGGATTCATCTTTCTGATTTGGATTCACCCACATACGTTCACCCATTCCCACATACTTTTGTCATCAAACCATCTCCTCTGTTTTATCTCTTCCCTCTATGCCCTCAAACAGTATGTTAGCAGTAACTGGAAACCAAAGTAAAAGAGCTGTGGATGCTTAAAATGTGCATTCCATAGCAGTTCCATTAGTAAACCCTTTCCAAGTACTTTGCTATTCAAGTTTTAATTAAGCTAGTTGATCCTCTGGTTATTTATTTACTCTAAAAATTAGTAAGCCACTTGCCTCTACAAAAATCATGAACATTAATGATTACAAATATGTGGTTTCAGTTTTATCTTTTAAAAACATGCTGCTCTAATATCACTCTATCACTATAAAAGGATAGCATAACACTTATCATCTTGGCACGTTGCTCAAACCTGGAAAGTGTTTGGGGGCCAAACAGTGATGGGTGAATATACTTTTGGATTGAGCACAATCCAGAATTTTTCAGATGATTCCCCCTCCCCCCATGAGCAACAAGGTGAATGAAGCTGAATTTCCTATGGCTGCAGGTGGCTGTTACTACTCTTGTTTACTTCAACAAGCCAGTTAACCTCCCTCTTCTTTGGCTACTTGTGAGCTGCACAACTTTTAAAACACCTGCCTCTGCTTTTTCCTCCTCCAAATTTACAAGAAAATCACAGCCACACTGGGAGGAAAATGTTTACTGAAGTATATACAACAAATATACAACCCACTTTACAGAATTCGATGCATTGCCACTTTCTGTTTTCTGGAGTGTGGTGAATTATCCTCCCCTAGTATTCTACGGATACATAAATTTAGCACATGCATAAAAAGTACAAACGGGGGTAGTAGTGCTGAGATGTCACTGTTGAGGACAGCAGCTTTGTTCAAAAATCCTGATTATTTAAGACATGTCTTGGAGAAATTTAAGGCGGCAGCACATCTGGATAAATGTAGGGTGGGGGCAGACACTTGGAAGACCTGTATCCCACATGATTCTGATGCTTGTGGATCAACTGGATCACTGAACATGCAGAAAAGCTCTTTAGCAACCATCAGGAGCCATGTAATCAAGAGATTGGAATGTTCCCTTCATTTATTGTTAATTATAGTAATAATTTCAAGCTCCCCAATCTGAGGACCAAACAGTACCTTACTCCAGTGCTAACCTCCAATTTGCCTAACTAGTAGATCCAAGGGGACATTTTTCACAGACCCTTACCTTCTAGAACCCTTCAACTTCCTGTCTCCTGTCACTACTCAAAGCTCCCCCCCCCCACCACCACCACCAACTACTCCTCTTGCATGTGCAGTATCTACTTGCTGTTCAGTTTAGGGGGAAATTACGTTCTGCCTTATTCCCGTTAAACAATGTGATAGTCATGTTGTACATTTTGGAGAAACTTTAGTGTGAATAAAGAGGCCCTCAGGAAGATATTTCTGCTGTCCTGAGCACTCCCACTTGTTCTCAAATCATTTTGGCCCAGGCTCTTTCCGACTAATTATATCCAGTGGAGTTAAAACTTGCTGATCAGATTTGATGGTTGCCGAATGGCATTAGAAAAAAAGAGAGACTTAGGTTACACTTGAAATCAGTTACTTTGTGACCAGTTCCTAGGAAGTACTTTGATTTATATACATAAGATAAAACAAATAGATGTGCATTTATGTATACCATAGAAAAACAGTCTTAGGGTAGAGCTGTGAAATGTGTACATTCAATCTGCTTAGGAAAGCTTTGAATTAGTAATGAAAATGTGTCCTGTTTTTCAGATCCATTTATGTTTCATGCTCAGTTCTCTCCTAAAAACGGCGAAAGCCACCAGCTCCTTCGTCTTTGTCCTGACTTTCTTTTTTGGAGCCCTCAGTGTTACCATGCTGATATTTCAAATGCCTGCTCCTTTGGAATGGATGCTGAGCCTCTTTTGCCCTTTTGCTTTCGGCGCTAAAATCTCAAAGGTAGAACATTTTTAAAATCTAGGGTGAACACTTGCACCTCTACACAGCATAAGAGAGCTGACTGAACATACGTTACACATGTCAACAAAGCAAGAACACCTGTAAGCCCCATGACGTATGCATTTTCATTTCATCCTCGGATATCTTCTCCTGGCCGTTGCCTGTGGAAAGAAATGTTGACTGCTGCGACTTGAGGGATTGGGACTAGTTCTCAAACATTAAATGGGCCTGCTTGCTTTAGCCCATATGACTTTAGCAAAGCTTAGCTTTTGTTCTTTCTTTATAGATTATCATGCTTCAGAAATATGGAAAAGCCTTACATTTGTTTAACATAGTGGAGGACTCGTGTTTTTATATCCTGGTTATTGATAGCATTTTATACATGCTGCTGGCCCTCTATTTTGACAAAGTAATTCCTGGTAAGCAAAATTTTATGAATATTCAGTAACTAAGATTTAACTTCTGTGGCTCTTAGTGGAAAGGAGGGAGGTAATATGGGTAATACCTCGATCAGAAATTGCTTGCCCAAGCTGTCCGGAAGTGATGTGTTTTCTGGGAATCTTATGACTGGCATACAGGTTGAGTTTAGACATAATGTGAAACCATGATTTATTTAAATCATGGTCCCTTTGGGGAATCTAAAAAGTGACCCACAGGCAATGCTCATTCATGGCTTGCTTCAAGAAATCTTGGTTTCAGAAGTTACTTACTCTTCTTGTTGCTATTTCATCATGTATTTCTTACTCTCACTGTGGGAAAACTTTGCTGTGTTATTTTATACTGGTTGTTGTTACTCAGAGACTTGAAATCTGCACTGCTTTTTCTTGATGTTAACCCTTTCTTCTCTCCAGAAGACATTCTGTTTAAATTGAATTAGAGGATAAAGAAAAAATGGGTGTACCCAAACATGTGCCAACAGAACAAACAGGGGGAAATGCTAGGTGCTAGATGACTGGTTTATTTTACAAAATCTATTTTTATCATGGTAAGAAACATGAGCCAAAAAATATCAAAAAGATTATTAGAACTTTGCAAGAAGAGTGTATAAGTTCAGGATAGATGTCAGTTGCTGGCATTCTTCGAGGAAACTTTGGTGCTTGATCCATTCCAGTCTGGCTTCTGACTTGACCATAGGGTGGAGCCTGTCTTGGTTGCTCTTATGGATGATCTCTGGCACCAGCTGGATAGAGGTTAGTACCAGCACCTTGAACTTGACCCAGAACTCTATCAGCAACCAATGCAGCTATGGTTGGACAGGTTGAACATGGGCTGTCCAGGGGGTCCTTATAAGGACTCAAGCAGCTGCATGTTTTATCAACTGTAACTTTTGAGTCAAGGCCAAGGGTAGACCCACATAGAGTGAGTTGCAGTAATCTAATCTAGAGGTGACTGTCACATGGACCATTGTGACTAAATCTTCCAGGGCCAAGTTGGGTGGTAGAAACTTTGCCTGGTGAAGATGGTAGAATGTTTGTTGAGCTAATGGAGCACTATCTATTTTCTTCTTTTCTGAAGAGCAATGGCAAACTCCCCCTGTCATAGTATGATATTTTGCTGCTGACTCAGCCCTGGAGCCTGAGGGAGATGATGAGTTCATACCTTAAATTACTGAAATGGCACGAAAGAGGGTTTTTTAAAGTTCAAAAATAACCAAATATTTTATTCTACATAAAGGTGAAATTAGGGGTAAAAGTTCTGAGGTATGCTGAGGTAAATCAGTACAGGCACAGACTACATATGTTTCACAGAACAGGGAGATTTTTAAGATTTCTGCTGTGATTTCAAATCTTTAAGATGACAGGTTTTTGTTTCAATTTTTCCTAAATATGTCAATATGCTTTCTTGAAGTGTTTGACTCTTTTGGTTTCCAGAAGCCAGGGATACTCTTTCTAGTACCCAAATTGTCACTAAACCCACCAGTACTCTTCTCAAGGTTTACTGACTTCCGGTTTCTAAACATATCTGACCAGGATCATTTCATTCCTTAGTTTGTCAAAAGGTTAGCTCATTAGGCCAGAGGGGTATCCTAGTTATTACAGAATATTGGTCCATCTACCAAAGAAGGGGCCCCATCTAACGGGACATATCCTCTTCAGAATGATGCCCTCTAGCTTAATGAACTAAAAAGCATCATATGCATGCATGTCAATATCCAAGGAAGTCCACAGACCAAACCAAATATAATGATACTTCATATTTATCTATTAAAATGGTGAATGATTCAGACTAGGCTTATGAATTCAGTTTAATATCCTGAATATGGAAGTATTGCTCAAATATAAACACTATGAAGCCATCTCTAAATACTAACATTTGACTCCGATACTCAGTTTTCAGTTACTTTTTTCCACTTCAGAATCATCAATTTGTTAAAAGAAAAATCCAGATGTCTTTAATTCCTCTGATTTTTCTGCTCATCTCCAGCTAGTTGTTCAGGAATGCCCCTTTCCTTCAGTGAGACTGATTAGATAAGTGGTGAGGCCTGATGGTATTAAATATGAAGAAAAGATTTAACTATACCTCTTGATTTTCAAATGGTTTGACTTTTAATATCTCTACTAGACAAATACGGAGTGGTTTATCCACCGTTATTTTTCCTAAAGAAGTCCTACTGGTTTAAACAAAGAAGTGACTATATTCATGAACAAAGCCATAGCAATATCTTCAGTGATAATGTTGAGCCCGTATCTCCTGAATTTGATGCAAAAGAATCCATAAGGTAAATATACTGGACAGGAAATACTAGCTATAAATATGTTATCATACCGTGGTTTTAAGGGGATGTAGTTTTATCATTATTGTCCTTACTCCATGAACTATCCTCTGCAGTCAAGAGTATTTCATTTTTGCTTTCACAAGATTTCAGTGAAGATTGTACCTCTTTCTTTGCAAAGAAAACAAACAGAATTATATTGCTGTTAAAGGTGAAGCATTAAGTTGTAATTAAGCCATTAAGTTGTAACTGATCCATGAAGACCCCATGGAGTTCCAACTCATAGGGTTTTTCAAAGCAAGAGATGAGCAGAGGTGATTTTCAATTGCCTTCATCTGCATAGCAACCCTAGTATTCCTTGATGTTCTCTCAACCAAGTGTTGACCCTGCTTAGCTTCTAAGCTCTTATGACAGTGGTTCTCAACCTTACTTATGCCGCAATCCTTTAATACAGTTCCTCATGTTGTGGTGACCCCCAACCATAAAATTATGCAAGTGTTCTTTCACAGAATTTAAACCAAAACTGACCAATGGCGTGAAGAGCCATTGTTCATGATTGTATATAATTTTTTTTCCTGGGGTTTCTCTGTTCAGTTCTGCCTTTTGTCCCACCATGCTGATCTCGCTCTTTTCTGCTTCTCCAAACAGATAAATGCTCTATCTCGATCTACCCCTCAAGGCTGTTGTGTGGATGGTGCCCCCCCCAGCTAAGCTGCTTGCCCTGCCATGACCCCTGTGAAAGGGTCATTCGAGCCCCAAAGGGGTCCCAACCCCCAGGTTGAGAACCACTGTCTTATGAAATAAACCTGGGATACTGTGAGTCATTAGGTCTGATCTGGATGGGCTATGCTAACCTGATCTCATCAGATCAGGATCAGCCATGGTTAGTACTTAGATGGAAGACTACAAATGGTACCCAGGGTAGCTATGCACAGGCAGGCAATAACAAACTCTCCATCTCTTGCCTTAAATAACTTGTGGGTTGCCATAAGTTGGCTGTACCTTTCCCCTATATCACTGTTATTAAAGTACAAATGAGCTTCAAGTCTGTGGATCAGATCTAGACTGAGAACAACAACCAGCTGAGCATAAATCAGAGGAAAATTATAGTACTGAGATACAAAAAAGCTGAATCTGTACTGAATGTGAAACAGTGGCAGACAAGGCCAGGTATTTCCCCCTTGGAAATAGTGTTCTTACATGATGATTGTAATTATGTACCAACAATGAATTGCATTTCAATCTTCTAGAATCAATAATATTAAAAAAACATACCAAGTGAAGAGCAAGAAAACAGAAGCTTTGAGAGGTGAGATATCTTTGATTGTTTTCTCCATCCAGCCTATTTTTTTAAAAAACCTGACCCCTCCTCCCAAGTTTATCAAAGTCTTTAGCTTTAAGATGAATTGCTTAAAAAGTTTCCCTGGTTTATCTGGCAGTCTAGATTTTTCAATGCAATAAAATTTATAGCAATCGGTGGTGCAATGTCTTTTCCTATGACTTTTTGGTGTTTTGCTCTCTTTAAACAGTTTATGAGATGCCTTTAACCTCTGAAGTATTATATGCCATCTTTGTTCAATCTATTTTAGAAAACTGAGAGTCAGTAAGGATTTGCATGAAAAAAAACAATATACGGAAGATAATATCTCAGAACACTCGAAGAAGGAGTATTTCTCTGGGAAACAAGTTCCGTATATGTGTGTGCATTTGTGGTGTGTTTACATAAATATACACAAACACACACTTTTTCTTCTAGCTGCCAAAGTTTAATATTGCAGTCACCAAAGCTGTTGATCTAACACAGAAACTGTAGAAAGATAGACAGAACACATGCAAGATCTTGGACCCTGCAAGTCCTGTAATACATATTTTGACAAAGAAGTGGTTCCAATTTGGAATGAGCACAAACTGGGAGAATACTGTTCATTTCTATTCATGGTCTGTGATATGTCTAGTTCATGACTGTCATGAACTTTTAGGAGCTAAACAAACTAGTCCTGTTTGTGATGTGGTAGAAAAGCCCACCAGCATGCTAGGGACACCAAACTCTCAGGGGATCTCTGGCTTACTCTCCTTTACCTGACCTTCAAGTTTGATGAGTATTGGATTTATAGGGTCTGAATTATGGTTCCCCTAAAGAAGGTGTTCTATCCACCATTGTTTCTAATGGAGGGATTTTTTTTAAAAAAAGCAAAAAAAAAGCGAGGGAGAGAAAAGAAAAAGTAAGGGCAATAGAAACCCAGCATTACAGAATCAAAGTTACAGAGAATCTCTGCAGAGTCCTGGAGAGTCAAAATCCCAGAGAATCTCTACAGCAGCAACTGAAGGGGTGTGTGTGTGGGGGGGGGCATTTTTGCAAGCACAGCAGAACCAGTGCAGTGTACTAGCTCTCAGTAACCAGTGCCATTGTGACAATGTTTAATTGCAAATAAATACAATAAATAAATGTCAACAGGACAGATGTCTAGCACAGAATCACATTCCAAGCAATGGAGTTGGAAGGCCAGGGAGTTGCCAGACCTCTCCTTACCTTGAGGGTAGTTTATAGCTAGCATAATCATAAACACCCTTGCTTACTGTCCTGTTGAGTATTAATTTACAATGCACTGTCTGGAAGGAATGGACACTAGAGTAAATGTAAATTCCATCTAGAGAGACCATGATTGCAGTGTCTGCTTCCAAGAAGGAAACATGGAGGCCAGCCAGGTGTCATATCTTTAGATCATACCTGAACATTAAGATTAGATTCTGTGAGACTTAAGGGGCTGAGTCACTAATTAACTTTTTCTCCCCATACAGATTTATATAATTGAAACAATAGGTTCTCTGAGAAAGGTTTTACTAATCTCATCAGTCTCCCAATATCGCCTTCTCTTCACACCCACATCAATTAACAAGCATTAACAGCCTGCCCCACCTTGATAGATTTAGCAAGCTAGAGATCATCAAAAAAAATTACATCTTTAGTTCTAATCCAGTTGATTAATCACAGGTCTTATTGTATGTGAAACCCTTGCTGTTCCACCTCAGATTTTATCCTCACTCCAGACAAACCCATCATATGCCTTCTGGTTTCTTTCTAATATGTAAGAAATCACATCAGTACATTTTTTTATGATCTAGCACAGGGGTAGTCAAATTGCGGCCCTTCAGATGTCCATGGACATGTTCACTGGCAGGGGCTCATGGGAATTGTAGTCCATGGACATCTGGAGGGTCACAGTTTGACTACCACTGGTCTAGCATATCAGTTGGGAGGAGAATATTGCAAGCCCAGCACAACCACTTATGTACAGAATGCCCAGCAAAATCCAGTGCTATTGGGGCAAAGCAAGTAAAGAGGACTAAGATCAAACCAGAGCATCCCTGCAGTACAAACTAAAAAGGGGACTTTTTTTCAAGCCCAGCACAACCAGTTTCTGAAACTGTGACACTGTGGCACTGCAATCTTAAAATGACTGATCTCAAAGCACACCACAAGAAATCTAAACAAGGGTTGTATGATTTTGTAGGCCCAGCGCAACCTATTATAAGTTGCAGAATGCCAGCAGAACTCAGGGCTACTGGCTTTGCAAACTTAAATGGACTGATCTCATAGCTCAGAGTAACAAATTAAAGCAAGAGAATGGGGGATATTGCAAGCTATTTGCAAGAAGATGGGAAGGAAGTCTAAAGGGACACTGGTAAAGGGGAAAAAAACTTCTTGAAACTGACAAGAAGTCTGGTAAATATTTTGATTATAAGTGGAGACAGTCTGTCAGGAAATTATTATCATTATTATCATTATTATCATTATCATTATTATTATTATTATTATTATTATTATTATATACATACCGAGGTCTACAAGTATTAACATCACTAAGTGTAAATGCTCTTCAGTAGTGACTTGTTCATACTCTGGCAGTATCATTATCATTATCATTATCATTATCATTATCATTATCATTATCATTATCATTATCATTATCATTATCATTATCATTATCATTATCATTATCATTATTAATTCGATTTGTATGACCACCGCTCTTGGAAGCCGGCTCACGGTAGTTCACAGTGTTTTAGTACAAATCAGTATATTAAAACCATTAAAATTCCCCATTTAAAACCATTCACAAACTGCACGAACTGCCTGAAAGTTTGTGAATGGTTCATACATGTTTAGCCGTCACAAACTTCAGTTCATGAACCATGAACTGGCTAAAATGCATCATGGTTTGTGCTCATCCCTAATTATAACAGATCACAAAACTAACCAATTTTAAGAATAATTCTGTTTTTCTGCCTTTTAAACAATATAATCCTTTCTCTTTCTAATCCCTAGACATCCTCACTCTCTTCTTTATAACCAAAATTAGAACGCTCTATGTAATTTCTATACTTCTCTTTGTAATTTCTGTGTTGTTTGTTTCTCCTTCATCTGTCAATTCTTTGTCCTCCCCAAGATTCTAAAAGGGGTCCATTCAGCCCTTCACATGTCACTTTTCAACCAACAGACTCCTATAGGTACATTAATAGGGTTCAGTAGCCTTCTTAAATATATCAGTTAAAACCTGAAGCACTTTTCTAAATCAGTATGATATTATATTTTGTTAAAAAGTCATTGGAAAAGCATTGCCATTAACTAGATGCAAGTCAGGAAATGACTTTCAAGATGGCGATGGCAAAAAACAGTTTATTCAAATGGAAAATAATTTCTCAAACTTTCCAAATCATCAAAATGAACTCCTAGGTATATTCTATTTTTGGTATCTTCATCAGTGATATGTGATACTCTTAATATTTTATCAGTGGGTCCTCTTTAAATAAATTCTTTCCAATAATGAAAATGTATCAGAATAATGTAAACTTAATCTTATGGTGATATATAAGTGTATATGGTTCACTCTCCAAATGGTTCTACATTCCCCAATATACCGAGGTTTACAAGTATTAACATCACTAAGTGTAAATGCTCTTCAGTAGTGACTTGTTTCTATTCTGGCAGTTTCTAAAGTCTTAATGTCTTAAGACATTCTGGCGAAAAGTCTTTTTCATTAATTATCCAATGCATTTACACTTGCATAATGGAGGTTGATGGTAGCTCAGGTGCATTAGATTAAAAATATAGGAGACTAAGGTAACATTGTCACTTTTAGTACTTACACAATTTCTTGTTTACTAGGTTTATCCTTGAATATTTATGAAGGTCAGATCACTGCTATTCTTGGTCATAGTGGTGCTGGAAAAACAACACTACTAAATATTCTCAGTGGACTTTTCAACCCATCTGCTGGTAAGAATCAAAGTTTCATAAAGCTCATTAGTATCAATCAGACTTTCTTTGAAATAACCATACTTTCAGTTGATTCAAATGGGTAGCTGTGTTGGTCTGAAGTAGCACAATAGACTCAGAGTCCAGTAGCATCTTTAAGACCAACAAAGATTTATTCAGGGCGTGAGCTTTCAAGTGCAAGCACTCTTCATCAGACTAAGAACTCCTTAGATGACTGTGGGAATATATAGCAAAAATTAATTCTGTTACATTAGTAAACTGTGTCACACATCCAAATATAGCCAATGATAATTCTTTGCCAAAACAGCCAATCAATCCCCTTGAAATTCAGTTGTTGTTCACACAAACATGGGAGAAATAAAACTGTCTGTGACAGTGATCAAAGGCTATCACATTACCATATGCTGCTTGCCCCATCTGTTTCCATACCAGTGTGAAACATTCCTACAAGGAAATTGCCAGTAACTATCTTATCCCAAGGCCAGGGAGTAAACTCAACATACCATAACATTGCCATTACTTTACAGTCACATTATCACAATATCACAAATAAAATAAATTGTGAGGAATATGGATATACGAGTTGAACAAGGTTAGCATGCATAGTGAGATAAAAAAAACTTTCAATCGTCTTCCACTTTTCAGGACATATGTTCTCAGGAACGTAGATAAAATTGAAAGGGTACAGAGGAGAGCGACAAGGATGATCTGGGGCCAAGGGACCAAGCCCTATGAAGATAGGTTGAGGGACTTGGGAATGTTCAGCCTGGAGAAAAGGAGGTTGAGAGGGGACATGATAGCCCTCTTTAAGTATTTGAAAGGTTGTCATTTGGAGAGGGCAAGATGCTGTTCCCGTTGGCTGCAGAGGAGAGGACACGCAGTAATGGGTTTAAACTACAAGTACAACGATATAGGCTAGATATCAGGAAATTTTTTTTCACAGTCAGAGTAGTTCAGCAATGGAATAGGCTGCCTAAGGAGGTGGTGAACTCCCCCTCACTGGCAGTCTTCAAGCAAAGGTTGGGTACACACTTTTCTTGGATGCTTTAGGATGCTTTCGGTTGATCCTGTGTTGAGCAGGGGGTTGGACTAGATGGCCTATATGGCCCCTTCCAACTCTATGATTATATGAATTTTTATATACCAGCCATTCACGATAATATGAGTTTCTAAATTAAAAAGAACAACCTCCTCTAAATCTGATGATGTGCAAGTCCCTTTTTGTTACAGGAGGCACAGAATGTTGAACATCAGTTAGCATCTAAGAAAAGGAAAACTGGGGAGGGAGGCTACTGAAGATCTTAAGAATTTAAAGGATTATGTAGAGGGAAGATATGTTTTTTTGGTGGACTTTTCAAATAATTTCTTCTGTTCTTCTCATAGCAACATTGATGGTTGAAGCACCTATCAATGAATTTCTGAATATCTGGTGGACTCTCCATATATGCAAAAAAGTATTCGCCTGTAACTTTAAAAATAAGACCCATTCCAAGCACTGAATGAAGAGATATATGCCAAGAGTTACTTTGAATGTTTAGGGGAATTTAATTAAAAGGGGGACAATAGACAGGAGAAGGGAAAATTTATCTTTGAGACCCTTAACACCACCAATGTTTTGGAGGGGGGGAAGATTAAGATTAGATGGGTGGTGACTTGTGACATTCATCCCTCCTCCAGTCCAGTGAACTTTTAAGGACTCTGACATGATTCTGGGGAAATTAGACTTGAAACAAAAGTGCTTCAACTGATCTATCATATTTGCCAGAATTATGCAAAGAGTACAGAGCTCCTCCAAGTTTACATTAGGGGTATGCATATAGTTTAGCCAAGCCAAAAAACAAAAACCCTGATAAAATACCTTGTCAGTATTTATTTGGTATTTTTCAGTTGAGTATAGGCTCCTTATTCTGTTTCATCTATCAAAATAGCTGACCCAATAATATCCAAATGTTTTTGAGTTTTATTCAGGTATAGCAAGTTTTGTCAAATCTGCTGTCTCTTTGACTGAAATGGCTGCCAGCCATTTAAACCTACAGAATCTGAAAGGTCAATGCAAACCTGGCTACCTAACTAAATAATGTAGAACATACAGTATATTTTTCAATAATTATATATTAATGAACAGTGCAGTTAGTGCATAGATAAATATGAACCATCAGCATGTCTCTAACAAACCAATAAAAATGTACACAAAAGTTAATACAGTAATAACCAATCAAGGGAAGGATAACAGAATGTTAACACAGTGACCACAGTTTGCCAGCCAAATGCAACACAAAGAATAGTGGTCTTATCTTCTCATATTAAAACAGTATTGAAGGAGAATTCACACCCAATGCATGTTTCGCCCCACATCAGGCTTCTTTAAGGAACAGAGCTCCAAAAACAATATCATAAATTTTACAAAAAAATTTAAAATGCCATATTTAAATACACAAAGTTACAACCTGCAAAATGTTGTGATGTAAATATCCCCAGGGAGAAAAATGTCTGTGTCTTACCAACGCTGTAAATCTGTGTAAGTCTATGGATCAAAAAGGAAGAAGAAGACTTGGTTCTTATATGCTGCTTTTCTCTACCCGAAGGAGGCTCAAAGCAGCTTACACTCACCTTCCCTTTCCTCTCCCCACAACAGACACCCTGTGAGGTGGGTGAGGCTGAGAGAGCCCTGATATCATTGCTCGGTCAGAACATGACCATTTTTTCAAAGTTAAACTGAATCATGAAGAATATAAAACTGATAGGCATGAATGCTAAGAATAAATGGTTGTGATATGATTTTGTTTCTTTGTTGTTGCTCAAAAATCCCAAGTGCTTTATCCAAATAACCACATCATGATTTAACATTGTATCATTTCTTTGCTTATATATTTAGGTTCTGCCACCATATATAAATATAATGTAACCAAAAGGGAAGATATGGAGGAAATTAGGAAGATAAGTTCTCTTTGTCCACAATTCAATGTTCAATTTGAATCTCTGACTGTGAAAGAAAATTTAACAACATTTGCTAAACTAAAGGGAGTTCCATCCAATGATATACAAAATGAGGTAGGTGTGATAAGTTGATAAGAAATGGTTTCATGTTAATTTCTAACAATTTTGTAAGCCGATCTAGTTACATTTCCAAGATTTTCTGTTATAATTTTAATCCATTTTTTCAATGTCCTTAGGAGTGATATACCATCTAAAAACATTTTATACCAATTTTCTTTTAATGTCTGACTTGCTGTGAACTTTGTTTCTTCCTTAAGTGATTCCATTGTGAATAAGAATTTGCTCTCTAAAATTTTGCATTAATTTAATCATACATTTTTCACTTGCTCATCTTCTATTTTGAATGTAACTAATAATTTATATATCCATCATAGCAAATGATATTTTTGCTTAGTTACCAGCTGCTCAAAGTCAATGTTCTCTCTGAAGTCTCCATCATCAGTATTCATTGCTTCCTTTAATCTTGAAATTTATTTGTAATAGATTAACCATTGAATGTAAAATGTTAATTATAATAGTTACCATGTCTCTATGTGCATGTTGCTGGAATGCTGCATTTTAGACTTCTGATTCCACTTTTGTCATGCTTTGCTTTTGTGTGTCGTCTATAGCTATTTTAAGAGTTTCATAAGTCATTCATCAATACTTTTCACTTATTTTGGCTACAGGAATAGTCTTTGGGCATTCCTCTTTGATAATATCTCTGGTTTCAACCCATAGTTCTTTTGGTTCTTGTTCATTCAAACTTAGTAATGAAAATTAGTTATTTACATGATCTTTAAACCCTTCTGGAGTGTTGCTTAGACTGCATTTTGGCACTATAAATACTCTGATGCTTTTCAATTTTATTCTAAGTTTTGATATTAACAGTTCATGTTCTGTATCACAATTAACTTCTGTTCCTGTTTTAAAAAACACCTTTTAAATGTTTAAAAACATCTCTATCTTCTGCTTCCCATTATGTAATCTATTTTATTTCTGTACTAGAAAGAAAGCCCATTTTACCCATGGATAAAATGGGCTCTAGGACGGGCTGGGAGAAGGCAGCGTGGCCCCCCACCCCACCCGTGGCTCTCTGGAGCCTTCTCCCAGCCGCAGCCCACAGATTACAGGTTCAGGCACTTTTCAAAGAACAAAAGGGCAGGGTTGCCCTCTGCAGAAGTCATGCTGATTCTTCCTCAAGAAGTGACTCATTGAAGTTCATACCCCAACAGACATTTGGTTGGTCTGTAAGGTGCAACCGGGCTTTTGCTCTTTCTTACTGATTCTGCTTCAGGACGCTTTGTTTCTTTATGTGCCTAATAACAGTTTGTCTATTTATTTGCCTGGAGCTGTAATTTTTTGCTTTACCTTGGTGTAATATTTGCAACTTTAAGCTTCTGGTACAGTGGCTCATTGATTATGAGATCAACAATTTCACATTTGATTACCCTAAGGATTGTCAGGTAAATGCCAGGAAGACCTAGATACTTAATTGCTCCTATAGTCCTAGAGCGTGATCATATCACCTGTTTGATTTAGGTCTTCAAACTTACTTCCTGAAAATAGGCTGGATATGTGTTCCACCCTTCCCAGACTGAACACAAATGCAAATAATCCATTTGGCTTCTCTGTCATCTCCCCCCCCCACTTCCCTCAGTAATTCTTTCTAATATAACCACCCAGCTATGTAGTTTGCTGCTCCAGATACCTTGTTTGTCTCCTGCTTTTGGCAACCCCCTCCTGATTGGCCCCCCGAGTTTTTATCCCGGACAGGGCCCGCCATAACTCCTCCCAGACAGCCCTTACTCCATTATTAAGTCCGTGGCGCACCGCGGGTGGTTTAAAGATGGTCTGTCTGGTGATGTCCACATACACAGCCAAATTTGCAACAGACACGTTATCTTTACAGAATTCAGTGACTTGCTCTCCTGTTTTTATGTCATGGTCCTAGCCCTAATTTTCTTACAATATTGCTTCTTCTTTGTTTCCTATATTTGCGTTCCAGTCACCTATGATAAATAGCACATCTTTAGATGTATGATCAATTTCTTCCTGGACACATGCATAAAAGAGTTCATGTTTTTCTTCATCATTATCTGGAGTTGGGGTGTAAACTTGGATGATGATTGACAGGCTTCCCATGAAGTCCAATTATTATTATTGGTTCAGATTTTGTATTATAACCCCTGATTGCTTGTGCTACATCTTGCCTCACTATGGCCTATTATGCACAGCCGCCGAAACGGTGATTTCGGGTCACATGGAAAACGCGGAGGGAGAAGAGGCGACGCACACCGGTTATGCACGGGACGGGGCGCGACGGCGGCAAAACCCAGAGTAACCGATTATGCACGCAGCGATCCCGGCACCACTTCTGGTTGCGCCCCGGTCACCCGGAAGCTGTGCTTTCTTCCGCGTTTCGCTAACGCGGCTTTTTCGGCGGCATGCACCGAAGCCACAGCTGGTTGCAGCCGGCACCGTGCATTATCGGTGATTTTAGTCGCTGCCATTGCACCCCGAATGTGCGTTATCCCCCCGTGCATAATGGGTCTATTAGAGCAACTTTATTTCTTATGTGTTTGTCATTTCCTGAGCAAAATAGTTAGTAATTTTCTGGACAAAAATTTCCTAATCCAGTCCACTTTAGGTGACTTACACCCGGGATTTCAGTGTTTAAAACAGTGGTCCCCAACCTGCGGGCCGCGGCCCAGCGCCGGGCCGCAAACGCCATGGCGCCGGGCCGCGGCTCCCTCTCCCCGCCCCCCCCACCGCAGTAAAAAACTTCCCAGGCCGCAAGCTTGCGGCCCGGGAAGCTTCTTACTGCGGGGAGGGCGGGGAGAGGGAATCAGGCCCGGGCCGCGCCCGTGCAGGCCGCGCCCCCGCGGCCCGATCCGCGGGCGTGGCTCGCGGGCGTGGCTCGCGGGCGTGGCTCGCGGGCGTGGCTCGCGGGCGCAGCCCGATCAGCGGGCGCGGCTCGCGGGCGCGGCCCGATCTGCGGGCGTGGCTCGCGGGCGCGGCCCGATGCGTGGGCGTGGCCCGCGTGGGCGTGGCCCGATGCCCTGCCGGTCCCCAGCCTAATAAAGGTTGGGGACCACTGGTTTAAAAGATCCATTCATTGTTTTACAATTTTGAACTTACCTTTTTTAAAAATAATTTTATTATTTATTATTATATAAAGCATTTACAGAAAAATTAAGAAAAAAAAGCGACCAGCTGATATGGTTTGCCATCTCTTTTAACATACATATTCAGTTCCCATCACATATTATTCCTAATCTAGAAGTTTTTACCATTTTTCTTAGCCAAGTGATTGTTAATACATATGAGAATATGATCTGTTATAAGAATATATTCTGTTATTATCTTAAATGGTATAAGGTCAGTCCCCTTCATAAATTGGCCCTGACCTAAGAGTTACTACTGCCGTCTTGTTAATACCTATGAAATATAGTTTGTCATCCTCTTTTAGCATACATATTGACATACATATTCAATTCCCATCACATATTGATCCTGATCTAGGAGTTATTACCATCTTCCTTAGCAGAGTAGTTGTTGATACATATGAGAGTATAATCTATTATAAGGATATATTCTATTATTGTCTTAGATGATATAAAGTCAGTTCCCTTCATATATTGGTCCTGTCCTAAAAGTTACTGCTGCTGTCTTTCCCACAGGAAGCCAGGAGAATACTCCATTGTTCAACTCATCCTTCAGGTGGTCGCAGCAAATGAAATTGTGTTTTTTTCCATAGTAGAGTGTTTCTGATTGTCCTTCTATCAGGGCCAAAGAAGTCTCTTACTTGATTCTTGCTTGCAGTCGCCTTTGAGTAGGCTCTGTATACTTTATCAATCTGGATCTCTTCCTCTGGTCGCACAGGAATATCTCCTGATAGCTTCCTGGGTGCTGTCACTTTTGAATAGACTCTTTTTATTTTGCTGATCCAAATCACTTCCTGCTCTGAATAGACTTCCAGGTTTTCGGTGCTTTCCTTCCTTGAATCTGTTTTCCCAGGTTCTTCAAAGGTACTTTGGGTTTTTACATCCCTAGCCCTCTCCCCCTCCTGTTGATTAACTTTCATACATTGAATTTTCGTTTGATTTATTATTGGCTGAGCTATATCAGCTGCTCTCTCCAGACCGTCGGCTCCGTCCAAAAGCTCCCCCTTAATCCCACGGATTTCCTTTTCCAGCTTATTGACTGCTTTCAGTATCTTTGAGTTCCCTTCGCATAACAAATGGAAAAGCTGTGCCTTAGTTAATTTCTCCATAGTTCCAGGCAGTCACAAATTATAAACAGAAAGTCTCGTGAGGTCTCGCGGGAGCACGGGTGATCCCAAATTATCAGTTTGTCGATCTCCGTATCAAGTCAGCTACCCCCACTGAACTTTTTCCAACAAAACTTCAAAGCTGTCTCTTTGTTTGGTTAGCGGGTATAATTAGCTGGGAGTCTCTCACTCGACGAAAGAAGGAATTCACTTGTAAATTGGTTGAGGAGGGGGGAGGAAGAGCTTGTGGGAAAAGAAAGAGAAAAGCCAGAAAGCTTTCAATCCTTACTGTTGTAGACTTCAGCTTCTGTCAGCGCTTCTGTCAATCTGGTAAAAGATGGTCTGGGAAGAATGTAAGGTCAGCTGGTCGTTTCAAGCTTATAAAGTTGTTTGCGACAAGGGCGCCATCGTGACCTTGAGCACACGCCGCTGTTGATCTGGGGAGCTCAGTCCCCCTACCTCCCCACAGATCTGTAGGACCCTCAGGATGCCGTTCCGGGTTCCTGGGGCGACCGGCGAGCAGATTTGCGTATCTGCTCAGGTCAGCCAGGTGCAGAAGCTCCTGACCCTCGGCATGGCTTAAGAGCTGAACAGAAGTCCAGCTTTTATGGCGCCATCTTCAGTCGACTCAATCCCGGGTCTCAATTTTGAACTTACCTTGATTCATATTTCTGACATTCCATGTTCCTATTCTATGTGCTTTGGACTTTCCTTTTGCATCTATTCACATTAGTAATTGAATAGCCTTTTCATTTTAATCCACTTGCATTGTTAAGAATAGTGTTATTCATACTTGTTCTCTGTTCTTCTCTAGTAGCTAAGTGAATGTCTTATGACTTTGAGGCCTTGACGTCCAGTACTACATCTTGTTTAATTTTGGGTTGTCTCTTCATAGGGTTTTTGAAGTATAAGTTGATCAAAAGTAGTTTACCTTTGCCTTTCTCTGTGCCATACTAACCAGGATAGATCCTCCACAGCTGTGTTTACAGCTACCACTACTGTTGCTACCCATAGTAATCCTTCAAGGATTCTGTTAATCTCCAAATTATAATTAATTCTATGGATAAACATAACTTGAGGGTTTCAATCAACCAGCAGGGTGAAAGGATATATTTAGGATGCTTTGGGCTGATCCTGCGTTGAGCAGGGGGTTGGACTAGATGGCCTGTATGGCCCCTTCCAATTCTATAATTCTATGATATATCTAGAAGTATATACTGTATCAATTTTGACATTGTTTTTATATCTTTTCAGGTACAAAAATTGTTAACCCTATTGGATATGAATGCCATTCAAGACTCCCGGGCTAATTGTTTAAGTGGTGGACAGAAGCGAAAATTATCACTTGGAATTACTTTGTTAGGAGAACCAAAGGTAAACCAAATACAAACACCTATTGCATATTCCACATTTGTAGTTCATTTTCATTTATGGAAGAATATGGTAATTTCCCCACCATTTTGATATTCAAAGCTTTTTGTAGGAAATTAAGCTTTGACTTGTGTGTGTGTGTGTGTATAAAGCTCTGATCATGAAGAAAAACATGGAAATTATTTTAAAAGACATATAATTGTTTTGTGTTTACATCCTCATAAAAAAGTCAGGATCACATTAAACAGCAAATTTCTGAATACATTTGAACTGAAAAAAAGTAATCACACTCTGGTACACAGGTCCTGCTACTAGATGAGCCCACTACAGGACTGGATCCTTACTCTAGACAACTAGTGTGGGCCCTACTAAATGAGCGCAAAGAAGGTCGCATAATTCTGTTCACTACACAGTTCATGGATGAAGCTGATATTCTTGCTGGTGAGTAGTATGTAAGTACAGGCAGAAAAAAGTAGACAGTACATGATAGAGATTATGAGGGGTGGTGTAGGTACTTTGGTTTTGAGGGTATTTTCTAGCACTTCATCTGGGCTATTCCTGCCCATTTGAATATGCATGGTAGCAGCCAGCTGTAACACATGTATGTGCATGTATCCCATTTGATCCTTGACAAAGAAATCTGTTATTACTGAATGGGTTCATTAAAAAAGGGTTTTTTTTTACTCTTGTCTCCTCAGACCGAAAAGCTTTCATCTCACGTGGCAGGCTGAAATGCATTGGTTCATCATTGTTCCTGAAAAAAAAATGGGGCATTGGCTATCACTTAAGGTACTTAGAGTTTGGGCAATGTTGTATATTTTTCCTTTTTGTATTTTTCCTGGTATAGATAGGTATGTTATGATTTACTATGACAACTTTAGTAAGTGAAGCAAAACTGAGAGTTTAGGAGCAGCCCAAATGACAAAGGTTGTAATCCTAAGGAGTAAGCCTGATTGAATAATATGGGAGATGACTGGTTTAAACCTGACTCCAATGTAACTGGGGGATATATGTCTTATATATTTCAGGTTGTTTTAAGACCAGGAGATTGAGGAAACTTAATCTTACCAACTTGGGGTGAATTGACTCCCTTCAGTAGCACTTTGTTGACAAAATGCAGGGGGAAGTGGGTCTAGAATTTTTTCCTATTAGGTTGTTGTTTATTTTATTTTTATTTATTTTAATTAGTAAATAAAGTCTCTGAGCTGAAGTACAACCACTTACCACTTTCAGTTTGGTTTCTGCAAACAAAACAAACAAAAACCTAAAAAGAAAAACTACCCCATGAATCTATTAATGTTGTAAGTGGTGTAGTTTTTCTACTCCATGACATTTATTATCAAGGGAGCCACTTTTAAGTGCTTTGAAAAGATCAGCCCTCCATTATAGCCTGAAGACTCACTCACTCACTCACTCACTCACTCATTTATATGGTCACAGACCAGGATATATAACCTGAAGACTCTAACTGGAATTTATTTACCTTACCACAGAGATATATTCATGCTATACCATATACTCCAAGGTTCCTAAGGTGTAGAAATAATTCATTTTAGAGGTTTTCTTTTAAAATTAATGAAACTTGTTAGTTGTTTAGAGGCTTAAGTTCAATACATGATGGGGTTAGTTTCAGATTTATATAAGAAAGTATAGCATTGTAAAGGAACCATACTAGTGTGAGTTATTCAATATGCAAAAGGAGAGAGGCGAATCTGTGCAGAAGAGACATTTTGCTTCTTGTCAAAGTATACTTTCAAATTCTGGATGTTTTAGTACTATGAACCATAATGACCTCTGACACTAGAACCGCCTCCCTCCAGTTTGGAGGGATGTTGTCATTGCTAGAAACGTTTATTAATACTAGACTAGATAGATAGATTTATTAATACAGTCAAAAATCAGAAAGCAAAATACAGTTGATTATTTAACAAACAGGAAGTATAAAGGATAACGACAATAATAAGATATAGCAGGACGACAAAATATTAAAATTATCCATTTTGTTGAAATAAGGCTTTTCATTTTCTAGATGATAGAAAGCAGAATTTTGCAACTTCATTTGAAACTACCTTTGTCCTATCATCCAGTGAAAATGTTAACAGGTGACCTTCTGCATATTTCTCATAGCTATCCAAGGACAAAAACAGAATCTTTAGTACGAATAAAATACTTCCCATATAATACTGCTGAAGGGAGAGATCCATCCTTACTCTAGAGAAAATCCATCTATTATTTGAGTTTTTAATACTCAGTAAATAAAGAGCAATGTTGATATTTGACCATGATTTTAGGTTAAAATAAGAAGCTTGTAATACAGAAGTCTCATTTTGTGCCTCTGAATCCCAGAGCTGATGATATAATATGCATTTTGCTTTAGTTAGGCTATTTCCTAATAGTTGAACTGGGTCCAACTCAAAATATATTATATTACCATCTGCTTTAGCTAGCCATTGGGTATAAGGGACAGTTGCCAACAAAAAGGGAATTAGACCAGAGAGCTTTCACTGGATTCTGATCCAGTAATAGAATGTGTATAACCAAATTTCAGTTCCTACTGTACAACGACCAGCCTCCTGTTTCAGTACCACGTTAGATGTACACCTGCCTACATTAAACAGTGATCTTAGAAATTTTGATTAGATCACTTGCAAATGCTTGTACATATGACATCTGGGCAAGTACTTTTGTGGAGTATAGTTTTAGACCTGCAGGGATGAATCTTGTGCTATCCTTCCTAAAGTATCTTGGAATGGCATTAGCACTTCTCACATTGAAAATGAGTAGTAGAGTTACTGTTATATGAGAAAGTCATTCCCAAATATCTAAATTTTAAAAACTTGCTCAATGCAGTGTCCATTAATTTTCCAAGTACATTTAAAAAATTTATTAAGGAAATGAAGAATGTTGGCTTCAGAAAAATTGATTGTCAGTGTTTCCCCCAGATACTGAGTACTAACTATTTTAAGGACCCAGTTTAAACCTATGGTCTGTGTCAAAAATATAACATCATCCACATACATCAGAATTGCAAGCTTTTTCTCATCACCAAGCTTTGGAGCAAGAACATCAGTGTTCTGACAGCTAGAAATTAAGCAATTTACATATATGAATTAAAAAGAAAAGAGGCAAGAAGACAACTTTTCCTTACACCTTTTTGCAAAGCTATATGCACATAAATCTGCTTGTGGATTAAATAGTCTAATGCTCATGGTCATGGGTAATTTGCTATAGGATTGAAATACATTCCAAAATGCAATATGTATACACTTTTTCAGAGGTCAGTTAGAAAGTTTGAATACTGCTATTATAAGCCCAGTTATTATTATCTTGTCCCCTCCTCTGTAGTAATGAAGTGTCTTTTCATGCTTCACATTATACGCTTTTTTGGTTAGATTGGGATGTTTAACTTGAAGGCTTTAGATAATTTTTACATGATATTTCAGAAAGAAGGGAAAATACATACATGGGTGCTGCTTTTAGCATCTGGTTTTAGTAATTCCTAGTAATTTATGTAATTTATAGTTTTACCCATAATCTCACAAAATTTGTGAGACACTGTTTTAGAAATACTGAGATAACACATGTTTCTTATGGTCTAGTTATGCAGATCTGGGGCCTTGTGGGTTTGAACTAGATCTTGGATAGCTGTTTCAGAAAATTTTGTCAGTCAGGTAGTGCAGGATCTTACCACTAGTGTTTGACTAAATACATTTTTAATATGAACAGGATGCAAGTGAATGAGTTTTGTGACCCTGAGAAAGTGATGTCTCTTGTCAAGCAAAACATTCCTGCTGCCAAATTATCAGGACAGCGTGAAAATGAGCTGAGTTATACCCTTCCCTTGGACAATGTGGATAAATTCCCAGGTAATTATACATTTAAATAAGAATGCAAAATTTGAAAATTACTGAGTTGATTTTCTTCTATGCATGAATTCATGATTTATTTAATTAGTTATTTCTTAAAATGTTATTCCTTTTAAATTACAATTACAAGTTCATACAAAGAATTTGGAATTATATTATTAAACTGAAAGTGCAAAACTAAGTTAGGCATCTATTTTTTAATTTCTTCTGTAGATCTGTTTTGTGACATGGACCATAAGACAGATCTAGGGATTGTTAATTATGGAGTTACCATGACAACTTTGGAAGATGTCTTCTTGAAACTAGAGGATAATGAAACACTTGAAGAAGGTAAAATACTTTTTACTGCTGTGGCTAGGAAACCATGAGTATGGAGATCACATTAAGACAGAAAAAGACTAGTCAGTTTCTCCCAATAAGCAGACTTTGTTGAAGAAAATCTTATTATTGAAGATGCTGGTGTCTCGAAATCTTTGCTAAGGCTATAGCACCCAGAGACTGACTGCTGCCCCTTCTTAACCTCTAGTTCCCCAGCTCCCCCCGCAGGCCTATTTGCATGCAAAACACTCCAGATACCATCCTCCAGAGACAGGCCAGGAAGTTACAACTGGTGTCCCTGGCTCCAGGGTCAAAGAGAGAGAACACATTCTCACACATCAAACAACATTATAACTGGAATCCCTAGTACAAACTTCACTGCCCTAAACCGGCTACATTCACAGCTGGAGCAGTCAGTTATACAGAATGAAAGGCAGATGCAAGCATATGGCAAAAGCTTGGATAACAAAACAGCTTCTCCTCCATCAACCTGTAGCAGGTTAGTCAAGATAGCATTTGTGGAACTCCCAAACCATCCTGGGAGCCCTCACATGGTTGGCATCAACCCGTTTTTCTCTCCCTTAGGGAATTCTTTCTAGTCCATGAGATACTGATGTTATCACCTATGGATTCATGAGTCCAAAATCTTGGCCACTTCATAGTGCATGTGCTCATGAACAAACATGGGGATTAGGCTGTCAGGTGTAGGATGACACTGGTCAGGGGACAGGGCTCATTTGAGCAGACTGCTGTGGAAGACATGGTGCACGTTCTTTTAAGTTTGGTGGGAGCTTAACTTCAACAGTAAAACTACTGATGGCAAAAGTAACAGGGAAGGGGCCTACAAACTGCTTCCCCAGATTGCAGGTTGTTGACATCTGAAGTGCTTAATGGAATTATACATTTGATCCTCTTCTGGGAGCCATTTCCAGTCCACTCTTTTTTTTATAATACTCCTTGGCAGCTTCCGAAGCAGACTTGGCCAAGCTTGTTGGTTTCATATAGCCCACTCATGCAAATCCAGGAGGCCAACATATGGGGTTTCCCAGGTTGGAGTGAGATGAACCCCCACCCTGTACACGACCTCAAAAGGAGACGTCCCAGGTCTCATGTGGACTGCATTCTTAGATGCATACTCTGCAAAAGGGAGCAGCTCAATCTAATCATTCTTCAAGCACTGCAAATGCTGCTCCAGGATTTGATTTACCTGTTCAGTCTGGCCACTAGTTTCAGGATGGTATCTGGAACTCAGTCCTTGCTCTACCTCCAGAATTTTAAACAACCCCCACTATAGCTTAACAAAACATTGTAACCCCATGGTCGCAGATCACCTTGACTGGGAACCCATGTTATCAGAAGATGTGCTAGATAAACATAGAGATCAGGCACTAAGCCATGCAGGGAGGGGAGGCACAGGGAACAAAATACACCTTCTTGGAGAATAGGTCCACAGTCACCCAAATAGGCATATTCCCACAGCTGGGAGGCAGGTCCATTATAAAGTCAATTGAGATGACAGTCCATAGAACCAGATTGGTTTCAAAGGGTTGGAGCAGCCAACAACTCTCTTTCCCAGGTTTTCAGAACTGAGAGCTAACTGGAGGTCAAACTTATATTACGTTGGCTTATTATGCAGGGGTGTTTCCCCTTACTTTCATTGGGCTCCCTTTGTCATTCTTCATTGATTTTCCACTCTTCAGTATTCATTTAGCTTTCTGGTCACTGTTTCCCTGGGCTTTCTTAGAGTGCTTTTGTGCCAATTTTCCCCTTCAAAAAAGAAGGTCACTTCAAAACAGAAGGTAATTCAAAGTGTACAGGTTCCTTCAGATTTCCCCTCTGCCCTTTTGCTGCTCCTCGAAGGCCACTTCACCACCCACAAGGAGGTTGTTCCACTCAGTCTGCAATTTCTTTTTTTGGCAAGAGACATTAGTCTAGCAATATGAGTCTTGAAGTCTAGCAATTGCTAGTCTTGGAATGCTGAATAAAAAAATTAAATGGGGTAAGTTTAAAAGGATCTGCATGAGGTTTTGACTTGAGCCAGTTTGGTGTAGTGGTTGGGAGTGCAGACTTCTAATCTGGCATGCCGGGTTCGATTCTGCACTCCCCCACATGCAGCCAGCTGGGTGACCTTGGGCTCACCACAGCACTGATAAAACTATTCTGACCAAGCAGTGATATCAGCGCTCTCTCAGCCTCACCCACCCCACAGGGTGTCTGTTGTGGGGAGAGGAATGGGAAGGCAACTGTAAACCGCTTTGAGCCTCCTTCGAGTAGAGAAAAGCAGCATGTAAGAACCAACTCTTCTTCTTCTTCTTCTTCTTCTTCTTCTTCTTCTTCTTCTTCTTCTTCTTCTTCTTCTTCTTCTTCTTCTTCTTCTTCTTCTTCTTCTTCTTCTTCTTCTTCTTCTTCTTCTTCTTCTTGATAGGCAGATCAGAGAGAAGGCAAATGGCAGTGTCCCCAGTGCAAAAAAAAATAGTGGAGGGATTTCAGTGCTGCATGCAATAGAATAAAGGGGGAATTATCAGCAAGAAAATGAATTGATATGAGTTGAAAGGCAGAGAAACTGGGATAGGAAGCCTAAACTTTTGAAAACATTTTCCCCTTTAATGAACAAATTTTGGAGGGGACCATTTTGGCAGTTTCGATGGCAGATAGCTTTGCTGTTCGTGTCCAGGGGAAGCCAGAAAGAAGTAGTGCAAAAGACAGGAAAAGGGCAAAGCAGTTTGTATAAAGTTGCTATTACATTTTGATTTTGCATTTTGAAAATTGTCTTAGATTATGGAGTTATTCATAGAGAGCAAGTGGAAGACGAAAGATACAATGCTGATGAAATGGAGCAAAATCTGCTATTGCTCTCAGATACGGGAAAGTCTACAGTAAGTGGCACAGAGCTCTGGAGACAACAAGTATGTGCCATAACAAGAATGCACTACTTACAGCTCAAGCGTGAGAGCAAATTCTGGAGGACCTTGTGAGTTTCTATGAAGTCTGCCTGTTTTTAAGTATGTCAGGGATAGAATGTGATATATTAGAAAAATTAGAAATATGGGTGTAAGGAAACGTTTAGGGGAGTCTCCTTCAAACCTTCATGGGTCCTACTTATTGCAGAGAGCCAATAAACATGCTGAGACCAGATGGTTGAAAAAGGAAAAGGATCTATTTAAAATCATTCCAGACATACATAAAATCAGAGAATCAATGCAGAGACACTGTGTGACAAAAAGTAAAGGAAGACCCTGTCTAATCCTGTCCCCCCACCCTAAAGCTGGGAGACAGACAAGGTTCAGGTTAATTGTAATTCTCTTTGAAGGTGCCTTACACACCAGCAATGTCCCTCCAGATGGAAATTGGGACCTGCATCCTCCTGACAGAAATCCTCCCAGTCTAAGAAGCTGTTTCCATTTATAACCAGCAAGGTGTCCTTGATGTGTCGTAGCTGGGCCATAAAAAAAGATGTGTTGCCCTGCCCATTTGGCCCAGTGTTGCTTTGGAGTGACCCGGGCAGGAAGAGTGCTTGCACTCGAAAGCTCACGCCCTGAATAAATCTTTGTTGGTCTTAAAGGTGCTACTGGACTCTTTTTTTTGTGCTACTTCAGACCAACACGGCTGCTCATTTGAACCAGGCAGGAAGAGACTAGGCAATCTGATGTTATCACAGATCCATCTGGGGAAGTCTTTACAATTTATGGCAGGGGCTGCTGTTTGAGTTAGGGTTGTGGTGAGTTTGTGTGTGTATGTGGGAAAAATAAATGTGAGCGAGCCTGTCCACACAATGGGGAACCATTTCTTGAATATGTAGCAATGGTATAGTTATGACACATTAACCTTGAGCTATACCAGGTTAGCTGCATAAAATGATACAGTTGAGAGGGAAAAATGGATATTTTCATGAACCCATTTTGCAAGAAGGGAAATGGGGCTTAGCAGGATTTCCAGACAATATTGTTATAAACCTTAAGTGGTAAATTGATTTTTTTGACCTGCAACTAGAAAGATAGGGAAACCATTAAAATGCTGAAAATAATGCTGGCAGAATAATACAATCATGTAAAAAGACTCAGTGCTATTTTTAAAAAGGGCAAAGTTGGCTTGGAAGAGAGCAACGAAGCAAACGAGTGATGGGAAAGGATGGTTAACTTTATCCCGTCTTGCATAGCAGGTGGGCAGGTTTCTTGGGAGAAAGAGCACTTGGACACAGTCAGTGGAGTAACAAGGCCACAGCTTTATTTACAGCAGTATGGCACAGCATGGGTGGAGCTGTCTTCCAGCAGTCAGTGGTCTGCCAGGCCCCCAAGAGAATCTCACTTGCAGCCAAGAAGCCCACTCAGTTTGCACTTTGGCCATCTGTGAGCCAACCTGGGGGCAGCAATTGTTGGGTGCCAGTGGGCATGAGCCTCTAAGGGGCACCCCACGGCTACCCAGCAGTGAGCAGGGTGGGCCCTGCTCAGCATGCTTCCAGCTTCTTAGATTGCCTGCCAAAACAGCTCCCCCAATCTGACAACTGTGACAATGAAAACAGCCATAGCTGAGAACTGACTCACCCCATGCTGCGCCCCCCCCCCAAGGAAAGCTAAATACAGGGAAGATAGGTGGGAAGTGACATGAATGGCCAACAGGAAGAGGAGGCCACACATGTTGGCAGCCCCTTTGACACGAACGGCCAGTGGGAAGAGGGAGCCGTGCAAGTGGGCAGCCCCTTAAGTAGGGACCTTTCCCCAGACCCCTCATCTTGCCCCCTATTAGGTATGGGGTTGGCCAGTTTAATGTGCTGCCCTGGGCCACCTGAGCCCATGCCAAGCCTTCCAGCCAGGTGTCACTCTTCTGGTTCCTCGCTTCACCACGTCTCCAGTGGATTTGACACTTGAAAATATATACCCTGAACATATTGTTAGTCTCTAACTTGTTGCTAGATCCAGATCTAGCTCTTCTAATGTATGCTAACATGGCTACCCTCCTAAATGGGTACATGGCACATTACATTTCTTAGGCTCAATGTCTTCCTCTCATCTTCCAAGTTCATGTTTCAGGATAAAGATATATCGGGAACTCTGCAAGGAGAAAAACAGCTGGCTCTGCACTCTCTTGGAGCTACTCTGTTTTTTTTAGAGAAAACAGCATTAGAATACGGTTACATATGTTCATGTTCTTTATTGTAACTATATTCATTTAATTGTTGTAATATGCATTATTGCGACATTAAGGCACTTAGCCATGGTGCCACTTGTCTCCTGTGCTTAATTTGCATTTCTCCATTTCAGGTTACTCCTTTTTGGAATTATATTAATTCCTTTTTTCATACAAATCATTGGATTTACCTTGTCAAAGGACCTACATAATATAGAATTATGTTCTAGCCTTTATTTTGAGCCAGGTACTAAGTTTGATACAGGATTCTCTGGGCTTCTGATTCTTAATGATACAGGTAAGAATATAAAACAGAATACTGTGTATTTTATTTCCAACTGTTCATGGAATCATAGAATAATAGAGTTGGAAGGGATCTCCTGGGTCATCTAGTCCAACCCCCTGCACTATGCAGGACACTCACAACCCTATCGCTTATCCACTGTAACCTGCCACCTCTTTGAAATATCACAGAATCAGCCTCTCTGTCAGATGGCTATCCGCCTATGTTTTGAAATTTCCAAAGATGGCGAACTCACCACCTCCCAAGGAAGCCTGTTCCACTGAGAAACCGCTCTGTCAGGAACTTCTTCTGGATGTTTAGACGGAAACTCTTTTGAATTAATTTCATCCCATTGGTTCTGGTCTGTCACTCCGGGACAAGAGAGAACAACTCCATCCTCTACATGGCTGCCTTTTAAAATACTTTAAGATGGTTATCAGATCCCCTCTCAGTCGTCTCCTCTCCAGGCTAAACAGACCAAGCTCCCCCAACCTTTCCTCATATGTTTTGGTCTCCAAACCCCTCACCATCTTTGTTGCCCTCCACTGGACATGCTCCAGTTTGTCTACATTCCTCTTCAACCACTGTACTCCAAGTGAGGCCAAACCAGAGCAGAGTAAAGCAGTACCATCACCTCCCGTGATCTGAACATGATATTCCATTTGATACAGCCCAACATCCTATTTATGTATCCTTGGATAATGCCCAAGCAGCAGCCACCTCCAGTAGATTTGGCAGGGCATCTGCTGATATGTCAGGCAGGCAGTTTACCAGCCAGATGGCCATGTTTTCAACTGGGTCTCACCCCAGGCCCACACATTCAATTCCTGGGGTTGTTGACACAGGGAGAACACTGAAGGAGAAAAACTCCTGGATCAACATAGCTACCTTTCCAACCATCCCATGGTCTGGGAATGATGGAGAACCGAGTAACTTGATATGGCCAGTTCTTTCAGGGTGATGGTCTTACACTCGCTCACTCAGGTCTTAGTCATGCATGTCAGGTCTACCTTAAGCTTGCAGTGTCAAGGTGTTGAGGACTGGATAATCACCCTAACCTTTCCCCCTGTGTCTCTTGGGATAGGCCAATGGTTAGAAGTTGTCTCAGCATTTCCCTATCTCTGACCCCTTCTATTAAAATTTCTTCTCCCCCTTATACATCCCATGTCCCCAAATTGTTGGGATCCTGGGCCCTCTTGGGCCGCCCTACATTCCTGTTGTTTCCACCCATATCACCAATAATTCCTATACCTGCAATCGTATGCTATACAATTTTCACTACCACTTCAGTGGGGATTCTCAAGGCAGATTTTTCAAATTTAGTGAGTACTGACACTAACTCTTCATCCCGAAATTAAAACACAGTTTAACAACCAACCATCTAACAGACAAATCTAACAGCCGAATTACCAAATTCCCTCCCCAATAAAACAGTTAAAAATTATTCTCAGGGGGTCTTTTTGTGATCTCCCCACTATGAGGGATTTTCAGAAATGTAGGTCCATTTCTGTTGGAGGAATTCTGTGACAGGGGCAGGATATTTTTAATGCCTTAGTTTATCAAGGGTCAATTAAGCCCTGGCAGGATGAAGCCTAGAAACAGGTGCGGCCTCCTTCTCTTTAGGACATTTAATTTCTTGGCAAAGTAGAGAGTCTGGCTGTTTGTATGGACCATTCTTGTGTGCTGATTTCCAGGGCCCCTCTTATCTTAGTCTGTAAGACTGATCTTAGTTCTGCCCCAGCCTCCAGCTGCTGTGAATGAGACCATAACCCACTTCAAGTCTCTGTGGTCAAAGACAGAACACAATTTGAAGTCAACCAATTCTCTGAGATTCCAATTTCTTACAATTTTCCTTGACATTAGTGACAAAACAAGGGAATCCCACTCTTTATTTGTGTTGATTTAAAGGGTCTCCAGTTGTTTCTGCTTGCTTGGATACATCTGTTCTTCTGAAAGTGTCACTCATACTTCTCCACTTGGTGGAGAAGCATATCAATTCTATCTCAATAGGCCATCTCACTCTGAATGTCAAGCACACCGACTGTGCTGCCAAATAAGGGAAGGGACAACATGGTCATTTAAAAACTAGAACTATTCCTACAAATGCTACACATTTCTAATTCCAGATGTTGATCTATTCACTGACAATTTCTGCACTAGTGAAATCATTCAGATCTGTTTTTTTAAAGGGCTAACTTTTTGTCTGTTTCTTCACTAAAATCCACCTTTACAGGCATAGACCCAAACCACCCTCCCAATTACAGCACGGTTAAGGTATTCCCGGTTATAGTGATTTCATTTTTCAAGGTGGAATATAATTAAGGGCTGCCTGATGCAGAAATGCTTTCATTTGGTTTTCCCCATCAGCCATTTTGAGTCATTTGCACACTACTTTCTTGTCACTATCCTTTTTTTAGAGGTAGAGTTATTATGTTACAACACTGTCTCCTATTTAAAATAGCAACAGTCTTGTTCATTACATTGCAGCAGTGTTGTAACACAATAACCTACTTAAAAAAAAACATCAAATATACTTGGTGGGAGAAGATCAAGGGTGGAATTAGGTGAAAGTAGGCACTATTTTGCAAAAAAAGACTTTGTGGAAAAGGGGAAGGGAGCAAAGAATGATGGGAGGCTGCCTCCTTCCAACTCAGATGCCGAAAACATATGGTGAATTTCAGCCTGGGAAATGAGGGGATGAAAGTCCAAATGCAGAAAGCCTAGCATCAACTTGCAGCATCCAAAGGAAATCCAAAGCAAGGCTAAAATAAGGTATGTCTTAAATGCGGAAACAGTCACTATAGGAATATCCAAGATCTGCAGTGTGCATGATTTAAAAAATATGAAGAATATCCTACAAGGGGCATCAGAGGATATGTGTATTTAGATTAGGAACTTCCTAATATTTTAAATTATCTCCTACTATGTCCTGATTGTCTCATTTGGAGATTTCCTGCTCCTTGGAGCATACTTCCTCCTTGCTTTCCTTCAGAACAGACAGAATGAGGACAACAGAATGGCTAGACAGTTATATATATTTCTCTCCTCTCTTTCTATACATTTCTTAATAAAACTATATTATTCTTTTAAGTAACTTGGTGTTTTACTCTCCTGCATATTTAAACTCTGCCAACATTTACCGCTCATCAAAAAAGAGTCCTCAAGATTTGGCAATAGATTGCTGGAGGCAGAACTGAAGGTACTCAGTGTACTTTGAGAATGATTTCTCAGGGGCTTTTAAATACCTCCCCTTTCTAGTCCATACTCATCAGGATCATAAGAAAGATCAGAAACCATAAAACAAAGATCATTCTTTTTGCTTCAGGCACCTTTGGTTCTCAGAACTAGTAGAACTATCAATTGAAGATATATGGACGTTTCTACTACAACCAGGTATCCTGGGATAGGGTCCTCTAGTCCACCCCTTGGTGGACCTTCTACAGTAGCTTTTCTCAAATTTTCTTACTGTTGTGAAACCCCCAAAACATTCTTCAGGCTTCAAGAAACCCCAGAAGTGGTGCAGTTGTGCACAATATGATTGGGAAGCATAGCTGTGTTCATGCCCACCTGGGGCCCCTCCCCTTCCCACCCTCTCCAGGCCCATAATTGTCCATTTTTGGAAGGGGGAGGTGGGTCAATAGGACCATATGACATATCACCTGATAAATGTTTAACAAATTAAAAAAAATATTTAAATTACTTAATTCCAACCCATTCTGGAAACTCCTGGGTTTCACGAAACCCTGGTTGAGAAAGCCTGTTCTAAAATTATATGATTGGCAGGTAATCTTCCTAGAGGCTGATTTGCTTTCTGAAAGCAGACAAAGCTTCCTACAAGAAACTTACTTTCCTTCATGTTGATTGTGGCCAATGGTGAGGGAGCAAAACTGTCTGTGATCTGAGGCAGCCAGGAAAAGGAGCAACAGTGCAGAACCCAGAATTTGCTAAGAAAAGCCAGGATTCAGCATCATATGCAGACCTAATCCTGATTTCACAAACAAAAATTAAAATAAGTCATGGTTTCATATTGGAACTAAGCCTTGATCAGTCATCCCTGAGAAACATAGCCTCGTATTTGTTTCTTTGTATTGAGACTCATAGAATTGTAGAATAACAGAGTTGGAAGGGGACATACAGGCCATCTAGTCCAGCCCCCTGCTCAATGCAGGATCAGCCTAAACAATCCATGAAAAGTATATGTCCAGGTGCTGCTTAAAGACTGCCAGTGAGGGGGAGCTCACTATCCCCTTAGCCACAAGTACCCCAAGATCTTGTTCACATATACTGCTACCCAGAAGTATACCTCCCATCCAGTATGCATGCTTCTCATTTCCATGACCCAGATGTAGAACTCTGCATTTATCCTTATTGAATTGCCTCTTGTTCTCATTTGCCCACTTTTCCAGTGTGTTCAGATCTTGTTGAACTCTGTCTTCTGGGATGTTTGCTACTCCTCCCAATTTGGTGTCATCTGCAAATTTAATGAGGAGTCCCTCCACCCCCTCATCCAGATCATTGATAAAATATTGAAAAGTACCAGACCCAGTACCGAGTCCTGTGGTACCTCATTGCTCAGCTCCCTCCAATCTGATGAAATACCACTGACCACTACTCTTTAGGTGTGGTTTTCTAACCAGTTTCCCTATCTACCTAACCATCCAAAAATCCATTCTGTAGTCCTCCAGTTTACCCATCAGAACCTCATGGGGAACCTTGTCAGAAGCCTTATTGAAATCGAAGTAAACAACATCAACCGAGTTTCCACAATCTAGTAAGCCTGTCACTTGGTCTAAAAGGGAAACCAGGTTGTGCTGACAGGACCTGTTGGTGACAAAGCTGTGCTGACTTTTCAGGATCAACAAATAGTCCTTCAGAGGTTTGCAGATCACACCCTTTAAAGTCTGCTCCATTATCTTGCCGTACATAGGCATATGATTGAGGTGTGGGGGATGACTGGGAACAATATCAGTAGGTCCCACCCTATGTCGCCTTATGCCAAATTGGTGGGTTCATATTGGTGTGACTCCCATTAGGCCATGCATCAGCCAGGCTGGAACAGCTGAGTTAGGTTTCTGGGCCAGTAGAGTTACACCACCATAGGGATGTTATGCACATTATTTATTTGTTATTTTTGTATTGTATACAATATTGAATTGTATTTTAGGCCTAGTCATTGTTCCAGGCAGTTTGCTTTAAAAAAAAACAGCATCTCTGGGAGAAGGAAGTGGGAGGTGGCTGTGAAGGTAGGAATTGGAGGCGGAGATAGTGTTACTTCAGCTCCACACATTTCCTTAGCATGTGGCTTGCTGGTTGCTCTCCTCTATCTTGCGTTTTTTAGTTGGGGGAATCCACTTTATGCGATTCCCCAGCTAGCACTTTAAAATGGAGGATGTAGCTACCGGTTTTCCGCTTAGACACTGAATGTTGGTGATGTCATGCAAAATGCAAAAAATATGGTGTCTGCATAAGGTGAGTATTTCACTATATTTATTGGGTGCAGAATAGACCTTGGCCCGTGAGGTCAGAAAGTTGCATGACACTTAGCAGAAATTGTTTCACAGCACACATCAGAGAAATTGAAGTCACCCATAATTACAAGGTTGCCAGGACATTCTATCAAGCTGCTCAGGGAGGGCAGCACCCACAACCTCACACTGGTCTGATGGTCTGTAGCAGACACCAACCACTAAACTCTTTGTTTTCCTCTCACTTATCTTAGCCTAGAGAAAACTTCTGTGCCACCTCTCCAGGAAACTTGCTTGAGGTGGCTTATAAAGTAAAACACAATAAAAACATAAAAAATAGCAATAATTAAAACCTATTGAGAGGTATGAAAATGCTTTTATTGATGGGTATTTGCCATCAATTCATACAAGTATAGTTTTAGATCTGTAGCTGAAATGCTTATTGCAAGGAGTTGTAGAAGCACTATATATTTAAATTTAAAGTCTTGGATGCAACCCTGAGATTGTCCAGTTAAAAGAATAGGAAAATAATTGCCCTGACAGTCTGACTCTCAGAGGGTATTTAGGACTTTCTCTGGAGTGACTTTGTCCATGGTATTCGCAGCATTCGTCTCCAACACCATAATTCGAAAGCATCTATTCTCCTCCTGTCTTCCTTCTTCAGGGTCCAGCTTTCACATCCATAGGTTGTTATGGGGAAGACAATGGCATTGACTAGCCGGCACTTTGCATTAAGGCTGATATCCTTACTCTTCCATATTTGGTTCATCCCTAACATTGTGTTCCGGCCCAGTGTTATTCACCATTTGATTAAAGGGATAGGACTTCTTTAAAAATCCAGGCTTGTTATCAATGCTAAAGGTAAAGGTAAAGGTAAAGGTATCCCCTGTGCAAGCACCGAGTCATGTCTGACCCTTGGGGTGACGCCCTCCAGCGTTTTCATGGCAGACTCAATACGGGGTGGTTTGCCAGTGCCTTCCCCAGTCATTACCGTTTACCCCCCAGCAAGCAAGCTGGGTCCTCATTTTACCGACCTCGGAAGGATGGAAGGCTGAGTCGACCTTGAGCCGGCTGCTGGGATTGAACTCCCAGCCTCATGGGCAAAGCTTTCAGACGGCTGCCTTACCACTGTGCGCCACAAGAGGCTCTTATCAATGCTAGGTGTGTTATAAACTGAATTGTCCATAAATAATGTGGCCTGACTTAGCAGCTAAACAAAACAATATGTAATAAATGTAAAATGATACATGCTGATTGTTTTAGTTCTGTTTTACACTTCTTTTCATTACTTCTGTTTAGTTGGCAATAGTATGCTTCACCCTTATCCTTTAGTGAAGTGATCAATCAATACTTTCTTATTAGGTGCAAGTATTGATGATTTTATCTATGCCGTGAGGGGTCAGAATATCTTTGCAGAAACAGCCACGAACAGTAATGTCAGTGACCAGCTAATACACAACGGAGCTATAAAAGTAGCCAAGGAAAATGAGGTAAATTTAATGTTCTTGTGTAAGGAAACAGAAAGGCTCTTTATTATAAGTAGGAGACGTCATAGAAGTTTGAAAATAATAGACTTGTGATAAGACTGTTAACCAAGTGTACTCTGAAGTTATGTCTCTGAAGTTAAAATCAATGTATAAAGAAAATTTTAAATCTCATCAAGTGGAAAAAAAGACTTCTGAAATGTACTGTGTTTCTTTATCAATGTTTAGCTTCTCTGTTTAGCTCCTTGGATACATGACATTATGAAAATGTATATGGATAGAAAACGTAGGCCAAACCAAATTTCTCAAAGAAAAAAAATTTTTTTAAAGCATTCCCAAGTGATGCTCACATTTGACAGTCCAAGAGTGATTGAAGCTGGGAGTAATTTGGTTCTCACTAATTATATGGCTTCCTTGAGGTGCTCAGTTGTGAGATGGATGAAGAAGAAGAGCTGCAGGCCCTGTGGGAACTCTCGGCATTCCGCAGGGCCAGCAAAACAGAGCTCTTCCACCAGGTCTATTGTTGGGGCCAGGGTCGGTGAGGAAGATCAAGGGGGGCCCCCTCTGGTGTCAAGCAACAACTTGAGTCATCTTAACAGTCCTTCCTTCCCCTCTCTAGAGGTAGCGTTGGGTGGGGTAATACTCATCCATGTTCTCTTTTATTGTGATTTTATGTCTTGGGTTTTGTGTCCTTTTAATGGAGGTTTTAATGGGTTTTTATCGGACCTCTGTAACCCGCTACGAGCTGGCTCCGGGAATGGCGAAGAATAACTTTAATAATAATAATAATAATAATAATAATAATAATAATAATAATAATAATAATAATAATAATGTTGAAGAAGAAGAAGTTAGTTCTTATATGTCGCTTTTCTCTGCCTGAAGGAGTCCCAAAGTGGCTTACAGTTGCCTTCCCTTTCCTCTCCCCACAACAAGCACCCTGTGAGGTGGGTGAGGCTGAGAGAGCCCTGATATTACTAATACGTCAAGTTTTTCAGTGCTGTGGCGAGCCCAAAGTCACCTAGTTGGCTGCATGTGCGGGAGCAGGGAATCAAACCCGGCTTGCCAGAATAGAAGTCTGCAGTCCTAACCACTACACCAAGCAGCCTTTTTATTTTGTCTTTCCTTTACAGATGACACAGTTTAAAAGGCTGATTACTTTAATGTGGTTTTTATACACATTGTTTCAAAAACAATACTAGCATTTCATTCCTAATGCTCTGAACTTTAAAGCAATAATATTTTATGACTAATTACGGCTGTTCCACAGCTGTTCTCTAATATGCTTTTAAAATGTTCATTAGCTGATATTTAGATAAAGGCAGTCGTTCAAGAGCCAGGCAAAAGAAACACATAGAACGATTATGTATGGGATGATAAAGTCGGGCTGGCAGCAGAATTGAAATGGGGCTAATCCATGCTTATGCATGATATTGCTGCTATCCCAGCCCCCTCCTGGCCCAGGCCTGATTTAGGGCCTCTCATAGCCTGTGGTAAGGGAACACTGATTCTTCAGTGTTCCCTTTATTGCTAAGGCCACCATTGAATCGGCGGGCCTGTGCACACAGGAAGCTTAGCTCCTCCCTGTGCTATGGTGGTCGGGGGTGGACCAAATATGCCCCGCTAGGCTCCACAGCATTGCATGGCACTGCAGGGTCAATTGGGGCTGTGTGTGGTATTGTGCAGGAAGCTGGGATTGTGGTCTCCTGCAATCCCACTGTCCTGTACAATTGAACCCCCCCCACACTGCCCCCACTGCAGTACAATCATTCTGCTGTGGTGGCGTGCCCCAGGGGGATGCATTTCAGTGCAGAGCTGGTCTGTCACCAAAATGTGTCCTCTGTGGGGATGGGAAGGGGGGTAGCAGCTTGCACCACTTTACAATGTCCCCCATGCGTCCTCCGTTAATGACGAAGCATGCTGCTCCAACCCAATGCTCCAGCAATGGCCTGGTGCAGCTGCTGCCGTGGATAATCAGCCATTGTGTGAGTCTCACAATGGTTTTCAGGTCTAAATCTGTATCAGGAGGATTGCATAAATTCATATATAGCCTACCCTTCAAGGCACAATCTATAGAATAAGTTCTTGTATACATGGATTTTTCATCACTAAAGTATGAGTGATGAATTACTGCTTTATTTACTCAATCTCTCTTTCCTTCAGAAATACAGGTTTACTCTTATGTGTCATATGGAAGTAAAGAACTGCTTTCCTGTGCTTGTCAACATAATCAGCAATGCATTTTTGAAAATGTTTAATTCTACTTCTCATATTCACATCTGGAATCACATATTTTATTATGTAAGTAGTTCAACTGAACCTTAAGATGTCCCTGCTTGTATCTATGTTTTTTTGGGGGGGGTAACTTTATAAATAAATATTTTAATTGGGGAGCCTCTTCATTCATATGAATAATCATCACCCTAAGTGTCTATACACACGCACACACATACACAGACATATATTAGATTGCACTTAGATTGCCTGCCCATACTTCCTTGCTCAAAGTTCTGCTTGAATCATAGAATCATAGAGTTGGAAGGGGCCATACAGGCCATACACCGAGGAGCTCCGCAACAAGAAACGGGAACTGAGACGGCTAGAGCAAGTTTGGAGGAAGACTCATGACAAAGCCTCGAGAACATCTTATAGAATGCAGATGAAGGCCTGTGAGATGGTGGTGAAGTCAGTAAAACGCAATTTTTACTCAGCTACCATCGCATCTGCAGACTCACGCATCTGCAAAACAGTAGCCAATTGGACATCATCTGTGAGGCATTTGCGAGTCATTTTACAGATAAAATCTCGACACGCCGCCACGACTTCCCACCAACCTTAGATACAAAAAGTGAACTAGAGGCCCCTTGGCCGTCTTTGGAGAAAACTATGAGTAACTTCAGATGACTCACGCTGACTGAAGTGGACAGGATACTAGCAACAGCAAGGCCAACCGCATGCCCACTAGACCCTTGCCCATCCTGGCCCTAAAGAAGTCCGCCTGGTCTCAACCAGGGACAGAGCATTCTCTGTTCTGGCCCCTACCTGGTGGAACGAGCTCCCGGAGGAGATCAGGTTCCTGATGGAGCTTAAACAGTTCCGCAGGGCCTGCAAAAAGGAGCTCTTCTGCCAGGCATTTGGTTGAGACCAGATGCAATCAACAGTGACTGAAAGGCCCCTGCCCCCCCTGCCCCCCCTCAGAATTCCACCAACATGCTCTGGACCTGTTTGTATTGTTGCACTGTTGTAATGTCTATATTATTTATACTGTTACATTGTTATATGGTTACAACCATTAGTTTTCATTGTAAAGTTATTCACATGTTTATAGATTGTTTTATGTATTGTTGTTTGTTCTTATGTAAACTGCCGTGAGCCCCTGGGGAGGGCGGTATATAAATATAATAAATAAAATAAATCTAGTCCAACCCCCTGCTCAATGCAGGATAAGCCCAAAGCATCCTAAAGCATCCAAGAAAAGTGTGTATCCAACCTTTGCTTGAAGATTGCCAGGGACTAAAAAAGAAAAGGGAAATGGAGGGAAATGGAGGGAAGGACAGAGCTCTAAAGAAGAATATCTACAGGTTACTAGGCACTGTAGATCAATCATCAGAAAGGCCAAAGCTGACAGTGAGCTAAGATTGGCCAGGGAAGCCCATTGTAACAAGAAAAGATTTTTCAGTTATGTGAGGAGCAAACGAAAAGTAAAGTAAAGGAGGCAATAGGCCCACTGTTGGGTGCAGATGGACAAACTCTAACGGAGGATGCAGAGAAAGCAGAAAGGCTCAGCGCCTATTTTACATCTGTTTTTTCCCACAGGTCAAAGGGTTTAGGCACATCTAGAGATGGCAGTAGCCAAGGGATAGTGTCTGGGTGGCAGGTTGACATGGACAGAGAGGTTGTCAAGAGGCATTTAGATGCACTTGCTTAATATTTGCTTGCCTCTAGACTAGCGATCCCCAACCTGTGGGCCGCGAACCATATGTGGTCCTTCGACTAATTGGAGGTGGGCCCCGAAGGATGCCTTCTCCCCCCCCCCGGCCCTTTACTTCATCCTCCCCGGCCCTTTACAACCCACTTCGGGTGTCATTGTCTCCCATCACTCCCAGATGGGACTATCTCGTTGCAGAGAAACAAGCTCAGGGTTCCCATTGATTTGTCATTGTCATGAGTTAAAATTTCCATGAAAATAAAATATTCCTTATGTTCATTGTTGTGGCATGTCTGTATCTTATTTTGAAGGGATGTTTAAACATTACCATAGCGATCAGAGAGCGTTAGGGCAGTGGTTGAGAGTGGAGGAGTAAACTACCCCCCCCCACCGGGCCTCAGTAAAAGGCGTTGAGTGGCCCCCAGTGAGTGGTCCCCAGCGTTGAGTGGCCCCCGGTGATAAAAAGGTTGGGGACCACTGCTCTAGACCACAGGTCAATTGCTATATTTAAATTTTGTTACTAGTTTCTAAATCTACTAAATATGCCAATATATTTATTATAAATCTATAAAAGATTTGTTGCTAAATGATTTTTCTGATTCCTTTTCCAGGCTGGATTCACTGATCTGTGGATGTATTTTGCTAGACAAAACTTTATGGGAATTATTGTTTTATTTCCTACATTTGCACCACACTTTGCAATGAACAGCGTTCGTGACTACAAGGTAAAATACACCAGTACAGTTTCTTCTGGGCAATATGCATGAAATATGTATTTGGAATGGCTATTACTGTGATTTTAATTGAGAAAGCGTTGTCATAATCATATAGAACTTTAAATGACCTGTGTTTACAGTGGCAGTCCTAGCATCAGCTATAACTTTGCAGAAAAATTCCTATTCTCTGTATATAGTCCTGTTCTGCAGATTTTTTGATCTATACTCTGAGGCCATTGTCCAGAACTAAATATAAGAGGCAGGGAAGGGACCTGAGGAACATCTCATTTTCCTTCCCCCCCATTTATTATTTCTTTTCAACTAAAGCCACCATAACTTATCCCTTTTTCCTGCTTTGTTCTCTTTCCAACCTACCAACTAATCTACCTCTTTATATGTATGTATGTTCTTATAAGATCATCCTAGGCCTAGTTTAAAGAGGGATTTCCCTTTTTCTTTGAGACTTCATTAAAACTATAGTTTTAGCGTTCTTATTGTTAGTATTCAAAAGGTACTTAAAACATTAACAAGGAATATTTTCTTAATTATCTCAAGAGTCCCAGTTTAATTTGGGAAAGAATGTGTGCACAAAAAACAATAGGGATATTAAACCTGGCCAATTTAGACAAATTAACTATTTTCACATCCTGATCCTAACCAAGGGAAAGGAAATGATAATATTGGGCAACTTTAACTAACCTTATATTGATTGAATAAATGCATGTTCCAGTCAGGCCAAAAAGGTAAAGCAACTATCCTGTGTGACTGGTGTGAGAGAAAGGGCCATTGATTTGCTGTTTTAGATATGTGAGAGTTTTCTGATATCTGATTTCCCTCTGCCCACTCTATATTCCTGCCCATCTTTTGGAAGTGTTAAAATGCAGACTTCTGTGCATGCTTTGTAATGGTGTCTAGCTTCTGGGGGTTCCAATGTTTTCCTGTGCTTGATCTGCTCTGAAAATGAAAGCAAATCCCTCCTGTATGTATATGTAGAAAGACTACAATGACAGTAAGAAAAGAGATCTTGGAAGTTAATGTGAATTTGGTAAAACTAGATAGTAGCATTCTGTTTAACGCAACTTGGTTCCTGTTTAAACAAATAAAGTTGTTTATTCAAGATTATAAGAAATACTTTGTCATTTCTTTTTCTAGTTAAAAATTCACTCCCAGCTACGGGTCTCAGGACTCTTTCCTTCAGCATACTGGTGTGGACAAGCTCTAGTGGATTTTCCGTTGCATTGGATTATACTCCTTTTAGCATTTGGAACACAGTGGATTCATGTTGTTGTCAGTGACAGCGTGTTTAAGACATCCGTCATTTTTTGCTTTGTAAGTTTGATTATTTGCATCCATTTAAAAAGTGATCATTACAGTATTTTTTAAAATTTAATTTTCAGTTAAAATAGTTAGAGTCGTGTGAACCATTTCCATCCTGGAGACTCCACACCAGGTTGCAGGCTGGAGTTTCAGCTGGGGCAAGTTGCCCCACCTCACTGGGGAGCATTTGGCCCAGTGCACCTCATCTGCCATGGATTTGTGCTCCCACATCGAAACACACTCGCTGGACACTCAAGCTACAGCAAGCCACAATCACACTCCCTGACGTTTCGAGGGGAGGAGGGGGGGGGGGAGAACCTAACCAGCCTTTTCCTTTCTGACATATGTGAGCTATTCACATCTGACATATGTGAGCTATAACAGAGGAGAGCAACGAAGATGATCTAGGGCCAAGGGACCAAGCCCTATGAAGATAGGTTGAGGGACTTGGGAATGTTCAGCCTGGAGAAAAGGAGGTTGAGAGGGAACATGATAGCCCTCTTTAAGTATTTGAAAGGTTGTCACTTGGAGGAGGGCAGGATGCTGTTTCCGTTGGCTGCAGAGGAGAGGACACGCAGTAATGGGTTTAAACTACAAGTACAACGATTTAGGCTAGATATCAGGGAAAAAAATTCACAGTCAGAGTAGTTCAGCAGTGGAATAGGCTGCCTAAGGAGGTGGTGAGCTCCCCCTCACTGGCAGTCTTCAAGCAAAGGTTGGATACATACTTTTCTTGGATGCTTTAGTATGCTTAGGGCTGATCCTGTGTTGAGCAGGGGGTTGGACTAGATGGCCTGTATGGCCCCTTCCAACTTTATGATTCTATGATTCTAATCCCCAGATTGTACAATTAGAATATAAAATATATAGAAGAAATCAAACAATGAAATCCAAAAATAAAAATTAGACCTAAGACTTTATAGTATTTTTTCTTTTCTCTTATTGTTCATTCAACACAGTGGTCTTGAACAACTCTTAAGAGTATATTTTGAAGCAATTATGGAAAAGCTACTCATATGATAGGTTTTATGCAGTTGATTCAAAATGTTTCTGTATTTCTACAATAGCACCTAAAAACTTAGTGACCCTATATGTAACCTACCCATCTTCATTGCTCAGTAGCCTTAAAAGTCTTGGCAGATCTTGAAACAGAATTCTTACTAAATAGGGGAATAATCAGCTCCTGTTTGGGCTTTAAAAACTGAGGGCAGCTTGAAAGCACATGGTCAGTGGATTCATCACAATTAAGATCACAATAGCATGTTCCCTCTATGAAATACCGGCATATCTACCTGACAAGACTGCAGATAGTAAAACATTAAGACACAGCAACATAAAGATGTTTAGATTTATGATACGTTAAATCACAAAAATACATTGGGATTAGAGCTGACAAGGGAATGCCGACCTATCAAGGTTGATCAGACTCTTTTTGACCTTATTGATGTACTTTTATAATCCAGTTGTTTCCAATGAATTTCAATCAAACATTACTTCTTCAATCTTTTGATTATATTGAAATCCCTAATCATGTAATTGGTGAATTATAATGGTGAATTGGTGAATAATTGGTGAATTATAACACCAATTATAATTCACCAATTTATCCCAGGTGCTCTTATGATTGTCAATTTAATAAGATTGAGCAAACTTAACTCCAGATCTGACTACAGGATCTTTAGCTTTAAAACATAATTAATAAATAAATAAAAAAATAAATAAATAAATAAATAAATAAATAAATAAATAAATAAATAAATAAATAAATAAATAAATAAATAAATAAATGCCCTCATAAGAGATTTCATCACTTCAGCTCTTAGAATAACACCAGCCACACATTTGGATGCACCTAGTAAACGAAGAGCCTCTTGTGGCGCAGTGTGGTAAGGCAGCAGAAATGCTGCCTGAAGTTGTCTGCCCGTGAGGCTGGGAGTTCAATCCCAGCAGCCGGCTCAAGGTTGACTCAGCCTTCCATCCTTCCGAGGTCGGTAAAATGAGTACCCAGCTTGCTGGGGGGTAAACGGTAATGCCTGGGGAAGGCACTGGCAAACCACCCCGTATTGAGTCTGCCATGAAAACGCTAGACGGTGTCACCCCAAGAGTCAGGCATGACCCGGTGCTTGCACAGGGGATACCTTTACCTTTACCTAGTAAATGAAGAAACTTAATTAGTGGTTGAGTGGGACTATTTAATTTGAGTGATGTGATGTGCTGATCCTCGTCCTGATTCTCCAAATAAAGACTTTTACTTAAAGCTTCATCCTGAAGCCTGAGAGTGTGGCACGAATCTGCTGGGGTTCAACTGCTTGGTTCATGACAAATTGACAGAGACTCTAATTCTCCCTGTTAATCCTCAAACACTGAACGCCTTGCCAAGCATGGCTGTGGCACTGGTAGAGAACCCAGGGTTTACAAATCCTACTGAAGGACTGTGAGATGGAGCCATGGCTCCAATACTGCACCCAGCGGACATTGCCCAAACTGGGGTTGATGGGGCCATGGGAGGAATCCCAGTGGCCAGACCTCAAAATAAAATGAAAGCATGGCTAACACAAATTTGGAAAATAATCCCATACTGTAGGATTCTTATTGGAACAGAGTTACTTCTTCAATTTGCCTTCAAAATAGATAGTCTTCAGGACAATCTATGTGCACTTCAGTTTACTTTCTTGCTGGGAAATTTATGGCACACTGCAAGTGAATCTTGTTTCTGGACTTAAATTTGCCAAGAGAACATGCTCTGCAGTGGTATCAAGTGCATGTAGTAATCACAAGACTGTTTCATTATTTGCTACTTTTATCCAACAATAAATTTAAATGTGACCTTCTTTATAACAGGTGGTATTTCTGCTTAGCTATGGCATGTCAGTCGTCTTGTTGCTGTATATAGTTGCTTTCATATTTCGCAAAGGACATTTTACAAGCAGTTTCTGGTCTTTCACCTTAATTATGGTAAGTATATGGTCAGACCATTGATTTCTCTGGGATTTCTTTAGAGGCATATGATCTTGGCACGCATCCTGGATTGCCTAGGCCACTAAACACAACAATCTGTGGTTGCTGGAGTAATCCAAAATGGCTGCTGCAAAGATGAGGGGGGAGAGAGAAAGAATGGGTATATAGGAAACAAGAAGGAATATGGGGTACAAAGTCAGAGAGGAAAGAAAGAGGCAAGACAAATGAAACAAAAGCAAGGAGAAAGTGGAACTGGAATTAAGCATGGCAGGGGTAGAATCTGTCAGGGGAACTGAGGGTAAAAAGGACAGGAGTGAGACTGGCAGATGGGAGAGGTTGAGAATGGCAGGACAGGAGGAAACAGGGAAAGGGGAGAAGCTACAAAGGCTAAATGGGAGGGGAGGCAGAAATAGTACATGAAAGAGGATAACTTGGGAAGGAATGCGATTCTTCAGCTCCAGATGTTCTTGCAGATCTCAGCTTTTAAAATCTAACCATCTGTTTAAGGCAGCCTTTCTTAACATTTTTACCATTGAGGACCCCCTGAAACATTCTTCAGGCTTCAAGAAACCCCCAAAGTGTCACAACCATGCAGAATATGGTTGAAAACACAGCTTTGTACGTGCCCACACAGGGCCCTTCTTCTTCCCACCCCTCCCAGATCCATCATTGGCCATTTTAGGAGGGGTGGGTAGATCGACATGACCATACATGGTCATATCACCTGATACTGTTTAACACATTTTAAAATATATATTAAAAATATCTCCTACATATTCAGGAAACCCTTCCAGGGCAGTCAAGAAACCCCATGGTTTCACAAACCCCTCGTTTAAGGATAACACGTTGAAAACTTTTATTCATATTTTTAGTCACCAGCTATTGGAACAGATGTTTTTAAACATAAAGGCTCCATTTGAGAAAATTACAAATGAAATAGAAGAATGCATCCCTCTCTCCAAGGTGGGAGTCTTTCTGGAATTACAATAGATCTCCAGACTGTAGAGATCAATTTTCCAGAGAAAAATGGCAGGTTTTGAGTGTGACCTCTATGGCATCACATCCATCCTTAATTCTCTTCTCTCCCCTCCTCAAATTCTATAGTCCCTAGTCTCTGCCCTCAAATCTTCTTTCTCTAGATTTGATGAATAGCTGTGCAGGCGGGTTCCATGTATTCCCTGTAGCATATAATCAGCATCTCAGAGTCAGTAGATTACAACAAATGTCAGCCTCTGCACCACATTATCCTCGTGCTTCTCCTAATCTCAATTTGACCTCCCCAGATTGAGTCAGGCAGATTTCATGGAATAGCCTTGTTTGGATTAGGGCAACAGATGATGCCACAAATTTTGAATGACCAAAGTGGGGGTGGGAGTCTTCAATAGTCTTTACATGTTACATTTTCACTGTTTATAGTGAAAGTAAAATACTCTGGGTACTATTTTATTGAGTTTTTTGTTTATATTTTTAACCGCCCTTCCAAGCAGCTCAGTGCGGTTTACGACAAAAGGGTTAGAAAGGGGAGGGGGGAGATCTACCTACCTCATACATCACAGGAAATAGTGAAATACCTCTTTTAAATGATTTACTTGCCATATTCATGACACTCTAAATCGTACCATAAATAACAAATATAACATTTCTTACCAGAGTAACAAGAAATATAATTTTTAACAGTAGATGAGATAATTGGGATTGGGAGCAACAAGATTATTAACAGTAAATATGAGCAAATATTGTTCTGAATAGGCTTTGAATCAATTAGAGTCACCTTCACAGAAAGGAGGAATTTTGAAGAGGAATTTCCAGGGAGAGATGTTACCATATTCTGGGAGCCTTTCCGCACATAAATATAGTGAAATGCTGGTGAAGATGCTACATTTTTGTCATTTTGCATGACGTCACCAACATCCAGCGTCTGGGCAGTAATCAGCTCACTATATCCTCCATTTTAAAGTGCTAGTTGGGGAATCACATAAAGTGGATTCCCCAACCTAGAAAGTGCGAGCTCAGGAGAAATGTATGGAGGTGAAGAAGCACTATTTTCACCTCCAGTGTCCCGCCCTCATACCCACCTCCCTATCCCTTCTCCCGGGGATGGTTTTCTTTCTTTTTTTTAAGTGAACTGCCCGGGACAATTAATAGGCATACAAATGTGCAGGCAAAGCAAAAAATTATTTTTCCCAAGTTGTCACACAAAGCTTGCCTCTCTAAAGTCTCTCCCCACCCCCAAAATCAGGAACGAGATTATTTTTTTCAGTATCAAGACTCAAGTGTCCATAATGGGTGGCATTCAAAAAGCACTATGCATCTATGATTAGATGCACAGGTGTTTCAACGGAGAAGGATTGAATGTTTTAAAACAATTGGCGGGCATTGTGGGTCCTTTAAAAGTTTGAGAAAGGGGATTGGTTGCCTGGCTTGATTGACAGGCAGAAACGAGTTGCGTGTAAAGTGCATTGCTCTCCTCCACCATTTCAAGCAGGCATGCAGAGTATAAGGAGCGTGAAAAGGTGGCAGACCGAAGCGAGACAGGCAGAAAGTGAGGAATGGCCAGAGGCATGATTATTTTTAGTGCTATGCCATTACACTGGCGTAACACTATTTTTTTAGATGTGTGGAAATGCTCTGGTTTCTGACAATATGAGCAGCAATTGAAAATGGGTGCAATTTTACAAAATATCTTTTACAATTATGTCCTCTTATATTTTAGATGATCGCGATTTCTACTATAACCAGTATGATCTTCTATGAAAATATTTTTCGCTTTGAAGTGGCAATTTTTTTTATTCCTCTATATCCAGCACTAATCTTCACAATTACTTTTTTAACAGTAAGTCCAAATGCAGGGTTATCTACAGACTGTTGTGATTAGACTATACCACTGCAGTAGAGTAAGCAATACTACAGGTATTATAATTTACTCTCCAGGTCTTTAAAGCCACAGATGTGCAGATCTTATTTCCCTGGAAATCAGCACTATTTTGGCCTTTCTAATATTTCTAATGGCCTTTCTAATATTTGGCTTTCTAATATTTGGCCTTTCTAATCTTTGGTATCTAGAGCTGAAGTACTGGGTCTGCTTCATAATGATTCCGAAACATAAGAAATGATCAATTAAAACTCGGAATTTTGTTGCTGTGAGTCAAACTGGCCGTTACTTATTTCATGAGTTCACCATGGGGATTTGTAGCTATACTTCTACTGCAAGTCCTGGTGACAACTCCTGTATAAAAAGCAGTGATTGACCCTATTTTCATTGGGACTGTGGTGTTAAGGGATAGAAGGGCTCCTGATTCCTTCTCATGCCATTTTTGTCATTTGAGGCCACAGTGATTCACTCTGTTGGGAGCCTTCATATACACTGAATGCTTGTTTCTGCAGCCCTGGGTTGTCTCAGCTGCCAGAAGTGGTGCATGGGTGAGGTAAAGACCTTTCCACCCAATGTCATGGCACTTATCTAAATCATGTCTTAGCTGGATTTAACTTCAACCAACTCCATGTTAACCAATTCCCCATGATCTCCAGAGCCTATCCAAAGAGTCTGGGAATGTGGCCGTCCATCAACAGAAATGGTCGGGTATCATCAGCACACTGATGACAACTCAGTTGGAAACTTCAGACCTAGTGGGCAAGGGGATGCATGTACATGTTAAATAACATAGGAGAGTGAATAGCTCCCCCACATATCAGGGCTTGCCATTGGGAGACCCTCTCCCTCACTGTCACTCTCTGTCCCTGGTGTTGGAGAAAAGACTACAGCCATTTCAAAGCTGTGTCTTAGATCCCCCATTGGCTAGGTGCTGGACTAAATGCCTGTGATTGACAATGTTGAACACTGCTGTCAGAAACAGCAGCACTGACTTGCTTAGATCTAGTTGTCTCTGGAGAGTGTTCAAAAGGGTGAGCAGAGCTGTCTTCACTCCAAGGCCAGGTCACAAACCAAACTAAACTTGATCAAGTGCATGTCGAATTATCCACCTGTCAATTGCCAAACTTATGTCTATATTACCCCCTTAGGGGGGAAGTGGCTTCTGGAATTATTTGATTTTAAACTGAAATATAAATTGAGCCTCTTGTGGCGCAGTGTGGTAAGGCAGCAGAAATGCTGTCTGAAGCTGTCTGCCCATGAGGCTGGGAGTTCAATCCCAGCAGCTGGTTCAAGGTTGACTCAGCCTTCCATCCTTCTGAGGTCAGTAAAATGAGTACCCAGCTTGCTGGGGGGTAAATGGTAATGACTGGGGAAGGCACTGGCAAACCACCCCGTATTGAGTCTGCCATGAAAACGCTGGAGGGCGTCACCCCAAGGATCAGACATGACTCGGTGCTTCCACAGGGGATACCTTTACCTATAAATTATATTTTATGTGTTAAATATTAATGATTGTTTATATTGTTGTTATTGTTATTTTTATTGTTTATACTATTGTTATTATTCGCCCTGAAGGGTGAGGAAGGGTGAAATATAAAATTTTATTCACTTATAATAAAGGAAATGAAAATGTCAAACACCGCTTGCAATCATCCTGACTGTGACCAGGATTTTTTTTGGGGGGGGGGGTTACCTACATTTAAATACAGCAGTTTTTTTTTTTGTGAGGGGGTGGATTTTAATGGTCTGTGCACAAATAGAGGATGCAAAACTGTGCAGGGCTCGATGGGTTAAATCTCTTGTTTCCTAGTTCAGTGGCCCAGATCCAAATAATTTCTGCACAGGCACACAGCTTACTTTTTTACATACTGGTAGAGATTTTGATAATGTGCATTTTGGCCCTTGCTGTAGAAGGGGCTCCATTTATAGTAAAGGTAAAGGTATCCCCTGTGCAAGCGCCGAGTCATGTCTGACCCTTGGGGTGACGCCCTCTAGCGTTTTCATGGCAGACTCAATACGGGGTGGTTTGCCAATGCCTCCCCTAGTCATTACTGTTTTACCCCCCAGCAAGCTGGGTACTCATTTTACCGACCTCGGAAGGATGGAAGGCTGAGTCAACCTTGAGCCGGCTGCTGGGATTGAGCTCCCAGCCTCATGGGCAGAGCTCTCAGACAACATTTCTGCTGCCTTACCACTCTGCGCCACAAGAGGTTCCCATTTATAGTAGAAATATTCAAAAAAATGTTTTCATTTTTGGTGCTTTTAAAAGCCCGCCTCATTTCTTTTCTGGGTCATGTTCTGGAGTATTCAGATTTTTCTCAGCTCTAATTACAACGCTCTTGATCTTAATCTGTGTTTAGAACTGAATGTGGGGGGAAAGGGAAGAATTTTTAACTGTTGTGGGTATCCTGCCCTGTGTGGCTGTGGTCTGATAGTTTTAGTCCTTGATGTTTTGCCAGTAACTGTGGCTGGCATCTTCAGAGAATTTCTCCATGCCAAAGAATCTTCATTTCTAAATATTAGCTATGGTTCTCTTCTAGTTGATGGAGATTCCTGCAGAGTACATGGATCCATATATTTATACTCTACACAGAGAGATCTTTATATCTTCATTTGCGGTGAGAACTAAAGACATTATTTTTATTGAAAGGAATGCAATATTAAACAAAACAATATTTTTTTGCTGTCCACAGTTAGTCCCAAAGTAGTTTAAATAAGATCATGGGCATTGTATGTTCTGGCACTTTTCACAACCCTCCCATTACCTAAAAAATGATTCTTAAGAAGACAGGTAGTGAGGGATTAGCTTTTCTTCATACAAGTGAATCCATGCTGGGAAACATCACTGGTTGCCTATATCAGGGGTAGTCAAACTGCGGCCCTCCAGATGTCCATGGACTACAATTCCCAGGAGCCCCTGCCAGCGAACGCTGTAGTCCATGGACATCTGGAGGGCTGCAGTTTGACTACCCCTGGCCTATATACTTCCATCCATTTAGCAATAAATGTATAACATTGGCCTGGTTCTAGTGGAGCACTTCTGTTGACAGAATATTGATTTGCAATCATGTTTTGTATAAGATTAAATTTTCCTGGGAGATACTCCCTTGACTCTGGAAAGACTGAGAGAAAGTGGACAGGGAGAAGAGCACCTGAGCATAAACGGGGCCGGAGCACCGGAGGAGGATGCCATGGGGAAGTCGGGACTACAAGTCCCAGCATCTTCAGGGGCAGGCGCTGAAGCAACGGCCCCAAGGGGAGGGGCTCCTATTTAAGGAGCTGTGCAGGCAGGCCCAGCCTCTTCTACCGCTCTGTGCCTGAGTGAAAGCCCACCCACCCTCCCTTGTGTTATAAGTTTTCAGGGTTTGAAATGTTGTCTTATCGCTGGGACAAAGAAATAAGCAAATGAGTACGGAAAAGAACATGGATGTTTTGTCAAAAGGATGAAAGAAATTGTTTTAACGGAAATAAAGTTCTTCAAGGTATTAAAAATTGTTTGTCACAGCTGGCGGTCGGTGGCCTGGAAGCAGGAATTTTGCAGTGAATGCCAAGCTTGCGTGCTGGCATCCCTAGAGGATGGGGGCCCCTTAAAGGGCTGTGTGGATGTGGAGCCTGTTTTTGGGCTCACATTTCCAGGTAGCGGGTGAATCCCAGCAGGGGCAAAACGCCCGGTGGGTTCGCAGTTAGAGGCTACCTCCCACGGTTTCTGCAGGTCGTATGTCTGGGAATAAGCAGGCGCACTGGCCAAAAATTCCTGTTGAAGGAGACCTACAGAATAAATGGGGCTGCCTTGTGGTCGGCTGACCACAAGAGGGCATATTTGCTTCCAGGCTGGTGCCACTCTCTGTTAATAAACGGCTGTGGCCATTTACATGCCAAAAGAGTGTGTGTGTGGCGTCCTTTAGTAGGTGCGACAAGTTAGGACCCTGCAAGGCAAGTTTCTCCTTTCAAAATGCTACAACTTGTGCAATGCTTTCTTTTCACTCACCAGAATGCTTGTGTAATGCTTTCTTTTCACTCAGTTCAGGAGGTATTTCCAAAATAAAATAGCACAAAAAGAGGAGATATTTAACTGTTTAGCATTTAATCACCAAACTGAAGGAATTTAAGCAAGCAGATAATAACGTTATATTAACTCAGTTATAAGTCTGTATAAGTAAGATAATTGTCTGTTTCTTTTTTTTATTTAGCCTTTATTTCAAAGCATAGTTTTCATCTTTTTATTGTGTTATCTGGAGAAAAAATATGGCAACCAAGTAATAAGAAGAGATCCTGTCTTTAGGTTTGTACACATACCACTGCTGGGGCAAACTTTTTTTTTAATTCTTGTTTTCTTGTAAGCATTAACTTGATGATTGCATCATTTTGATGGTATCAGAATCTTCAATTTTTAAAACACCAGGGTTCCTATTTCTTTTTCCGTATATTAACAATCACAGTTGGTATCTTATTTCACTCACTGTCATACTGCATATTAGATGTTTCATACATTAAAAACAGAAACATCCTCAATTAATAAACAATTTTAATGGATTAATGGATTTAATCTTTGGGGTGAGGATATTTATTGGCCTGGTTCAAGCTATGAGAATGTCATGGTCAGACCATTTAAGCCTGAAGGCTTGAATCAGTACCTCACTCCCCACCTGTACAGGTAGGGAGCCATTTTATGCTTGCTCTGAGAGGTTGATGGATCCATCTGGTTTCCAAAAGGCTCTCCAGGACTCTTTGCCTACCAGCAACTTGGTCAATCAGCTGGCATTGTTGCCTTTCTGAAGCCATTGATGAGATCATTCCTGATGTCCTCTCCATTCTCATCCAAAGCCAGCTGTTTAGTATACATTGGAGATGTGTAAGAGGAAGCAGGAGCTGACATGGCTAGAGTGAGTTTGGTGGAAAACTCAGGATGAAGCTGCAAGAATATCTGATAAAATGCTGATGGCTGCTTATAAGATGGCAGCAAAAGCTACAGAAAGAGATTATTTTGGGTTCTCTGTTTCCTCCACCAGCTCATGTCTGGCTCATGCCCAGCAAAAGGATATAATATTTCAAATATAGATATGCAAAACCTTCTACCTAAATATATTGCTTTTGGGGAACATTGTCCCGATATGTGTTGGCAGGAATCCCTGAATTTTTAATTTGCCTGCTGGCCCAAAATTCTAGCATTATTGCACATTGTTGTATTCCTTTTGGGCATATGGTCCTTTGTTATTTCTTTCTGATCTTGATCTTTAGGATTTCTCCACAAAGAAAGACTGTCCATAAGAATCCTGAAGAACCCAATGAAGATGATGATGGAGATGTTCAAGATGAAAGGGCAAGAGTTCAAAATGCACTGTCTTCAGAAGATCAGGAAGAGGTGAAATATATTATATACTAGAAAATAAGCCCGCTGTTCAAAAAATACAGCGGGCCCTAGCAGAGGGGGAGAACAGACTGTGGAGAAGGGAGGAAGAAGAAGAAAGGAGGAAGGAGAGGGAGAAAAAAGGGCAAGGGACTTGAAGGGATGGGTAGAAGGGAGAAAGAAAGAAAGTGAAGGAGAGAGACAGGAAGCAAGTGAGAGGGAAAGACAGAGAGAAGGAAGGAGATGGAGAAATAGAGGAAGTCAGGAAGGAAGAAGGAAGAAAGGAAGGCAGGCAGAGAGGAAGGTGAAAGGGGAGGGGACAGGGGGTGAATTGGGGGGAATTGCGGGGGGCGAATTGGGAGGGGGAGGGGGGAGGAAAGGGGGTAGACAGGAGTGCGTGCATGGGGGTGGGGTGGGGGAGAGGAAGTCAAGAAGAAGGAAGAAAGGAAGGCAGGCAGAGAGGTAGGTGAAAGGGGAGGGGCCAGGTGAATGGGGGGGAATCGTGGGGAGGATCGGGAGGGGGAGGTGGGGAGGAAAGAGGGGATAGACAGGAGTGCGTGCGTGGGTGTGGGGTGGGGGAGAGGAAGGCAGGAAGTAAGAAGGAAGAAAGGAGGGAACGCAGAGAGGTAGGTGAAAGGGGAGGGGACAGGGGAGGTGTGAAGGTTGGGGGGAATCACGGGGGAGAATCGTGGGGGTGAATCAGGAGGGGGAGGTGGTGAGGGAAGAGGGGGTAGAGAGGAGTATGTGCATGGATGTGTGGGATGGGGGAAGGGGTGGCAGAACGCAGTGGGTGGGTGGCTGTGTGTGTGTGTCTGTGGGGGTGGGGAAGCGGCTGCGGGCGAGGGGGGCAGCCAGGGGGGGTTGTGTGTGTTTGTGTGTGTCTGTGTGTCTGTAGGGGTGGGGAAGCGGCGGCAGGGCGAGGGGGGTGGCCAGGGGGGGTTGTGTGTGTGTGTACATGTCTGTGTGTCTGTGGTCGCTGGGAAGCGGCGGCGGGGCAATGGGGGGGCGGCCAGGGGGTTTTGTGTGTGTGTGTGCGTACCTGTGTGGCTGTGTTCAGTGGGAAGCGGCAGCGGGGCAATGGGGGGTGGCCAGGGGGTTGTGTGTGTCTGTGTGTCTGTGTTCGGTGGGAAGCGGCAGTGGGGCTAGGGGGGCGGCCAGGGGGGTTTGGCTGGTGAGCCTGTGTGTGTGTGTCTGGGTGCGGGGAAGCAGCGATGGGGAATGGCCATTTGGAAGGGACCCCAGGTGGGAAAGGAGTAAGGACGGGGCGTCTGCAACGCAGCGTCCCTGCTCCTTTCGTGAGGGCAAGGGGAAGCTACCGGGAGGACTCATCATCGGGGAAGGCTGCTTCTCCTCCAGTGCGGTAAGTCCCTGGGCGGGCAAGGCGCAGCAGGGCCAAGCGGGCAATGGGGAGCTTTGCGCGGCTCCCCATTGGCCGCTTGGCCCTGGAGTGACACTCAGAGGGCCCAATCAGGAGCCTCTTTGCAGCTCCTGATTGGACCCTCTGAGTTTTTATCCCGGACAGAGCCCACCCCTTCTCCTCCCCCTTAGGGCTTACTCTTTTATTTATTCCGTTCTGCAGGAGTGGTTAAAGATTTTATCTTATTCTGGTCTTTATTTTAGTTTTTGTTCTTCAGATTTACCAAAATGGCTGTTTCTGTATATGATTCTTTGGGAATACAACTATTGTAGGACTTAAAAGGGCAATTAAAATAATTACAGCAATACAAAATAGCAATGTGAAATCTTGACTGCCCAAACAGAAATACTTATAATTTTACATTTTCCTTTGGTTTTGTATTATTCCTGCAAAGAATAAAAGGTATGTATCTTTTGACTGCCTGCATAAGTCTCTTCTCTCTTGTTTGTACATTGTCATATCAACACATCGAACCAGCATTTTCTGAGCCCTGTTCCACTGAAGATAATACCGTCTGCTTCCAGTCCTTTCATGGGGTTATCCTGCAGCCACTGTCAGATTCCATATACCTTTTCTAAATTTTCATGTATCTGTCCAAACAAAATCAACACTGGATTAAGGGATATATTACTTTTCAAAAGCTCATTGATAACATCACAGATACTTTTTTGCTTTGGAGCAAACAGACAGTAAATTTATAAATGGTCCTCTAGCCTGTGAACAATGCTGACATCGGTCTTCTTCAGACCCTAATAACTTTGTTGATATGCAGTTTGAATAACTATGCATGGTGATAGTTGAGATGACATGTTGCCTTTTTTGTAATGTCTACATGGAACTTTTTTAAAAAAAATAAAAATTCAGCTATTTATTTTGCCACTATGGCTCCCAGCCATATTTCCTGCTGCCAATTGGCTGCTCTTAATTCTCCTTATTTTTATTTATATTTTGTTCTTTTAAATGTTCACAAGTTGAGATTCCATTATGGGGAAGTGTTAATTCTTTCAAATAATAAGTATGAACCAAAAAAACCAAAAAGAACCAAAACGGGTTCTGGATAAATTATATGATTCTATTTCCCATTTTCAGTTTTTTCTTTCTTCAGTGGTATTAGCTATAAAATGATATTGCAGCATATTGGAATTTGATGCATAATACTCATTTTAAATAAAAAGAGCCTCTTGTGGTGCAGAGTGGTAAGATAGCCGTCTGAAAGCTTTGCCCATGAGGCTGGGAGTTCAATCCCAGCAGCCAGTTCAAGGTTGACTCAGCCTTCTATCCTTCCGAGGTCGGTAAAATGAGTACCCAGCTTGCTGGGGGATAAACGGTAATTACTGGGGAAGGCACTGGCAAACCACCCCGTATTGAGTCTGCCATGAAAACGCTAGAGGGCGTCACCCCAAGGGTTAGACATGACTCGGTGCTTGCACAGGGGATAACTTTACCTTTACCTTTACTCATTTTAAATAAACAATGAAATTTCCACCTACTTTAAATATAAAGTTCTTCTAATTCTTTCAACAATTTCTATGAGAGAAAATTAAAATATATAATATCAACATGGAGTAATACCTATAAATTGACCATAGTTCCTTTTTTTACACTCGTACATGAATGGTTGAAATCTTTACCATATATAATGTCCTGACCAGCTCAAACCTTCTGGGAGGTTCTCTTTCTGCTCATAGGCTTTGAAAACCCCAAGAGACCTCTTTACCAACTCACATTTAACCTGAATGTAAATTAACAGGTGTAAGTCTGACTCATCCAATCAAGGATAGATTCAAGTGGATAGCCATGTTGGTCTGAAGTAGCATAAGAAAATCAAAGTCCAGTGGCACCTTTAAGACCAACAAAGATTTATTCAAGGCATGACCATTAGGATACAAACTATTCAAATTAAAAATGTAGTACGTCTCCCGTTGAAGCAATGCTTTGTTGATATTTAATCTGTTGCTGGTGCCAGAGGTGATTGTATCCATTCCCCCCCCCAAAAAAAAACGAAGATCCTCAGGATCATGCCCTTTCTCTTCAAAGTGGCTCTGCATTGGGATGTCCTTTATTTTCATCTTGAGTTGGGATACATGTTCCAAAATGTGTACTTTAAGGGGTCTTGTTGTCATTCCAACATAAATTAAATGACAGGGGCATAAAATCATATATATTATGCATTTAGTGGCACAATTTATGAATCCTTTCACTTTCACTTTAAATCCATTGATTGTATTAGTGAAATCTGTTATTGGCCACATGTATCTGCAGGCGTGGCATGTTCCACAGGTATAGCTCCCATTGGGCTAAGTGCTGTCAACCTCTATATGCTGATATTCAAGTATCTCCTTCAAATTCCAGTCACATCGCCATGCAAACAGTGGGCGATTCTCGCATCCCCTTATTTCAGAAATAATGTGTCAGTGTTTGTTGATAATGCCTTTAATCCCATTGGATCTAAATGAGTGTTCAAAAGAACATACTACTCTATCCAGTGGTGCTCTCTCTTTATATTTAAGAAAGTCTACCCTTTTCAAAGTACTTACTTTGTTTAAAGCATCTCTTATGGTCTTCATTGGATAACCCCGTTGTTTTAGATCATTGGTGACTATAGAACACCCAGGAGGGGGTCGTTCTGATTTTTACATCTTAGGTAGAATGCATATACTTGGCGTTTGAGGATGCATATTGAGCAAAAATTGGGCTTCATCCTTTGTGATGTAATTGTATGCTAAGGCTTCATAACTTCATAACTTCCTCAATGTGCTTGTTGTTGATTGGTTTGTAATGTTTTTTTTAATTTTCAATTGTTTTACTATTTCCCTGTCATAATCGTCCCTGTTCATAACAACGATCCCACCGCCTTTATCTGCTGATTTGATGATAATTGAGTCACCACGCCGCAATTTTAAAAGGGCATTTAATTCTTCGTTTGGTCTATTTAAAGGTGCCCATCCAGATTTGCTCTCCATGTGTTTAAAATCCCTTAATATCAATTTTTCATATGTTAGGATCTCTTGGAAAAGAAACTTTTCAATTTTCAATTTCTGATCAGAAGTCTATCTGACTTCTGAATGCATTATACTGATACTTAGGGACACTGGAAAGACCCAAACTCAAAACATTAATTTCTGCATCAGTTAATTGTTTGTCAGATAAATTAAAGATTATGGCCGCGAAAATCCAACTCATACCTCTCCGGTCTCCTCAGCCATCTGGACGGTCTGAGGCTGGGTCTCTGAGGTTGCAGTTCCTCATTCATTGTGCTGTACAAACTCATATCTGAACTAGAAAATGTTTCTGGGTCCCAAGAGATCATTTTGGATTTAAATCTGGGATTTCTGGACATTAACTAAGAGTTCAAATTTTCCTGCTGGTAATCACGCAAATCACATACTTTCGGTTTTTAAATTCCATTAGACTGGCAGACCTCTTCTTAATTTCAATATCCAAGTCATTAATTTTTTATCATAATTTTCCTGGGGATGTTTTTAAAGATTCCTTCAGATTATTTGTGTCTTCGTCAATTTTTGTCTGAAGATTATTCAATTATGAGCAGCATAAGGTCCATTGAACACTTAGTATTCCTGCCCACTTTTCCTTAAAGGAGTCATTGTAAGTAAAGACGGTGGGGTATTTTTATATTCTAAGACCCTGTGGAATGCATTCATATTTGTTTATGTATGCTGCATGCAAATGTATCTTTAATTTCTTTCTGAAATATAATAATTGGTCCCAGTTGCCCACTGGGGCTCCATTGCCTATATCTAATGGTGGAAATTAATGTAGAATGTGATCCTTATCAGTACTATCAAATGCAAAACCTTGCTTCCCGGAAGCCATAATGCCAAGTTCCAAGTGGTGCAAAGAAGGCACTCCATTGTTAAAGATCATTGGTGACGTGATTGGGGTTATAGAATACAAAAATACACCACCCTCTTTACTAACAATGACTCCTTTAAGGAAAAGTGGGCAGGAATACTAAGTGTTCAATGGACCTGAGTAGTGATATCAGGGCTCTCTCAGCCTCACCCACCTCACAGGGGGTCTTTTGTGGGGAGAGGAATGGGAAGGCGACTGTAAGCTGCTTTGAGCCTCCTTCGGGTAGGGAAAAGCGGCATATAAGAACCAACTCTTCTTCTTCTTCTTATGCTGGTCATAATTGAAGAGTCTTCAGACAACTTATTTTCTGGACTAGAAATCCGACCAGCCTTGTGGAAGGGCTGAATGGCAGGCAGGCGGGGGGGGGGGGGGGGGTGAAGAGAAGAAGGGATAATCTGAAGTAAACTGTGCATGTGGAAAAGTATGTAATTGTGATACTGGCCCAGTGTAGTGCCCTGAATGAGTCAGCTATAAAGCATCATTTCTCCCTGGAGAATGCCTTGAATCAGAGGAGGATGGGATAAGATTATGTATATACAGACTGAGCATGCTTCTCTCTCTCTCCTTCTTCTTCTTACTTAGAAACCAGTTATCATTGTCCACAACCTGCGCAAGGAATACAGAAGCAAGAAGGCGTGTGCCTGTTGTAAGAAGAACAAGGAGAAAAAGAAAGTAGCTGTCAAAAATGTCTCTTTTTGTGTTAAAAAAGGTTAGCTGAAACCAGTTTTTACTATATTAGAACTTACACCTTTACTCTTACTTTCTATTTATTTCCAGAAATATTTGACATCTCATGAAAACATTTGTTAAATAACTTGTAGTCCCTGTGCACAAAGGGGGTCTTTGCCTGTGCAGAGCTTCTATTCAGAAACTTCTTATTCTGACTTTAGCAGCTGGGTCCCGAGGCAAACCAGGCAGTCTTCAGGAGCAGGGGTCTGGAAGACAGTAGCTGGAGTCTGGATCTGACCTTCAGAGCAATTTTGAGATTAAGATCACAACCGGGATTTAGTTGGATCTGGGTTCACAAAGAGAGCAGAAGCTCACTGGCAATGCAAACTGGCTGAACTGGCTGAACCAACTTAGTCCAGGAGCTAAATAACCTGAAGTGGAAGAAGCCTATCTTGTTCTTGAACTTCATGGACAGGGCTTGACTGAGTCTCCATTCTCGGAAATACTGTATGTGCTCAGGCAGTAATCTGTCTTGGTAGCTAGAATATAGTTGCCAACTCCAGGCTAGAAACTTCCTGACAATTTGGAGGGGTGGAGGCTGGCCACTACAAGGTTTGGGGCAGGGAGAGACCTCAGTGTAGTACAGCGCCAGAGTCCACCCTCCAAAACAGTCATTTTCTCCAGGAGAACTAATCTCTGTAGTCTAGAGCAGTGGTCCCCAAACTTTCTGAGGCTGGGGACCGGCAGGGCATTGGGCCGCGCCCGCATGGACCATGCCCGCAGGCCGCGCCTGCGTGGGCCACGGCCACGGCCACGGCCACGCGGGCCACGGCCGTGCATCGGGCCGCGCCCGTGGGCCACGGCCGCGCATTGGGCCGCGCCCGCGGGCCACGCCCGCGCATCGGGCCGCGCCCCCGTGGGCCACGCCCGCGCATCGGGCTGCGCCCACGGGCCGTGCCCGTGCATCGGGCCCCGCCCGCACAGGCCGCGCCCGCACAGGCCGCGCATGCGCGATGCGCGGCCCGGCCCTGATTCCCTCTTCCCGCCCTCCCGCAGTAAGAAGCTTCCTGGGCCGCAAGCCTGCGGCCTGGGAAGTTTTTTACTGTGGGGGGGGCGGGGAGAGGGAGCCGCGGCCTGGCGCCATGGCCTTCGCGGCCCGGCATCGGGCCGCGGCCCGCAGGTTGGGGACCACTGGTCTAGAGATCAGTTGTAATTCCAGAAATTCTCTAGGCTCCACCTGCAGGCTGGCAACCCTAAGCTGGAACATGGGCTGCCAGCCTGGCACTTTACCACATCTAACACACTACCATGCTCAGCTACTGACTAGGCCTGTTCTTGAGTTCCTGGGAAAATACAGTCTGTTGCCTATAAGAAAAATTGTCTGAAGAAAGTTTTGTAATATAAAGAGGGTCTTGTGATGTTGAAGAAGAGCTGTTTTTTATACTCTGCTTTTCAATATGCAAAGTATTCCTAAAGCAGTTACGAACACCTTTCCCTTCCTCTCCCTACAACAGACACCCTCTGAGGTTGATAAGAAAATTGCTGTGTGAGAACAGCTGTAATAAAACTGGAACTAGGTCACCCAGGTGCCTATATGTGGAGGAGTGGGGAATCAAGCCTAGTTCTCCAGATTAGAGTCTGCTGCACTTAAACCACTATACCATGCTGACTAATATTATTCCATTGGAGCAGAAAGAGAAAGTTCAAGAGAAATAGACCCCAGGTATCTAGCTAAAAGCAGCAGACATAGGAAGTAATCAGTGTACCTATCATGTCAGGTAGACGATTTAGAACCTTACAACTTGCTTCATATTCCATGCCCTTTACACAGGGTCTATTTCAACTGGATTCAAACAGTGTAACTTGGCTCATCCTCTCATATTGGCCAGTGACACCTTGAGTTCTACTCCTGCTTGTAACCCTCTGCTCTACCTGATCTACCACCATACCTTAATAAACATTCCTGCTTCTAAGCATCCAGCCATAATATTCCATCTTATTAACTGGCACTTCCCCCACTCCCTGTTTTCTCTACTTTGCATTTTGTCCCCCTTGCTGTTTTTTTCCTGCCCCTCATGAGTCCCTTTCTTATCACCTCATTTGTAATCTCCCTGGGAGGCCAGCCTTGTGACCTTATCTCACTTTCATACTTCACACATACTTCTTTCTGGTCCAACATTTTTAGTTGTGCTCCTATACAAACACAAACCTCAAATATTTTTAATCCGTATATCAATATATTGATTAGATAATAATAGCAATTGATTAACAAGTGATTAGCAGTTGCATCTCTTGAGACAAAGAATTCCCTAACCTGACAACTAGCCCTTGTTTGATGGGGAAAGGGAATTGGCAGTTTAGCCACTTTCCCTTTAAATTCCCCTCCCCGTCTGCTGTGTCCAGATTACAAGAGCCGTGATTGGCTGTTTCTCTGCTTCATGCCGCTTTCATAATGTACGGCAGGGAATCCCGAGAGGGACCATCACATATCTGACATAGATTAGCCCCCATTTGCCTTCCCCAACAATATCCCATTTACAATCCTCCCCCCTCAAAAAAAATGTTTTAATATGCATCCACAGATTGGGAGGGCTACTGCAGACTTCACAGCTAATTGTTGCAACTTTCCTTCTTGATAAATTTTAGTTATCAGATTGGCATCTAAGGGTAGGCTGAATTGCAGTTATTTTTGTTCTTTCCGTATTACATAATAAAACCATTTTTTAATTCTACTTCCCTGCATAATCTTTTATAACAAATAAAACGGTCCCCTTGATGAATGAACTGCCTCTTCCTTTCTGTCACCTTTAATCCCACTTTTTAATACACATACTTAAAATGCCTAGATATGGGTCTGGTGTGCACATGTGGATGTACGACATATGCTAAACCCCTATTCTATGATAATAGTAAAATTAATTAGAACAGGAAGCAGTATACATTTAAAAGCCAGCAAATGAATTGAATTGAACTATGTGGAATGTTTGATAAAGACAGACTTCTAGATTTGCTCAATACAATCAGAGTCCAGTAGCACCTTTAAGACCAACAAAGATTTATTCAAGGTGTGAGCTTTCGAGTGCAAGCACTCAAAAGCTCACGCCTTGAATAAATCTATGTACTACTTCAGACCAACACGGCTTCTCATTTGATTCTAGATTTGCTGTATAACTTCCATCCCATTCCAACGCTGCATTTTTGTATTTTTATTTTGTTGCATTATTCTTTTTTCTTCAGATTTGCTCAGTTTGGCATACATCAATAACTGGTTTTTGATGTTATGCGTGTCCATGTTTTCATCCAATTATCGCCCATACAGACTTCATTTTAGATGCTTTTAATGTTGAAATGTTTTAAGGTTTGATGTTTGCCATCTTGGGGGCTGTCTTTGAGTAGAAAGGTGGCACAGAAATATTTTAAATGAATAAATATTTCTTTTGATTATTCACTTTAAAACTTATATGTTGATGTGAAAATTTTAATGCATTGGAATAATTTGTCAAATACCTCATCATTTGTGGAGACTCTGACTGTTCCTTTAATCAATTACAAAATAACATTGGTGATCATCGAAGCATCTGATTTATTCCTCAGAATACAGTACTTGTTACAAAAATTGCCAGTACTGTTTTAATAATTTCCTTTTGTACTGATGCAGGTGTGCTTGGATTTGGTGTGCCGCAGTTCTTACTTTAAAAATGCCTGTATGTTTCTTCTTCTTTTTAAATATAAATATTTCATAGTAAAAAAACATAGAGCAAAAATAGTGGATACCTTAGAATAGACATTAAAAGTGACTACTCCCCTTCAGTTGTTCCTCTAACCTAATACAATTTACAAACCTACTTATTAACGTAATGCAAATAAAAATGCCAGTGACTTTGAAATTCATCTGGAGGTCTCCTGCTTTCTAGATTCATCAGCTTGGCCCTCTTACATAGTTATCTGAGCTTCTCAAGCCAGGTTGTCCCCATGGGTAGTTCAGAATGTTTCCACTGCTAATCTTGCTGCTGTCGTCGCATGAAAAAAGAATTCTTTGGCATTGCCAGGAAGGTTAACAAGACTTAAGCTTAATACATGTATGTTTTTTCTAGGAGAAGTTTGGGGTCTACTGGGACCCAATGGTGCTGGTAAAAGTACAACAATCAGTATGATAATTGAAGACACAGAACTGACGGCTGGGCAGGTACTGTTGGCCTCTTTATAATACAAATGAAAGTAATATTCATGGCATTTATTCTTCAGTCCCTGTGTAAACATATCACAGCATACATTTCCCCAGCACCTTCAATATATTTTAACCTGCATAGACATTTCCTCATGCTCATTCTATGGCCTCCATCCTCATCTTTTCCATTTCTTCCCCAGACTTCTTTTAGATAATGGCTCTTTATGAAAAACCTGATACAAGTCAGTTCCCATTCAACTAAAATTAATTATATAAATAAAAAAGTAACATAGCAAGATTTAATCAACATAGATTATTTTACTAGCAAAATTCAGAATACTGAATTTGGTGACATTGGCTGTAAAATTCACCTGCACAATTGCTCCTTTCCTTGGCGCTTGGAATACTGACTGCCATCTTGTATGTTACAAGGGTGTCATTGTAGGCCTCTCCATTTTATTAGGACTTTGTGGTGCTGTTACAGATTTTCCCGATTGTCGTACAGTTGGTTCACTATATGTCTTCCCTGCACAGCCTTTGAAATTTTTAAAGCTGCATTTATGGTAACAAGTTTAAAGAAGATCTTAACCCCAGATATTTTGAACAGGTGTTGATAAAAAAGGCCAGTGCAGTTTCGTCACATGGAACAGTGGAAAACATGACTGGATTTCTTGGCTACTGTCCTCAGGAGAATGCTCTTTGGTCCAACCTGACCATGAGAGAACATCTGGAGGTTTATGCAGCTGTGAAAGGGATAAAGAAAGATGATGCTCTGGTTGCTATCCATAGGTAAGTGGAGTGAAAGGTTAGATGATCCATGAGAGAGCTATGGAATATTGGAAATGAAGTCTCTTATTTTCTCCTTTCCAAATTTGCTAGGTTAGGAAAGCCACACATTGTGAATTTTGACATTTGGGGAAGTGGGAGAGGCAATCAATAGAGTTTCTTATATATTTGAACATTAGCCAGAATGCCTTTTCAATCAGACTGTAATCTGGCCTAAAATAGCAAAATTTAGAAAATTGTGGGAGAACAGTTCAGTGTTCTGTGATGCTGACTTAGAAGTCCGAATTCTTCAACAAAATTAGTCAGTTCAAAAGGATATGCCAGCATGAAGTTTATGAATCAGAATTTATCAGTGTTGACCATAGCATGACCTGAGCAAGGCATTTTGCACAGATTAAGGCGTTAGTTTAGCAAAGCTAGAGAGAATGTGCTATAGCTAATTATCATGGTTGGGAATCTTTATGCTTTTATTGAATACATTTCATAGTTAAATATTGCAGGGAAACTCAAGCTAACTGGTCCTGCATAGAAAGAAAGAATTAGAGTAAAACGATATATGTTTTTGAAATTCTGTAATTTTTTCCTCATGTGAAAGGAATGTTTCTGAATAAACCAAATGTTGTTGTTTCTTTCAGACTTGTGCAAGCTCTTGAACTCCAAGAGCACTTGAAAAAGGCAAGCAAGACACTACCTACTGGATTAAATAGGAAGGTATGTGTCATTAATGTTCAGTATTTAATGGTCAGTATTTAATGTGAACTGACCAGAGTCCATAGGCTCGATTGTTAGAGAGTCCAGTCCAATGATGAGTTCTGTTATCATAGGTACCAATCCAGGAGTCTGGAACCATAAGTAACAATTCAGGATCTGGTATCACAGGTTACAATCCAAGGCCCGGTTTCACAGATTACAGTATTCCAATATAAAGATGAAGCTGTATATGTCTCCTGTGTGCCAACAGGATACATAAGATTAATCCTACACGCCAGAGCCCAGAGGGTACTATACTCCCCTCCTTTATCTTCAAAACAACCTTGTAAATTAAATTAGGCTGACAATGTGTAACCAGTTAAAGATCACCTAGCAGATTTCCATGCCAAAAGGAATTTAACCTATGACTCTATGTACACCAGGGTCCCCAAGGGTTTTGAGCCTGTAGACACCATTGGAATTCTGATACAGTATGGTGAGCACAACCACAAAATGTCTGCCCCAAGAGGCAGAGCCAGCCATAAAAAAGCTGTTGTTGCTTCCCTTAAATCACATAGTGAAGATCCTTGTGCTGTGGTGGCAGCTGCCATTAAAACATTTGTTTTAAAAATCTGCAAAGCCAATCACATTCCCAATGGCCAATAAGAAGCCATGAAGGGAAATGCCCCAACCACTTTCTAGGAAAAAAATAGGAGGGCATAAGGAATGGTTGGCAGGCACCACATTGGGGATCCCTGCTGTGTGCCATACTGGCTCTATCCATACCTTCAGATTTCATTGGTTTGATGGTGAATAAATGTATTGGTTTGGTGAATGAAGACAGGTGGAACTAAAGGTGTCTCTGATTTTTTCAAGTATCATGGAAAGAGCACACACTCTGACCATATATTCACTGTACTGAATATGTAGCTTGTTCTTAGCTAATATTAAGATCTGCCTGGTAATATCTCTAAATGGGAGTGGGAATTATTTCCAAGTATTTGAAATACCTTGCTTGCATTTTAAATAGATTACAGCATTTACCTTGCAATCCTAAACAATTACACCCTTTTAAGTCCATTATACACAAATTATCTAGAAGGGTTTAATTATGCTCAGGACTGCACTGACAAGATGCTTCTAGTGTCAGCTGATATTTATTAAAAGTAAAAGAGTAGTAAATTGTAGTGCGAAATAAATCTCTGGACCATTTCTCCATGAGGAATCTGCCCCTGGACACTCTCTGGTTGCTGGCGGGTTTTAGAGACCCCTCCACATGATGTTGCCTGCATCCCGAGGCTGTCCAGGGGCTGGCTTGCATTTTGCCCAGATTTGCCTTGGGATGAGGAAAATCGCAAAAAGTGGGTTTTCACTTTTTACCTTGCATCCCATCAGTGAGCAAACAGAGGCAAGCCCATATGGAGCAGAAAAGATGCATTAGTCTCTGCAGCATTGTCCCGCCTTTGCACTCACCCTCCCCTCTCCATTTCCTTATCTGAGCTTTTTTTTTTTGATTGCATATTCCAAGTTACAGTGTGACCAGAAAGCTACATTGTCAAAAGTAAAATAAAATCTTCTGCAAAGTGCCCATGGTCTTTTGGGGATCAGGCAGACAAAACACAGCCCTGTTTCTGTTTTCTGGAGGTGGGGAAAGGGTGTGTATGATTGATAAAGTGACCAGGTGTCCCGAAAATGGCAGGACACTCACGCCTTGGGCGCAAAAGTCCTGGGCATGCTAGCTGGGCCGAGGGGAGGCGGCTCCAGCTGCGGGGGGAGGGGTTTCCCTTCCCCGCAGCCCAGCAAGTGCACCCTCTGCATTTCAGACGTGGTGGGGGCGCTGGCTGGGCCGAGGGGAAGTGGCTCCAGCAGTGAGGGAGGCGGGAGAAGGGGTTTCCCTTTCCCTTGGCCCAGCCAGCGTGCCCGCAGCATCTGAGACGCAGCAGGTGCTCTGGCTGGGCTGAGGGGAAGCCACTCCGGCAGTGGGGGAGGGGGTTCCCTTCCCCTCAGCTCAGCCAGCAGAGACAGCAGAAAGCATATTGCAGATATATTAATTAAACAGGGGACCTGCACACATACCCTACTGTACTCCCTACTATAGGGAAATTATATTGAAAAGTTGTCCTTCTAACCATAGCAGACTTGTGCAGCAGGACTAGAATACAAAATCTCAATCAAAGCCAACAGTCCTTTTGTAATCAATAAATCTAGGTAATCACAGGAGCTGCAGAGCACGTCTTTATTTGCAACCTAGCTCCAACTAACTTAGGAAAATGAAAGTGAGGGGAAAAAAATTAATGGGTGGAGTTTCCTTCCACTCCTAATCAGGCTTTGGTTAACTCTTTACTATCTAGTTTACTACAAGTCCCTTGTCAATAGATCTTTATTTTAACTTGTGCCACAATTGGTCATGTAGTATCAAAAGTATCAAATCCATGAAAGGAAGCAGCGAGGATACTCTTACTCTTGGTTGTATATTTATTGATTAAGAGCTGTAATGTCAGAAGATCTGTATCAGCTCTTTGCCTAAAACCAGTCTGTTCCCTTCCCAGGATTTTATTAATCTCCAGTCTATGAGTAGTTAATAAACGAATCATCACAGATTGCTTGATAAATTGCTCTTTGACCTCCACCCTGAACTCCTTGGAAAAATTAAATTAAATACACTATATAGATCCCCTGCTGGGTAATTTGCCTTCCTAAATGTTGGTGTGTTTCAGCTTGTACTTGATAGACACATTTCTGGGGCCTCTGCATCTGGGCAGCTGTCACTGAAGACACAGCCTGTCCAGGATTACGCTATATCCCAATGGAAGATAACATCTATTTTCCTCCATTTTAGTTATGCTTTGCTCTGAGTGTGCTGGGCAATCCAACTGTGATGCTATTAGATGAACCAACATCAGGAATGGATCCTAAAGGAAAACATCAGGTGTGGTGAGTATTTAGACCTGGCTTTGTAAACGGACAATGCGGAACACGCCATTAACATTAAATTTCAGCACCAAGTAATATCAAGTGTTGTTCAGATGACTATGCTAATTTAGATACTCAGATAATTTTACTTATTAGCCTAAGAAGGTTCCCCTATCATGAAGTGACTTTAATCTCCAGCACATCATGGAAATGATGAAGGAAGGTAATAGTATCTGTACTATTGGAACTAGTTATGCAAAGCAGAGGTAGTCAACCTGTGGTCCTCCAGATGTTCATGGACTACAATTCCCATGAGCCCCTGTCAGCATTTTCTGAACATCTGGAGGACCACAGGTTGACGACCCCTGATGCAAAGGATAGCTGCAGTGGCACAACAAGACTACAAAGGATGAAGGAAAAGGCTTATGTGTGGTTGAGGCACAGGTGACCATCAGAAATAAGCAGAACTTTGGGACCAGAGCTTCATTGTGAGGCAAGAACTGGTGTGGGAAAGTGAGGACTGAGTGTAGGAAATGAGAAGTGAAGACCATGGTATCAGGTACTGGGTATTAAAGGGAGCCAACAGGGATATTTGGGTGGCAGCTAGCATTTAAATATTTAATCTTGGCCAACAATAGCTCTGTGATGCAACTCTTAAATTTAAAACAGCATTCCTATAGAAGGTATTAAACCTCTACTTTCTCGTTTGTAGTAGCTACAGCATGATTATCAAATGCCTTATTCTAGAAGTGACTTATTGACTGCTGCAGACAATATATCATTATATGCCATATTTACAAAATGTATATCCAGCCTGCCTTTCTGGGCTGGCAACAAGGCTGGCAATCAGTTAAAACAAAGCATTATAAAAACAATTAAAACCAAAGCTAAAATACATATATAAAAGTATAAGAAACAGTAATTAAAACATGCAGCAAAAACAAGGAATCACTGAATAAATGCCTGATGGGAAGAAAAAGACTTTACCTGCTAGTGGAAAACAGTAACAGAAGGGGACAAATTAATATCCCTAGGAACGATGTCCGTAGTTTGGGTGCCAAAACTGAAAAGGACGTCTCTTGGGTTGCCACTGGCCTGGTCACAGAGATCAATTCCTCTAGAGATAATGGCTGCTTAGAATGGTGGACCACATGGCATCACAGCTTTTCTGAGCTCCCACCACTTCCCCAAACACTGCCCTTCCCATGCCCCATTCATAAATTGCCAGGAATTTTCTTACCCAGAGCTGGCCTCCCTACTACACAGATCAATTCTCCTAGAGGAAATGGTCACTTTAGAGGGCATCCTTCATGATCTCCCTCCCCTCTCCAAACTTTGTCCTCCCTAGGCATAACTCCTTTATTGTCTTTCAGTCTCTCCCCACAGGAACTTCTCTGACTGGTGCCTGTCCTGCTGTAGTTGTCTATGAGGTGCCTTTTCCTTATTGGCACTCCTCTGGGACAAGAAATGCTCCATTCTTCTCCATTGTGTCTGTCACTATGTTCCTTTCCCATAGTAATTTGTGTGTTCTCTGCAGGAAAGTAATTAATGCTTTACTAAAGGGGAAAGACCAAGGAGTCATTTTGACAACTCATAATATGGAAGAAGCTGAGGCAATGTGTGACCGAGTAGCTATCATGGTGTCTGGACTGCTCAGGTAGGTTTTACCTTGTATTTTAATTTCTGGAGTAGGATGACAAGGAACAAATAATATGCTGTTGAGAAGTGGATGAGTCTTCAAAGATCTTTATTTTGTTTCTCGTACTACTTAAAGTCGTTTGGGAGCCTCTAGAGCAGGGGAAGTCAACCTGCGGTCCTCCAGATGTTCATGGACTACAATTCCCATGAGCCCCTGCCAGCAAACACTGGCAAGGGATCATGGGAATTGTAGTCCATGGACATTTGGAGAACCACAGGTTGACTAACCCTGCTCTAGAGAACAGCCCAATTTTACAGCAGCAATCAAGGTGGAATCTAGAGGGACACCTTCAAGTGAGGCCTGGAGATATCCTAGAACTAATTGCCAGACTACAAATAGCAATTTGAATACTGCTGATTCAACCAGTTTAAAGTACAGGGATGGGTGGTTTGGCTTGGATACCTCCAAAAAGGTATTGGCTTATCTGAACCGAATTGCCCATCTCTAGTACTTAATTTGTTTTCAGAAAAGATGTGAATTAGAAAGCAAAAGCACAGCCATTTTGTGTATGCTTTTGTCACCCCAGCATCATGGTATAGCAGAGCTACAGAGAAAAGTCTGTGAAAACCAGGCTTGAATCCCAATCATGCTGTGGAAGCTCACTGGGTGATTTTGGACCAGTCACATGCTTTCAGCCTAACGTACCACACAGGGTTGTATGGATAAAAAGGAGGAAGAGAATAATGTCAGCTGCTTTGGTTACCACTGAGGAGAAAGGTGGGGTATCAATGAAGTAAATAAAGAGTAAATAAAGCTGAAGATGGGAGGCAGATAAAAGGCAGGTTGATGGAGAAGGCTGAGAAGGAGGGAAGGCAAGGATACGGGGATTGTCAAGTTGAGGGAAAGAGGTTAGAAAATAACTAGAATTTTTTTTTGTAGGTTGAGGAGGAGAGGGACCTCTGAAGGGGTATAGCACCATAGACTCTACCCTTCAAAGCAGCCATTTTCCCTGGGGAACTAGGGTTGCCAATCTCCAGATGGGGACTGGAGATCACCTGGAATTAAAACTATTGTCCAGAGGACAGATGAATTCCCCTGGTAAAGATTGCTGCTTTAGAAAGAGGGACTTATAGCATTATACTCTACTGAAGTTGCTTCCCTGCCCAAGCCTTACCTTCCCAAGGCTACCCAAATATCAGGGGATTTCACAACCGCAATCTGGGAACACTCAGAGGAACTGATCTCTGTGGCCAGAAGATCTGTTGTTGTTCCAGGAGGTCTCCATCCCTACCCAGAGGTTGGCAACCCTAGAAGAGGCTACAGGAGGAAAAAGGGAAATAGTGAGAGAGGGAGAAGAGATATGCCTCCCACAAGTCCTTGCAGTATGATTCATTGTCATTTGTGCTCATGCAGATTCCTCCCTTCTGTAGGTGCCTTGGTTCTAATCAGTACCTGAAAAGCAAATTTGGCAAAAATTATTTGCTGCAAATAAAAGTAAAGGGAGTAGAGCATGGCGAGCTTGTGAATACTGAAATTCTGAAGATCTTTCCACATGCAGCTCGCCAGGAAAGGTAACTTCCAAATGTTTCTACAGTTTGCCAGATGTCTTGAATTATTTTAGTAAATGTCATGGTTCTATGACTACATAAATGACAATTCAAATTAAGTGATTCTGTATATTTGGGGATGACCTAAACGATCTGAAAAATACTGTGTGATTTTTTTAAGACAAATGTCTCAACCAATAGGGGATATTGCTTTCCAGGAGCTACAGAATACTGAAAGTAGTACATGAGTTAGGGGGATGGGGAGAGGAAAGCAGGGTAAGAGATACTTGGACAGCTTATATTGGAAGATATTGACACTCAAAAATTATTGCAACTTTTCAGAGCTCTGATTTTTTTTGAGGGGGGGGGGAATTAAACAGATTTAGTGAAAGGATTAAGACTAGAGGAACAGCATTTCTGTGGCTTGAATTTATGGATTCTTGAAACTATAAAGGCCAGAGATCCTAATCTAGGTAGTTAATAGTGACATGCAGCCCACATCTGCAGATAATTAAATCCACAGCCTGGGACAATGATTATTCTAATCATATTTTTCTGCAAACTTGGGGTGTGTTTGCAGGAAGGGGCTGCTGGCCACAGCAGTGGACTCAAAGAACAGCTCCGGGCCCAGTTGCTGTGGGCTTTAGGAGGGACGTAGGGCCCAGGTATCATGGCTGCAGTCTCCAGGAGTAGCTTGAGGCCTGGCAGTCCCCAAAACAAGCACCAGAAGAGGCTTTAGGCCTGGCTGTTCCATCCTGGGTACCATGGCAAAGCACTCTAGAAGCTACCTCAGGCCCAGTCGTGTGACAGAGGACTCCAGGAGAGCCAAACAAAGCAACTGGGGCCAGTTGCAGTGGGAATGGCTCTGTTCTTGGAGCAATTCCTGGGTACTGTTGTTGCGGTGAGGCCTGGAGTTGAAATGGCAGGGGGCAGAGGCCTCCCACCTATAACATATAATATTCTGCAATGGGTATGTGTGAAATGAAGGATGGGGATATATGCCACAAGATACAAATTCTATCCTTATCTCTCCCATTGAATATTGGGAGGGAAAGGTATTGATATTCTCTTTCATTTTACTATTCAGGCTCAGTGCTAGATGAGCAAGAAACTACATATTGAACTCTAGAATTTAGTTGGGCTATAATACTTGGTCAGTATTACAGGGAAAGGGTAATTTTTACTGTCCTCCCCTGCAATTTTTTCTAGGCCACTAATTTGTGTTTCATTCTCTTGCTCAGTTTGCCTTCTATTTTCTTTAAAACATTTATTAGGCCTCTTTTTACCTTATACAACCTCAAAGCAGCTTACAATATAAACACTATAAAATGTATAAAAAAATCATACATTAGGGTGGTATATAAGTAATAAATAAATAAAACTCTCTTCAGTTGCTTACTAAAATTTGAGAGCGAGTGGGGCCAGGTGCACCTTCCTGGAGAGTTTCTTCCATAATTAGGGTACCACCACTGAAATAGTCCTCTCTCATGACTCTCAAAATGAGCTTTTTAGACAATGTGACTGTCAATAGGGCCTTTCCCTGTAATCTTAGTTCTCAGGGAGGAACATATAAGAACAAATCGTCTTTCAGATACTTCTGTGCCAAGCAATGTATGGCGTTAAAGGTCAAAACAAACACTTTGAATTCAGAGTGGATCAGAAGCCAATACTCTTCCAGAGTAGTTCTAAGTAGAGCACATTGAAATAGTCCTGTAACTAGGGCACTGTAGCTACATCAGACTAGGGGTGTGTAACGCCCCCCAACCAATGGTATTTTTTGAGTTTGAGTGGTATATTGATGCCCCCAAATATTGGCATTTCCTGATATTCTTGAATCCCAGTACCAGGATGCTATTGGACCTAAGTTAATAATCAGGAATGCTGAATTCTAGACCTTTTAAAGCAGTGGTCTCCAACCTTTTTATCACCGGGGACTGGTCAATGCTTAACAATTTTACTGAGGCCTGGGGAGTGGTAGTCTTTTGCCGAGGGACATCGCTGCCTGAGCCCCTGCTCCGCTTGCTTTCCCACTGGGGCCCCTGACTTCCTGCCACCCACTGGGGGGCGCTGCCAGCAGCAGCTGCATAGTGCCATGCCAATGGGGAGCCCCAGCCATGGCGGCCGCTGGAGAGCACCAAAGGTGAGCCGGCGGCAGAGTGGCAGGGCAGCCCCTGAGGCAGCAACCGGGGAGGAGGACAAGGAAGAGCCGTGGCCCGGTCCCAACTGATTCATGGACCAGTCCCGATCCACGGACCAGTCCCAGTCCAAAGACCGGGGGTTGGGGACAACTGTTTTAAAGGACTGAGATTTCTTTAAATGCTTCAGAGTTCACTCCAAGCCACAAAATTTTGGGTAAAGGCCATAATTGTTGGTTATTGAAATAGTTTCAAACAAAGCAAACAAAAACCAGTTAGAAAGCTCATAGGTTCCTTTTAGCCTGCTTGTTTTCTGCAAGAGTATTCATTACTATATATATATTTCCCTTCCTCTTAGGATATCAACTTTGTTAGCCTACAAAATACCTATGGAGGATGCACTGCCCCTGTCAAAAGCTTTCTTCATGCTAGAGAAAGGTAGATGTATGATACTTAATTCTGTATTGTCTTGACCATTATTTTCCATTGATGGCTGATGGATGAGAGGCATCATGTATTCCCACCATACCTATTCAGTGAACTTACCTTGTACCCATTTCTTTAGATGTCCATACATGGGCATAAGCTTTGAATAGTATGAGTAATATCCAAGATAAATTTTTCACTAACACAAGCTTTTGCTATTTCCCATTTTATCTAACCCTTCCTGAAGTTATTATTGCTGGTCCCCTATCTCCTGTGAGCTGCATTTCAGATAATTCAACAGGCTAAGGGGGGGGGGATTTGAGTTATTTTGGTGGAAAATTTAGTCTTTAACTATGTGTATGTACTAGGCATGAGTGGTTCAGCTCAGATAAATCAGAAAGTATCCAAATAAATGCTGATTCAGGTACTTTTTTTGCTTATCCAAGTTGAACCGCCAATTCCCTGCACTCAGATAGTCTGAATCAGAATGGCCAAATAGCGCTTTGGTCACAATTCAGCCATCCAAATGCCTTCCCCTCATGCTTTCTTAGGCAGTGATTTTGAAGGCAGAAGGAGAGTGTGTCAATCAGCTGATGATGACTGGTGAGGCACTTACATGGAGTGTGTGGGGTGTCTATCATCAACAACTGATAGGCATGCTGACTGCAATCAAAAGGGAGCAACCAGCTGTTACCAGAGATGTGCACATACGTGTCCCAAGACACATATAAGTTCTAGTAGTGGGGAATTGCTTTACAAGAGATTTGGTAACAGCAAAATGGATCGTTTGCCAATGTTTCCAAGGTGATTACACCCTTTTGAACTCAAGGCAGATAACAAATAGTTATAGGCAAAAATATATTTAGCACACTAGCATTTTAGCAGACAGGAAAATAAAGGGAGAAGAGAGTTGCAGTAGATATATTTACTGAAGAGCAGAGAAGTCAGGGAGCAACATGACCAATGAGCAGTGAAGTGTGTTCCAAATAGATCCAACTCAGAAGACACTTTGGATTGGCAGAGCCAGAGTATCTATAGTTTTTCAGGGAGAGGGAGTCATGCAGAGCTTTTGATGGGGGGCATGATAGGGGCATGGTGGGCGCATGATATAATTTTCCATGGGTAGGGAGTTGTAAAATGGCCTAGCCAGATCAGGAAATGGGAGTTAATGGATCTACCCCCCCCCCAAAAAAAAAGAAGCATCATATCAATGGGTCTATTTATGAAGGTGGGGGAAGCGATTCCCCCTGGCGGATTGGCCAAGAGTGAGTCATAGGTGTGAGACAAGGAGATTACCTAGGAGCTCCTAGGTAAACACAGTTATGCTGGTCACTGAATCAGCAATCAATGGGGGGGGGGGGGAAGCACAGTATCTATTTCAGGCTGCAACTGTCATGTCAAATCTGTGACTGAGAAAAAGATGGAGTCTGGCCGAGCAGGGTCTTGGCAGACTTTAACAGTGCCTGGCTTGGACACAAGCCTAGACTATTGAGAGGTGCCACTGGTTGTGGAAGACATTGAGCCAGGGCAGGGTCCTGCCATACATAACACAGCACATCCATCAACTCATGATGGCAGACATCCCACCTACTCTGTTTAAATACCTTCCCAACTGGGGAGTAGACAGGGTGCCTGTCAGCAACAGCTGATGAACATGCTGCCTGCTGGAGTGACCAGCATGCCCATCAGTTAATGATGACAGGCACCCCACCTGCTCCAATTAAATGGAGCAGGTTGAAGACCTGTCATCAAAAGCTGATCAGTATGCTGGCCCCAGATAAAAAGATCAGTTGATGATGCTGATTATCTGATGATGAAGCCCCTAAATTTTTCAGAATTAGCCGAATCCAAAAAGATGAAGGGATATTCATGCACTGTGTATTTGGCTGAATCCAAAACAGTACAATTTTTTGTATCCGTACAAATTTCAACATGAATAGGACCAAATTATAAAGCAGAAACCAGTCATGTGATTTGGGTCCATGAACACTGCCTTTTATCTGTATACATTCCGTTCAAATGTTATGTTTATAGATGACCTAACAGGCTTGTTCAATGTATGGGGTGGAAAGTGTGGTCCAACTGACAGCAAAACATAATTAGTTTAATTTTATATTCACACAGCTAAAAAAACCTTCAGTCTGGAGGAGTACAGCTTTTCTCTGAACACTTTGGAACAGGTAATGTGATTTTAAAAATTCAATAATAAGACAACATTTATAATAAGAAACAGCTGCATTGTAACCCAAATCTGGTTTAATCTGGACTGAGCTATCTTCAGTCATTGCAATCCAGCATCTCTGTGTACATCATCAGCTGTTACGTGCCCCATACTCCCTTTGCAGGCTTGGGGGAGCATTTAAAAAAACTGGGGGGGGGGGGGCTATGTAACAGCTGATTCTGACAGCCAGGCAACTGTCATGATCAGCTATTATGCAACCATGCTCCCTTTAAATACCACCCCTATCTTCACAGGCAGGGGTGGTATACGTGTTAAATGTTCCAAAACCACCTGGCATGGGCGGGGCTCAAACTGGAGGCTTTGGAACATTCAACAAGTTGTTAGATGTACGTACACTCCTTTATATATTATATATTCAAATAAATCAGAATGATCCTTAGCTCCTCTAGCCACTATTAATTTTGTTAAAATTCATTCAATGCCTTTCAGTCACTTTACTGTTCATCTAAAGAAGCTATATTTTTCTTGTATCACTCAGGTTTTCCTAGAACTTTGCAAAGAACAAGAGCGTGATCATTTTGATGCGGCTCTGGATTCAACTTTTGAATGGAAACAACTGCAGCAGGATGATTTCTAAACTGTTGTTCACTGAATCCAAAAATTTACTCTGCTGTTCTTTTGAGGATGTGAGGTAGAAGGAACAGCATAGAGTATCTCTGTCTCAATTGTTATGTGCAACATTTTGAAACAAAAAGTAGCATGTACCAGCTATTAGAACCTGTTTATATATGGCTTATATAAATATTTCAAAGGCATGCCACTGGATTTTTTCTACATACTTTTGTATTTACTCAAATGGTAGAATTGCATGCCATGCCTGTAAAATGGAATCCTGATAAGAACCTGAAGTTCATGCATCTCTCTATACCACTAATATAGCAATCATATACTTTAAAGCTAAAGATTACTATTTGAATAATGTTTGGGTAACCTGTATAAAAGAGGGATAAATACTAGAAGGGTCTAGTTTTTAAGATTTTTGCCTATCTGGAAATTCTACATTTGTATACTTTTATTAAATTGCCATAACGACTCAGGCATTTACTTGGAGAGGTATTCAATCAAGGGACAGAATTCTAATTACAGTTGAATTTCCATTTCTGGAGACTGAAATTAAAAGGCTGTAAGTTAAATTCGCATTGCAATACTGGTTTTTATTTAAAATATGTATACATTTTCTTGCACCAATGTGATAGATCCCTTGGAATTATTCCATTAAAATAGGCTTTCTCAACCAGGGTTTCATGAAACCCTGGAGTTTTTTGATGGCCCTGGAATTGTTTCATGAATGAGTGGGAGTTAAATTTTTATACATTTTTAAAATGTGTTAAACATTTATTGGGAGATATGATGATATATGGTCATGTCAACCCCCATCAAAATGACCGGAGATTGGCTTGGAGGGGATGGGTGTTGTAACGGTGAGCAGATCTCTGCTACCATTTATCAGAATCTCTGCAACCAGTTTTATTGAACCCCTTGCCACTTATTGTGGAACAGAAAGAGAAAAGAGGAATCACCCTACCCACTGCTTAAGATTGCACCTTTAGCATGCCTTGAGAGAGTGGAGTTTTAAGCTTTTGCCTTAACTCCTGAAGGAGCAGCTTTCAGTGAGATGCTGGAACACATATAGACTTTAAAAGTAAAATAAAGTTTACTTGCTCATATTTACTTAAACATATATAATGATCACTGATCTGACCTCTTGTCAGATCAGGGCCACAGAACTGAAGAGTTCCAAGAGCCAGTCATTACATGCTGCTTGCAAAATGGAGACTCTAAAACAAGCACAAAGAAGCAATGTGATTCTGAGCACAAAAGGCTCAGCTTCTCTTCTATTGAAGAGAGGAAGTGGGTGGTCCCACCTGGAACAAAGGTCTCTGAATTGTTCAGAGGCTACACCAGTTCAAACTGGTTTCTTGGTTGAGTCTGCAATTTCTGCCAGGCATTTCTCCTGACTACGAACTTGCAATGTAGAAACACCAGCTCTTCAAAGTAGGCCTGGACCAAATAACTCGCGGATTTCACTTCACCAAAGGGGAGAGGCCCTAGACATGTATATAGCTATGCTTCCCACCTGTATTCTGCATGATTACGCCACTTCTAGGGCTTATTGAGGTCTGAAGAATGTTTCAGGGAGTTCTCAATATTTAAAAAGTTGAAAAAGGCTGTGTTAAAGGAAGAGGTAATATTTAGCCAATTTCCCCCCTCTCACTATAGACCCTTGACTCCCCCCCCCCCCTCATCTTCACTATCTTTTAGGAACAACATTAATGTTATATTGCAGAAAGGGTGTTTAAATCTTTCATAGTATAAACTGCCCATCCATGAGAGGAGGGGTCTGCCTGCTAACATAGAAGTGATCCATAGAATCTAAGCCAATTATTTCCAAGGTAGTTAACATGCACTAATAAAATAATAGAATATGAAATACAAAAAAAGAGTGACTAAAATCAACAGATTCAGGTGGGTAGCTGTTTTGGTCTGATGTAGCGAAGTTTGAATCCAGTGTACCTTTAAGATCAACAAAGGTTTAGTCACAGTATAAGCTTTTGTGTGCAAGCACACTTCTTCAGTCAGATACAGTGAAACAGAAAGATTAACATAAAATATAAAAGGCATGAACAGTTCACGAACTATAGGAAGTTAACCTCTTGGTTAACAGGATAATCCAGGATAATCCAGGATAATCCCAGTTAAACTGACAGAGCCAGCCAGAGGGCACCCTTCGTACTCCTGGTGAACACCTCTTCCCCAGCCATAGACGAGCCGTGTGGCTCGCAGCAGCTAAACAGAGCGGCGCAGAGGGAAGAAAGCATAGATACCAGTTGACTGGAAGAGGGGGGCTTGGTGTGCATGCAACCCCTTAAATATGAGGGGACTGATCAGCCCCTTCAAGCCCAGCACAAGGGCTGGCAAGCCACACCTGGTGCCCTGGCCACCTGCATGCTCGTTCTCTTTCTGGCCCCGCCAACCACATCTGCAGTGCTGCAGCCTCAGGTAAGTCAGGGCCATCCTTATCACTGGTTACCACCAGCATCGCTTCTGGAGAGCAGACAGCAGGGCTTGATGTGCAGATCTTACCTGGCAGGCTAGATTGTATGGTAGGAAACATTTGTTGAATATTTTGTGTAAAAATATTAGCAGAGTTAATATATAAATGACATGTGCCTGACAAGGCACAAGGTCTGTGGCAGAAGGTTTATAGTATAAAAAGCATTTTTAATTTAGCTATTAGAGTAGGGGAACTTTCCTCTAGGGTAGGGTAGATTTACTGTAGCAGTTCTCTTCTTCTTCTGGAACAAAGGATGGAAAGGTGGAACTAGAAATCCTTCTCTTCCATTTTCAGTTGCAAACACACAAGCAATGGCATTAGCCACTCTGCATACCAATAAACAAACCACATGACCCACTATTGCCTGTTCCCACTAGCAACTAGTGTCAATAAACATTAATCATTTTTCTGACAGACATTGACTGACTCTTGCTCACAAACAAAGGCTAACAACATTCCTTTAGGTAACCTGCCCCCACCCATTTAGGGCCTTAAAGGTAAAAAAACCAGCACTTTGAAATATGTCTGGATACAGATGGCTAACCAGTGCAGATTTTTAATCACAGTAGCCTGTGATGCTGCATTCTGGACTAAATGACCAAATGACATTTCCAAACCATTTTCAAAGGCAGCCCATATGTTGTGTGCTATCAGTGTTCACCATCAGAAATATGTAACACTTTCATATCCAGAGTACAGAGAAAATGTTTCTTCCCTAATTGCTTATGTTTACGTAGGACATGTTTATGTAGGACATGCCAATCCATGAAGTGTTTTGGCTTACAGAGCTGCAAGGCCGTTTTCAGTGGGGAATCTACTGGAGAGTCTTGGTCTGCTATTTATATAGGTAATGCCACCAAATTTGCAAAAACATAGACCCCCTTCTAAGCTAAAGACCCCCACCAAAGTTTCAAGAAAAATTGATCCAGTTTTACAGACTCCTAAAATAGCTGTCTCCGGCATTGGGGGGAAGTGGCACCAGCCACAGACTTAAAAAAAAAGAAAAAGAAAATCCTGTCTAGATTCATTTCACTTTCCTATTCTTACAGTGACTGACAATATCATATTTTGCCTTTTCACTGAAACCTCTCCATCTGCCATCCTTCCTTGTTGTGGTCTGTCCTTACTTTTCAGCGAGGCAGGAGGGGCCTTGAGTGGTTATTTTTCAACCAAATGACATAATTGCAGCAGAGTTAGTGCTGTCTGTCCACCTAGGGGACTCTGAACAAGGTCCCCCAGCTATTGTACTTAGAGAGAAGAAAGGGATCTGCCTCCATAAAGGTAGGAGGGAAGAAGAAGCAAGCAAGAACCTCAGCTTTGCCATTATTCCCTATGTGGGACTACTTGGGGGAGGGGGCTGGAGTGGCTTTTTCAACCAAATGACACCAAAACTGCAGCACAGTGTTGCCTGTCAACTAAGGAACTTCCAAGTTGCAAGCAACCTGGACCAAGGGGTCAAATAAGACCAATAGCATTTCTCAACAACACCTTCTGAAATTAGTTGGTCGAGTGAGAGCAGAACCACTGAAGGATGGTACCCCCTACTCCCAGCCCAGCCAGCCATTCCAGCAGGATACTATAGTCACTGTCCAAGGTTTTCTTCAAGATATAAGTCATCTTTTAAATAGATGAGAATGGAGATGCCTATGGTGTTATGTATGGATGATCTAGAAGACATGCTGAATTGGAGTGACTGAAAATCTCTTGCTCAGAATCAGTGTGACTTAGGACATACATGGAAGGGGGATCATGGCCTTAATCAAATGAAAGTCAGAAAGGGTGAGTGTGCAGAGTCTATTTAAATTTAGAAAAGCTGTCCTTAGTTTGCCCTTAAAAGGACTGAAAATTCCTAGGTGTTGAGATGAGGCATGAAGTGACACTGGTAAGTCAATCATCTACTACAAAAAATGATGCCCTTGGAGCGAACAGGCAGAACTAGATCCCATGGATTGCTGAGCTGTTCCTGTGTTAGTCTCAGAGTTAAACATTGGCAGGACACAGATTATCTACACCAAGATGAGAGTAAGTAGATGTGCCTTTGAGTTCTTCGACATCTTTGTATTAATTATTAAGAAGCTTTTAAAACAAGACTGGAACCTATTACTTCAAGATGCCAGATAGAAATACTCAGCCAAATCTGAATTCACATCCTATCGTTATGTATGCTTGTATGCTGTACCGGGCTACATATAGCACAGATGAAGGGGCTGGGATTGCTTAAATTTCTTCAGAATATTTTTGTGATTCTTGTCAATAGTTGGTTCATTATTGTATACTTCCTTACAAGATTGAATGGTTAATGTAGCTAAATTCTTCTTTGCTGTTGTTTTTAATTCTTAAATCTTTTCTTAGTATATGTCTTAAGGTAAAGGTGCAAGCACCGGGTCATGTCTACAGGGTGGTTTGCCAGTGCCTTCCCCAGTCATTACCGTTTACCCCCCAGCAAGCTGGTACTTATTTTACCGACCTCGGAAGGATGGAAGGCTGAGTCAACCTTGAGCCGGCTGCTGGGATTGAACTCCTAGCCTCATGGGCAGACAGATTCAGACAGCATTTCTGGTGCCTTACCACTCTGCGCCACAAGAGGCTCAGTATATGTCTTATGGGCTGTTAAACCTACTAAAGCAAATGTGAAATAGATGTGAAGCTGAAACTGTCAATGTGTAGCTCAGGGGTCCCCAATATAATATAAATATTATATAAATATAATATAATGAATATGTTTGAGTCTTCAGGCATCTTTTGCATTTTAAGAGGGATTGGTCCCACCTAAAAGGAGGAGCTGACCAAAAATGGCTGCCAAAGGAGAAACCAAACCCCAAACCTCCTTTCTCATGTTACAAATAATTGCACATGAATACACAAAACTGAATCCTTATATATATTTTTTTTAATGTGGCCTTTTGCCAACCCTTTTGGAACTGTGGCTCAGGCACTGGAAGATCGCCAAGATGGCTGACAAAAGGCCACATAACAGAATAAATAATAATAATAATGGTAAATCAACCAAGCTTTAATACAATGTAACAGTAAACAGTTCAAGGCCACCAGCTCTTAGGAAAGCTGATAGCAGACCATGGTCTCTCTGTGAAGGTAGATTCTGAAATAGGAAACTGGCTCTTTAAAGAAGTCTGTGGACTTTGCTTTGGCTATCAATGGGAAGAACCACCTACTTCAGAATTAAATACCCCAAGAAAGAAAATCAGTGTTTTAAAAGAGGGCCTACTGAAACAAATCCAGATTTGTAATAAACCTGTAATTAAAACTGTATCAACCCCTACTGACTAAGGTCTAGTTTGCGAAGGATTAATCTCATTCATATCAATATAAAGGTTAGGCTTTCTATTTCATCATTTTAGCATCTTCATATTTTTGTATCATACCCTGAAATAAATCACATAATACCAAAAAAACATCAAAATGTGACTTTATCAAACATAAATCTTTATTCCTTACAGTTTCTTGTACCAGTGATACTGGAATAGATTATCATCATCCTTATCATTACATCACAACAATGAGAACTACAACATTCTGATGCATATAACTTTCAAGGAAAGACCTTGAAAATGTGATAGATAATGTGATAGTTATCACCAAATGTGATAGATATTGTTATGGTGAAACTCAATGAAGGGAAACAATGATTTAACAAGCTATATGCTAAGAAGTATACAAAGAGACTTAGCCAGTTGGTTTTCACAGTTTGATTAGTAAATCTGAAACCTATTTTAGTGCAAACTCCATTTAAAAGTACCTATGCATGCAGTCTAGGCTTCTGTACAACTTGCAACAGTGACGCTATTTTGGTTTGCCGTTCAGAACAAACAAGTATATAACTGGTGTCTTTATACTACACTATGTGGACTGGAATATAACTGGACTTCATTGAACAACAAACTGTACATCTGAGTGGCAAGTACAATGCAACTTCACCTCTGCAAAATGTATCCATTTTCTTTCTATGTTATAGGTCATGTGACTAATATTCAAGCCTGATAGCCCAAAATGTTTGTGGGGTGGGGTGGATGGTGAGAACATGTAAATATATTTATTGATTCTTAAGCACAGAACTGCTTTGAAATAGTATTGCATTGGGTTGACAAGAGCTTCAAAACTAATCCTAACTCAAATAGTGTATGACTTCATGAAACATACGCACAGAGTCTCTATTTAAGATACTAGAGACTTTAACTAGAGGAAATTAATTTTGATCAGAATGCTTATTATTAGAGACAACTTCCAGAAGAAACACACAGATTCAATTCAAAGTATTTGAAGCTGTAAGGGAGGGCAGTATAAAAATCTAATAAATACATTTTGTTTGGTGTCTGATTAAAAGTTAAGGTGTGACTGCTAAATTATTTTACTTAGATAAAAATTGAGACAAAATTTATAGGGAGCTGGTAAAGTTGCAAACACTGCAAAATCTGAGTTAGGTCATTACTAGACCAATAGCATTATGTGGCATGTAAAAAAAGGGCTCTGTGTCTCTTGCTGAAAATATGCATCAAGCTACATAAAGGCAGCATCCCTAATGGATGCAGTGACAGGGCTTTGTGGCCTGCAGCTGGGGGGGGGGTTGCAGTCTCCCTGCGGGCTGCAAAGCCCTGTTGCCACCGGCAGAGGGGGGCTTTACACTCCCTTTAGCCTGCTTTGTGGGCCAAAGGGAACCACGGCCACCCTCTTACGCCCTCCTGCCTGCCGCCCCTTACATATTAGTATGTAAATAATTTCTAACTGAAATTTTAATGAGATTTGTAGTCTCATTAATATTGCAGATATTACATGATGTATTACTGTTGAGTGTCCTGAAAAGGAAAGTACAAATTGTCCCAAATGGTTACATTTTATATCACCCTTGTTTCTACCATTGCTATAAAGCCAAAAAGAAGAAAATGTATTGGGATTATTATCTTTATATGGGAAAAAGCGGGTCATAAATCAGTTAAAAAGAGACATTTCAATACATTTATAGTATTGACATAAGGCAAAGAAGGTCAAGTGGCTCTATTTTGCATTTTTTTCAAGATGCGGGAATCCAATATTCTTTATTCATGCAAGTACTTTGAAATATGCTCCCAACTCACAGTGCTCAGCATACACTCCACAAAAACAACACTTAAAAAACAAACAAACCTCTGAGTATGCAAGCAACTGAATTTTATCTTACTGAATACATCAGAAAACCACTTTATCTCCTTGGGACCTTTCCCACCAAAGGGTGCTATTTAATGTTCCAAAGCTGCTGTCTTCCTCTTCTTGTTCTTTGGCAAGCTCAACAAACACCTAAAACGAGGAAGAACTGTATTAATATATTATAAGCCACATGAATTCAGCTCAACAATGGATGGTTGCCTAAAATAGTACAAACTATCACACACGGCCAGTGTACTCTTATAGGCCCATTATGCACGGAATGCAAGGTCCGCATTCGGGGTGGAATGGCAGCGGCTAAAATCACCAATTATGCATGCTGCAGGCAGCAACCGGGCACAGAGTCAACATATGCCGCCAAAAAAGCCGCATTTGCAAGATGCAGAAGAAAGTGGAGCTTCCCGGGACCAGGACGCAACCAGAAGCAGCTCTGGAGTAGCTGCGTGCATAATCGGATACTCTCTGTTTTGCTGCCGTTGCGTTCTGTCCCGTGCGTAAGCGGTTTGCTTTGCTTCTTCCTCCTCCCCGTTCTCCATGCCGCCATTTCAGTGGCCATGCATAATAGGCCATAATGAGATCAGTTTATAAATGCTAATGTAAATTTATTTTACATAATCATGGGAGTCTGCTATTCAATGTAAAGCATCTCACACTATGCCTTGAGATGTATGCATTTTTAAAGCAGGTCTTTGGATAATCAATAATTTCAGGGAGGGAACAAAACAGGAATGAACAATCCTGTTTTACCTTACCTGTTCCAGTGTTGCTTGAGAGAAGCTGTACTCTTCAATATTAAAGGCATGTTTTGCTGTTAAAAATGGCAGAAAGAGAGATTTACTCCTCAGTTGGGTATAAAAATGACTCCATGCAAATGGATATTTTGAAATATCAAATTATTTATTGACCACAAAGTTACAAACAACATAATTAATTGGACATTCTATAGGCACTATAATGTGTCTATGGAGTTTCCAATGAGTCCTGACTTCCATATTTTCAACCATACTAGAAGTGCAGTTACATAGTTTTTCTGAACATTAATGTAACTACAGAAACACATTGTGTTTTCAGCACCATATATCTTGGAACCTCCAGATGACTATAATAATTATGGATGTAATAGCTACTGTAGTTGAAACCAGATTAAGGCCATGAAGGAATGACGTATTCAATTCTCAGTACGATACGCACATATCTACATGCCATGAAATTAACTTGGCTGTGCAAACGAAAGTATGTTAGGAACACTGCAAAGTTTCAAAGGAAAACTTCAGTTAACTCAAGTACTGAGGAAATTATGACATCTGAGTAATGAAAAGTTTGAATCAAGACATATGCGATGTCTAGACAGGATTATAATGCCTTGAAACAGTACGATGAATAGGTTAAGAGACAAGAGGGCGAACTGCAGACTGAGGGACGCATAAACAGCAGACTACATTTATTTGAATGGGAAAGGCCACAGTTTTTATTGTGTACTGGTAGGAATGCCAGCGCAGTAAGGACTCAGATCCTGTCAGCTGATGACCACCCATCCCCTTAGCCTGCTTGCTAGGGGAAAAACCATGGGATGGAAGTCCAGGTGTACCAAATAGGCATCTGCCACCATGTGGTTCCCTTGCCACCTGAGGGTTGAGTTGGTCACCAGCCCCTAAACTAGATGTAACGTGAACAGCCCCATCTGAAAACCTCTTATGGGGGTTCCTATTCTTGGTTCCTAGACCTGGGTTGGCAGGCATATAGGCTGTGCTTCCCCAAAACTGGATCCAGCCTGATGTCCAAATCACCCGAGAAAGTTGTGACAAGCATTCAACATAAATCTTCACATGATACTCCAAACCAAATACCCCAAAGCACAAGAACCAAGAGAGGATAGGTGGAGGAAGTAGAACTAATTGTATGGCTTGCCAGGGCTGTGTCATCCTTGTGCAGGGGCCATGCTAATCTTCTCTGAAGCTGTGGCTCCCTAAACACTGGAGGAGCAGAACAGGCTGAAAACACTTGCATGCCTGTGCCTGGAAGCCCTGCCCCTCCCTCACTAGGCCATGTGTCTCACTGGCTGCCCAAATACAGCCAAGTTTGGTCACCACATCCTGTAATTTTGCACAGCTGAAGGGACAATCCTTTCCCTTCATTTGCTCCCCAACCCCATGGCTATAAAAGCAGCCCAGGTAAATTCCAAGAATCATCACTTCACATTATCAAAAGATTTTGGTAACTAGGACATAGATGGTGGTGAGTCTGCCATGTAAAATCACTTAGGAAATTATTGTCTTACCTTCCTCCAGTTTAGAAAATGACAATGCAAGAGAGTGGACATCTTCCTTGGGTATTTTATAAGCCAAAACTGATGAAAAACTGAAACACAATATATATATATATATGTACTGCAAATAGTCAACAGAAACAATAATCTTAAATGTTTTGAGTATTGTTACATTAGTCAGACATTGTTAGCATAAGCAGTGTGTACTAGACAAAAACTTTGTCATTATAATGCTGTTTGATCTCTGGATTGTAAATAAAGAATAGTCTCAGAAACCAAGATTTACAAATTCAATTATTCCAAGCCCTGTTCCAAACTTAGGATCTTTTCAGATACTAGATTACATCACTGAAAGCACAAGGGGGTCTGAACGGTTACCCCAAGGTCATCCACAAGCCCTATATCCTGTCACCTTCTCATCTTGCTTACCTAACATTGCAGAAAGGTATCCCTTCCTCTACTGCAACAGCAGCATCTCAGTTTTAGCAGAACATCTTGTAAGCTAACTATCCCTGTGTCTTGATGTCCCAGGTCCAGAAGGAGATGGGAAGAGTCTTCTTCATCTCAGATTATATTCTCAAATGAATAAGAGTTCTCAGAGCAGTGATGTTCATAGTTCAGGTAAATGTTCATGCCTTCTAGGTTTGAATTATGAACTTTAGCAACTATTTTCCAGAAACATCATGATGTAGATTGAGCAAAGAGGCTGCTAAGTGATGAGTCCCCCCAGGTGACAAATCAGCTGTCAACTTTTGTGCCGCCACCATAAAAATCCGATGCTCTAAAGTAGCATAATTTTAAGATCTATTTTATGATCTGTTTTAAACTGCATTATTTCAAATGACCATATTCTTTTGGTCTTTTATGTATTAACTTCATACAACTTGGTCTGAACGACTATAATAAAGTTTGAGCAACTATTTGGAAATTAAGGATAAAGTTAGAGGTTTTATCCATTTTAACAACTTACTTCTGACATAACAGGTATTAAAATGGGATTCAAATGGTAAGATCAGTGAAGGAAGAGTAGTACATCTAGTGTCATTCAATTGAGTTAGTCTAACTGATGTATTGATTGCTATTTAAATAAATGCAAATCTTCCAAATACCGTTAAAACTGCTTTAAGAATCAAAACTGTTGATCCACCATATAATTTACTTAGTTCACTTGTAATTTTGGGGAAGAATCCTTAAACTACTACAAGTAGCTTCTCTCTGATTTCAAGGGAAAAGCAATAAATAAACCAAACTGAATGGAATTTCTTAATCGAGTGACACAGAAAAGTGGAGAGCCTGAGTTTCCTATCAAGATCAGATTTCATCTCAACAAATAGCCAGTGATCACTTGCTTTCATTTCTAAAAGCACATGCGTGGAATTGGGATGCAGGTAAGGATCAGCAAAGGGAAATGGCTAATTTTTCTTCTTTGCCCATAAAAAGGTTCTTTGGGAATTTATTACAGTATTGTAACCAGGGCATAATGGTTCCGAATGTTTCAGGTGTCATGTCATAGAAAAAAAAAACACAATATCTGACTTCCTTTCAACAGTTGCTAGAAATAAATAATACTCCAGAATCCCATGCTCACAGGATTAAGCCACATTCATAATAGCTTTCCTTGATTTCTGATCTAGCAGGGCTATATTTCCCCTCCTCTATAAGGCAGGTCACAGTGGATGTCTACATTTTTAACAGAAATGACCTCAAAGAGAAGAATATTACTTGTAGCCCAAGGTGTACAGCATCCATCACAGAAAGATAATGTGAAATACATTTAAGCAAAATTAACATGATTGCTTAAACAATTTGATACATTTTAATTTTGTGTTCTTTATCAAATGTTTTAATTACAATTCTTTTTTTTTTACTTCCAATGCACAGCTTTATTACAATTATTGCTTTTACCTTTCCTGACGATTGGCATTCGGAAAGATGTGCAAAACCTCCCTTTGAAGACGTTCTTTCTGTTTTGTATCTTTTAATTTAATTTCTAAGAAGTATCCTCTGCCAAATTTACTCTTGAGGTGTTGAACTGTGCCAATGCACCTATAAATTTTGGGTATAGGAGTGGAAGCGACAGACAGGCAAAATTGAATTTAAGGTCATACTCATTGCGATATGTACTTCCCAACCACAAAATGCCCCAATTATTGAGCAAATACCTTAACTTTCCTGACACCAAGATTGCCACCCGATCACACACTGCATCTGCTTCCTCTGTATAATGAGTAGTCAGGATAGCTGCTCTCTCTCTCGTTTTAAAGGCTGCTCGGATTGCTTTCCTAGAACAATGTAATGAACACGGAGTGAAACAATGAGCTGGTCAGCCTGCCAATGGTTGCTCTTTGAGTAATGCTCTGTGCAATCACTCATAAGAGGGGCCGTGCAAGTAGAAAACAGCAAAGGTGACTTGGCACAGAAGATGAATTTAACTAGCTCACAGCCCTTGCATTATTATTCTATAGGCACATCAAATTCCCTTGAGTATTTTTAGATTAGCTCTTAATATGAGATGCTGCACATTTGTACGAGTTATGAACAGTAGTAACACCTAAACATTTATTTATTTGTTTCTTAGATTTTTATACTGCCCACCCATAGATAAGCAACCCATAATGCTTTAAAGTTCAGAGCCTAGGAAACTGCAGGCAAGCCATGGAATTCCAGAACCATGGGAAAAAAACAGAAATGGTGTAAACCCCAGACTTCTTGGATTAAACTCTGGGAACCTTCTCATCCTAAAAAACATCTGTTAGCTATCCTTGCCCCAAACTTTTACATTATGGTCTTTTTGGTTTGTTAGTAATGGAGAGAAATATTCTTCCCCAAAACCTCAGTGTGAAATGTATACAAGAGATCACTGAGGATTTTTTTGTCCAATGGAAAACACAATTCAACACACAGGAATGCTGGGGAAAGTGCCATGGCCAGCTGAAACTATTTTGGTATTTAAGTACATGAAGGTAGCTGATTTGCTGGAGTTTATCCAGAAGTTTGCAAAATTACATACTGACTACTACACTGCATGTAACTAGCTGACATACAATTAATCAAATTAAACCTTTACAAAAAGACAGCTGCGGCAACAGTGTCAATGATCCACAGTGAGAAATTGTATTGATTAAGAAAAGGAAATGTAAAAAAGAACAGCAAAAAATACTTGCATGCTATAGTGATAAAAATATATAATGTTATGAGAGAGTGAGGCTTTGTGCATGTACATGTGGAGGCATGAGCATGCAAGCGAGCTGTCAATATGAGAGTTAAGTGGGTTGCATGGCTGTCTACCTCCTGTCTAAAGAGAAGGAGGGAGGTTTAGATCTCATTGGCAGCTCCATTTTTGGTTCCACATGAGTGGGAGATGGTGGAGGGAATAGCAGCCAGGCCTGGAGTGGAGGGCTGGCTGTATAGGAAGCTGGGGGGCTGAGAACTGGCAAGCATGTGAAAACACAGGCCCACCCCTCCCCAAGCTGGTCTATAAGAAGAAGAGTTGATTCTTATATGCCACTTTTCTATACCCAAAGGAGCAGGGGTAGTCAAACTGTGGCCCTCCAGATGTCCATGGAGTACAATTCCCATGAGCCCCTGCCAGCGTTCGGGGATTGTAGTCCATGGACATCTGGAGGGCTGCAGTTGACTAGCCCTGCAAAGGAGTCTCAAAGCGGCTTACATTTGCCTTCCCTTCCCTCTCCCCACAACAGACACCCTGCTTGGTTTACTGCTCGGTCAGAACAGTATGATCAGTGCTGTTGCGAGCCCAAGGTCACCCAGCTGGCTGCATGTGAGGCTTGCCAGATTAGAAGTCCGCACTCCTAACGGCTACACCAAGCTGGCTCCCCCAAGTGATCTGGAAATGGGCCAAGGGGATGGAGTTATATTAATGTGATTTTGCATTCTAGTTCCTTTGGCATTGGGGGTACTTACCACATGTGCTGTTTTGCTTTAGGGTCCATACCTGTAGATGGCTCATCTAACAAAGTTACGTAAGGATTCCCAAGCATACTTAAGGCAAAACATAACTGAAAAGAGAGAAAGGAAAGGTGAATTTGACCCTTTTATGGAAGAGAATGTTCTCATTGAGTTCCCAGTTTACAGAATGCCCTTTGGAAGGAGGCCTGTCTGGCTCCATCACTGGCTACCTCTGACAAGCAGAAAAGAACTGGCTGTTTCAGCAAATGTTTGGGACACAGCAGCTGCTTTGAGGTTTCTTAGACTGAAATTTATGATATTAACAATCGGGGGACCTGCAAGGCATTTCATTTTCCCCTCCCCCAACATGTTCTCTTTCCCTTCCCCTGAAAGCCCCCATAGCCTCTCCCATTTACCCGCTTTCTTCACACTTCATCACCCACCAGTCAACCTACCTTTATCTGTCCCCAGCTTTCCTTTCTTCCATCCCCCTCCCCCAACAGCCTCTACCGAGGAAAGTTATCACACAGGTGGGTGAAGAAGAATCCAAAAGAATGGATTCTTGCAGAGAATACTTCCCTTCCCCTTTCCCATATTACTTCCCTCCTCCAGGCAACTACCATATTGACATCTTTCCCTGTTTCATTCTCTCCTTCCCACTTACCAACCATCCTACTTTTCATCTGTCCTTCATCTTCAGCTGTATTTATTAACTTCAATTTTACCCTGCCATGATCCACAATAGGGACCGAAAGCAATTTACATTATTCTCCTTTCTTCTACCTTATCCTTACAACAACCCTGTAAGGTAGGCTGAGAATTTGTGAGTGATTCAAAGTCAGCCAGTGAGGACCAGGACAGAGGTGGAATTTCAGCTTGGGGACCCCACAGATTCTAGTCTGAAATGTTAACCACTACACCATATTAGATTTCATGCATTGTGTGCTATTGAATAATAGTGAGTAGCTAGTCCTGGGTGAGTCATGGAAGACATGTAGTGTAAGCCAGGCATGGCTGTTGCCTGTCCTGGTCTCAGGAGTCTCCTTCAAAGGCCCGAGCAGCCCTGGAATGGGTCCTACCTCTTCCTCCTCCTATTACTGATAATCAAACACTGCTGGAGATGCTTAGCAACAGTCACAGAGGGCATTTGTTTCTTCAGGCTACAGGTACTGGGCACTGTTTCAATTATTTTGGAGAGTTTAACTCCCAGGGTTTGTTTTTTTGGGGGGGGGTTATATTTCAGATTTTTCTGCAAATATGGGATTTTTATCAGGGTTGTAGAAAGATCTGTCTTGTCTTTTTATGGATCCAATCTTAGGATTAAAGTACCCACATATTTGACTGTGCCAAAAGCTAGTTACACTGATATTTCAAATCAATCAAATCTTTTCCACTTAATATTTCTGGTAAGGCCTAGGAGGAGGAGCTTAAGTGCCACTCAGAGCTTAACACCCACTCAGGGTGGCTGTCCCCTCCAAGTGCCTTCTCCTCCAATCATCTTGCCTGTCTGTCCAGTGGCCAGCCAGTCGCCTTCTGTCCCCCACCCCTGACCACCCCTTCCTCCTTCCACTTCTCTCTGAGGCTCATAGGCTGCAGATCCCTGCTGCGTGAGAGCTGCCACTGCCCGGGGGCCTCCAGCCTGCAGCCTTTCCAGGTCCTGGGGAGTGGGAGGGAGAGGCCATCTGCAGAGTTCTTCCAGCCCACCCCAAATCTAGCGCCCACCCCCATTCTATTGTATTCCTGAATGCAACAGGCTTTGTCTCTAGTAAATAAATAATACATTAATAGTAAAATCCAGCCTTTTGACCAAGAGATACCTTTCGTTTTATTCCTGCTGCAAGTTTCTTTGTTTTTTTCTGTAGATGTTCCTCAAAATCAAGGGCACTGGAGATACTGCAGAATGCCAAATGAAGAATAGTTTATAGTATTCTAAATTACTGTCACTATTGCATTAACAGTGCAATCCTGTACATACTTATCCAGGAATAAAACCTACAAAATTTAGTTGGGTTTATTTCAGAATATACCTAAATAGGGGAGCCCTGTACATTGTAAACATCCACAGATACCAGCTTCAGAGAATGTTTAAAAATATCACACACTCATTATTTCTTTTCAAACTTTATGAAAAAATCCATGGGATTTACCTTTGCAGGATATAAGATCATGCAAAGCTCATTTCAGCCTTTTATGTGAGTATTTATTCATCTTCTACTCTAGTTGTAATATATTGTTTCTGAAACAAAAGTACTTGAATGTAGTGCCTGAGCTGGAAAATTTTTAGTGGCAAGAGTAAATGATCCTCTTGCGTTGATCAAGGGGTTGGACTAGATGGCCTGTATGGCCCCTTCCAACTCTATGATTCTATGATTCTTGAAATGAAGAACTAAGAGTACAATACTAGCTATTTAAAAAAAAAGATGGGTCATTAGAAACATGACCAGAAAAAAATATGGATGAATTTGTTCAGTTTTATCAGAAGCTACACAATTCTGATGACCAAAATTAGAGGAATATTCATTCTTGTTAAATATACCTTAAAAAGGTAAGGATTAATTGGATGCAACTATAACCTTACAGGAAGTCCTTAATGCAATAAAGAAACTCGAAAATGTGGATTAACTCTAGAGTTCTATAAAAAAAACTGTCCAATCACTATCAGTGTAAGATCTTAACCTCTGTTTTGACTACCAAAATAAATCTCATTGCAGCAAGTTACATAAACCTGGATCAATCAGAGTTCATTACTGGTCAAAACATATCTAACAATGGTTTAAAAGTGTTTGATTTAACTGATCATGTTTTAAAAACTCAAGATTAAAATGATTTTTAGGTTGCTTGTCCAAGATGGCAGCTGCAGACTGAGCTAACAGAAGAACAAACAGAAATACAGATGCAAAACAATACAAATGAACAGGTGTTTTCCCAGGAATTATGTCTATCTATTTGGAAAATGGTAACCTTTGTGGATTATGCTAGAGTATGCCTGAGTTTTTCACATAATTTCCCCCTTCCCCCACATGCAAGGATCTCCATTTTTAGGCATTTATAAAAACCCACACTACTGATTACCTTCAAATATCACATCATAGTAAACCAAGACAAAGCCTATAGGGAAAAAAAACCCTATTCACATGATATATTTACCATTTTATGACTTCCTTCATATCACTTTCATGCATTCCTTTGATAGCTCCATATATTTCAAAATGCTCCTGCAATGTAATATCTGGCCACAGTGGGTTTGTCTGTGGACAGTATCCCACAAATCTCATGGAATTGTTCTCACTGTTGTCACCTAAAGAATAATTTTCCATCAGCATCTGTGGACACATCAGTCTTTATTCAGTATTTTATATAATATTGACAAGGAACAAAATTCTTCACGATGAATATAAGAACCACTAAATATAAAATGAATATTCCTTCCCAACAATAGTAATACATTTTTGTGAACATGGCTTTTTGTTCAGTTCATACGTATACATTTTCCTGAAAGCTTTATGTATAAGAAACCCCTGAGCCTCATAGGCAGAGCCTTTTCGTACACGAAATTTATCATTATTTGTTTATCCTATTTTGTTATGTATACAATGCCTTTGTGAATATGCAGTATGATGCTTCTATGTGGGCAGATCAGAAACAATGAGAAGAGTTCCTGTAATCATTAACACAAAACTACAGAGGAAAAGAAGTTGCAGTCGAATACCTGGCCTGATGTTGGTTCAATTTCTCCCACTAGCATATTAATCAGTGTACTTTTCCCAGCTCCACTGGGGCCCAACAACCCTAGTATTTCACCTAAAAAAGAGGGGAGAAGGGAAAAAGTAGAAGTTTTAATTGAGGAATGATTCTTTTTACTATTTTTAAAGTGTATTCAGTAGTAACTAATTTAATTCCAACCTTTTTTTACACAGAGGGAGACATGATTAGTTGCCACTTTCTTTATTTTTCTTCCAAGGAGAAAATCTTTCTTTTCATCGAATTCTTTATGCAAACTACTGACCAAAATGGCTGGCTTCTAATAAAACAAAAGATTACACATAGATTAATAATGAATTTGTTTGATCATATAACAACACAATATCATCTGCATACGCTTGCTCCTAGGGAGGAAAGCTATGGCAAATCTAGACAGCATCCTAAAAAGCAGAGACATCACCCTGCCAACAAAAGTGTGTCTAGTCAAGGTTATGGTCTTCCTAGTTGCAATGTATGGCTGTGAACGTTGCACCATAAGGAAGGCCGAACATCAAAGAATTGAGGCTTTTGAACTCTGGTGCTGGAGAAGACTCTTGCGAGTCCCTTGGACTGCAAGGCGAACAAACCGGTCAGTCCTAGAGGAGATCAGCCCTGCCTGCTCCTTAGAAGGCCAGATCCTGAAGATGAAACTCAAATACTTTGGCCGCCTCATGAGAAGGAAGGACTCTCTGGAGAAGAGCCTAATGCTGGGAGGGATTGAAGGCAAAAGAAGAAGGGGACAACAGAGAATGAGGTGGCTGGATGGAGTCACTGAAGCAGTAGGTGCAAATTTAAATGGACTCCGGGGAATGGTAGAGGACAGGAAGGCCTGGAGGATCATCGTCCATGGGGTTGCGATGGGTCGGACATGGACTTCGACCTAACAAAAATAACAACACGGTTTCTTTCCCTCAGACTATCCCTCCCATGTAGGGGATGTAAAAAGGGAAACCTCCATTAGAATCATATTTCACACAGGTTTTGCATCCATTTCTATGGTTATGAAACCTATGCCCACTGTGACTAGGGCTGCCAGGCTTCTCTGTGTATTTGCCATGGTATTCTTTACATTATCTGTTATATGGAAAAGATTGTGAATCAGATGGAAGACAAACATATAACAATTAAAATAATACTCTTGACATAATTGAGTTTTTCTGGCTCCTGGAGAAAGACTCATCATCACAATAGAGTCTGGTAACAACAAATTCATGGGGACACAAAGACAAAAATTACCTCCTCACAACTCTGGCAGGTTGTCATCTCCTTAACCCTCAACCGCTCTGCCTTAACATCTTCATCCTCATCCTCCTCATGTGGAACATCTGGAAATTTCCACGGTTTCGGTTTAACAGGTGTTCTGAAGACGGGAATATTATTATTATTATTATTATTATTATTATTATTATTATTATTATTATTAATTAGATTTATTTCCCGCCACTCCCCGTAGGCTCGTGGCGAGTCACAACAGTCCTATCCCCATTAAAATACCCATTAAAAGACTTTAAAACAATCCCAACATGGCGGAAGTTCTTATTATTCCCACCCCTGCTATCAGAGCGGCAGGGAGGGTGGGGAGGAGATCTAACTTACTAGGTAATCTCTTATCAATGGCCCACTAAACAAATATACCCAATATCACTTTGCCATTTCTGGGTCAGATCTGATAATTTGGAAAGCTATGCCCATTAAAGTCCTGTTCATGTTTCCATATCCAATAAAGCATTCAGGAAGAATTGATTTAGCAAGTGAGCTGCAGATGCATTCAAACTAAGCACTGTATGAAGTTTTTACATATACTTCTTAAAATTAAACACAGTAATTCTCAAATCTTGTAAATTCCAGGTCTTCAAATAGTTTCTTGTGATATACTGATGGGCCATGAAATACTAATGGGAGCCCATAACTCAGGGGTAGTCAAACTGCAGCCCTCCATATGCCCATGGACTACAATTCCCATGAGCCCCTGCAAGCAAATGCTGGCAGGGGCTCATGGGAATTGTAGTCCATGGACATCTGGCGGGCCGCAGTTTGACTACCCTTGCCATAACTGGTTAATTTTCGGGAGTGATACCATATGAGCTACTAATATGGTTTTCCCCAAAATAAAAGAAAATGAGACAATTAACCAATAAGAAACACATTTAAAATCAAAATAATACCAGGTATCAACACAAAAGCAATCAAATGCCAACTTAAAGAACAAAAGTAAAAGAAGACAACACGTAGCACTAAAATAACATGGTTAAGCACATTCAGCAGAACCAATGGGAAGCAAAAATGGCATCTGGTGCCAGCCATGGGGTTGCAGGGAAAGAATTCCATAACTGGTGGACCACCCCAATGTGGTTAAATAACTCCATTACAGATTGTTGTCATGGAAAATGCAACACTGACCGGAAAAACGGATCCTCTCTTATTGATTTGCCACCATATTTCATCTCAAGATACCGCAGAAGAAAGAGCCACATTACACATTGCAAGTAAGGCTAAAATAAAAAGAAAGATTAATTCAAACTCTTCTGTTCCTCTGTCATTCTGCCAAATAGATGCTTTAAAATGGCCATAGCACAGCATAAACAGACAATGCTATTATACTAATAGTGGAGTTACTGTACTAAGACAATGCCAGGCACACACATTAGTGCAACAATATGGCCCATTATGCACGGAGGGGATAGAGCATTTGGATTTGGATGAAGTTCCTCCAAGGAACACAAAGGGTCATGGCAGGGAGGCAGGAAATGGCAAACCACCACTGAATGTCCCTTGCCTAGCTGCCAGACAACCCATGGCTCTCCTTGGCAACACTACATATGCCATACAATAAATAAATCCTTGTTTCCTGCCCATGTCTATCTCACTTAGGCCCATTATGCACGGGGGGGGGGGGGATAGCACGCATTTGGGGTGGAATGGCGTCACCTAAAATCACCAATAACGCATGGCGCCGCCTGCAACCGGCCGCAGATTCGGTGCATGCCACCGAAAAAGCTGCGTTTGCGAAATGTGGAAGAAAGCAGAGTTTCCGGGCGACCGGGGAGCAACCAGAAGTGGCGCCGGGGTCGCCGCATGCATAATCAATTACTCTGGGTTTTGCCGCCGTTGCATCCCGTCCCGTGCGTAAGCAGTTTGCTTCACGTCTTCCCCCTCTGCGTTTTCCATGTGACCCGAAATTGCCATTTCGGTGGCCGTGCATAATAGGCCTATAAGGTACAAATGAAGTGTTTCCAATAAAGAAATGAAATGGTAGTCTAGTAAACTATGGCCATCATCTGGCTGTTTATCACATCTTGATCTATCACAGGCTTCATTATTTTGTGTGTAAATCTGTAAATCTCCAGTCTCAGCACAGCATCACCCATTGCTGGGACAGCATGACTGATCCTTTTACCATTGTGGTACATAAATAATGTTGAAGGCTATTTAAAGTATTTGCATGTCACAGTGGTAGCAGGATCAGTCATGATGTGCCAGCAACTGGTACTGCTCCTAGAGACAACGGATGAGATTTTGCATGCAACTAAACTCTTCAAAACATTTGATACAAGAATATAAATATCTTATACAAATTAGAAATAACTGTTACACTAATAACATAAGGGTCAATGTTATTACTTTAAAAAATGTCCAGATACTGAATCCCTGGATCACACAAGGAAAAATATTGTGCTTACCGCTATCACTGAAACCAACAATCTTTCTGAATTTCTTTCCATCTTGTGATCAAGTTTCTGGGTTATCTAACAAGGTGATAAAATTTGCTTATTTCAATGAATAGATCTGTTTTTCATGTCGTCATTCTAAATTAAATAACAGTACTATATTTTCTTTAATCACTTACTGCTCCTTTGATGAATTTATATCTGAATTAAAACAGTAGTCCAACCAGAACCGTTAATATTTGATTATCGATGCTGGATCTCAAACAACTTCTGAATATCATCCATCTGGATCTAAAGATTATGAACTGAATCTACTTCCCTTCTTGATTTTTTCTCCTTAAACCAGCAAAATCTAGCTTGATGATGTATTCCAATAGATTTGCAGAATCGTGTCGTATAATTTTGAATGGTCCTAATCATGGGTTCTATGTGACTTTGTTCTTGATTTTGGATTTTGCATAGACCACAACTTTCTGTAATTTCTACTGAAAACAACTGACAAGTCAATGTCCCATCAGAATCTATGAACCCTTATGAGTGCAGTTGACCAAAAATATCTGCTATTACAAATGGTAAATTCATCTTAGGTGTTTTGTAGGGTCATGATAAATTTAAAAATTGCATCAAGAATTCATTCCCCCTCCATCCCAGAAAACGCTTCAGAAATTACAGTCAAAACCATAGCTTCATCCACTGAAAACTTACCTTTATAAAAGAAATCAGAGACCCAATAAGAGGATAGATTGGAATGAAGACAGAAAAACAAGTGTGAAGAACAGCAGCTGCTGTATAGCACCACATGAAGGAAACAAGTTCAATTATAAAAGAACAAACCAAGGCTGCCTGAAAGGGAAAAAACGGAATTTAAAATAAAGAACTGTGAATTATTTTCAACTACTTTCCTAACAAATATTTGCACTAGACCAAACAAGAAAATGTGTATACATTGCCTTAAGGCAAACATACTTACAGGAATAAAAGCAACAGTATATGGCTTGTGCTTGAATTACATTTTAGGGGCCCTCTGCTGAAACAGCACAAACTAATGGGAGTGATGACTCTGCAGTGATATATGCAAGCTTAGGATGCTTTTGTGAGGAAACAAAATGGTTGCAAGAAGCAAACACAATCCACATGCTGAAAAATGTGAGCAAAGGTATTTTTAATGCAAAAATTACTACCGGTAAATTGAGATAAACTGGGAAGACCAAGTCAGTGCAGCACTTTTAACTTACCACTGAAAAAATGAATGACCAAAATTCCTTAGTGTTCTGTATGGTTTTAAAGGTAAAGGACACAATGTAAGTGAACAGAATTACTGAAGGTACATAGCCAATAAATGAAAAGACCTGCAAGGGAAAAAAAAGTATTTTAGAGTGGCTTACAGCGGTGGTCCCCAACCACCAGGCCGTGGCCCGGTGTCAGGCCGTGAAGGCCCTGGCACCGGGCGGCACCAGCCTCCGCAGGGTCGTGCATGTGCGTTTGTGCCATGCGCGGCCGGGCGATCGCCCTCCCTGCCGCCACTGGTCCACAGCCTGAAAAAGGTTGCAGACCACTGGCTTACAGCATATACTAATATGAAAACACAGCACAATCAGAACTTCGAGCATATTTCATACTACTGAGATGCCCATGTCACAGAAGATTCCTAAAGATTTAATGACACCTCTTAACTTCTAATCCAGTATTTGGATGGGAGACCTCCAAGGATTTGGATGAAGTTCCTCCAAGGAACACAAAGGGTCATGGCAGGGAGGCAGGAAATGGCAAACCACCTCTGAATGTCCCTTGCCTGGCTGCCAGACAACCTGTGGCTCTCCTGACAACACTACACATGCCATACAATAAATAAATTCTTGTTTCCTGCCAATGTGTATCTCACTTAGAGGTACTCACTGGCCCTGTTCCTCTCCATACTGGACGTGAGGCTCTTCCTGATCAGTCAACACATGCCATCCTAAGGAGGTATGAGACTGTAAGAGCCACAGGCCCCTTGTTATTCATAACTTCTGAACAGAAAAGGAAGATGTGCTATTCTATTTTGCCATTTGGAAAACAAAATGAAATTACATTCATGAGATGCTTGAGGATATTGTCAGTGCTTTATCGGAACAGGAGCAGGGGCAGCATGCTACCTGACTCCTTTCATAGAGAAGAATGTTTCTTATTTTAAACGTCCTACAAATGTTTTATTTAACTTAAATATTTATTTAAATGTTTATTAAATGTTTTATTATAACTTTCTGTCATATCCATTGTTCTATGTCTAGTTTCTATTATTTCTTATAACAATAGCTGTTATAGCTGTTTATTCCAAGCAGTCTGAGTATATCTGATTATTACATACTTGGAGTATTTTTATTATGCTATTAAAGGTATTTGAAATTTGATTTTAGTAATCAATATGAAGTTTAGTATTTAGCCGAAAGTATCAACATTTGAGAACAGATGGGTCAAAATCCAAATGTTTAAACCAATGGTCCCCAACCTTTTTATCGCTTGACAATTTTACTGAGGCCTGGGGGGGGGGATAGTCTTCTGTCAAGGGACATCCCCGCCACCGCCTGAGCCCCTGCTCTACTTGCTTTCCTGCCAGCGCCCCTGACTTCCTGCTGCCCACTGGGGGGTGCTGCCAGCAGCAGCTGCGCAGTGCCATGCCGAGGGAGAGCCCCAGCCATGGCGACCGCCGGAGAGCACCAAAGGTGAGCCAGCGGCAGAGTGGCAGGGCAGCCCCTGAGTCAGCAGCTGGGGAGGAGGACAAGGAGGAGTCACGGCCCAGTACCGACTAATCCACGGACTGGTATCAGTTTCCGGACCGGGGGTTGGAGACCACTGGTTTAAACAACAAGAGGAGAAGAAGAGAATATTTATGTGAAACAGAAGTAACCTTACCACAGCAAGAAACTTCTCTGGAAAAAAATAAACTTCATGATGAAATACAAACAAGCTTCCTATCATCAGAAAGAGAATAATGTAAAATAAAGGAATGTCAATTAGTGCTTGTCCACACCAGTAAGCAGAAGGATAAAGACCAGAAATCTTCAGCTGAGTGTAGGCTTTTATCTGTAAGAGTACAAAAACAAAATACATGTCAAAATATGGATAATAACAGCAACTCTTAACACTTTGGTTGCCTCCTACAACTTGCTAGGACAGAGAGAGGTTTGCTATTGGAACAAGACTGCTGATTCAGCAAAAGGAAGTTACTGGATCTAACTTGCCATATTTTTCTTTCTTTCCCATTCTCCTAAGTAGCTCACATAGATCGATTATGCACGTTATTAGCTGTGCTGGGTCGCTACCAGTTCCTTGCAGCGGGGTAGCATGCCCTGCAATTTCTCATAGCGCATGCAGACTGCCCCTACATTGTTGCCTGCATGCACAACGCTGGGGCTGCAAGAGCCCATCACACTAAGTGGCGTGGGGGGGGCAGGGGACATGGGGGCCCCACTGCACAATGGTGGGGGAATGGCGTGCTGCTAATCCACCATCGCAGGCATAGGAGACCGCCCTGTTTTGCTCCGTAGCATCAAAAAGCTGTCCAGAGCATTCAGTGTCCCTGTGGGGACACCATAGGTTGGGGGAGGAGCCAGGCCCAAAAGCCTCTCCAGGGGGCAGGGAGGAGGTGAGCCCCCCCCCCCAAAGAAGGCCTGCTGTGGCTAGGGGAGAAAAGGCTAGCATGAGTTGTATTTTAAATTACAACAGGCTATTTTACTAGTTCGATTATAAAATTATAAGGCGTAGGAGGACCATAAAGGGTCCAACTCACTGACCTAAAAGAAGATACCCCGGAGACCCATAATAGTTGAAAGAACCCAGATGGTAGGAAAGTATATTCTACTGAAGTCAAATTATAGCAAGTTACAAAGGAACAGTAATACTAGAAAGGTCTACACACTAGGGAATAATTGCAGTAAGACAGACCCAAGGACTCAAGTGGCATAGTAAAATGAAAATTCTCTAGAATGGTCATGAGCTGAAGGGGAGATTCAATCCCAGGCCCCAGTCTGACTATGAGATTGAGCAATAATATCTAAGTGAATTACATGGTTAAAATTTGCATTTTTGCCCTTACAATAGTTAAATTCCTCCTAAAGTATAATTTAAAAGCAAGCAAACTGATGGCTCATTATGAGTTTCTGGTGCATCCCACGGTATGGCTGGTTTCCTTAGTAGTAATACCTAACATATAAATACCGGAATACAGTTTGAAAACAAGTTAAGCCAGCATAATAAACTGAATGGAAATTTTAAAAATATATATTTTTGCTGTTTGTTTAAATATAGAACACTTTAAAATTTCTCATACAAGTAATCATTAATTGCTCCAGCATCATATGAAACCCATTAATATAAACCACAGTGGAAACTAGGGATGGGCATGAACCAGGAAGAATCATGGTTCATGGGGCTGCATGAATCTTCCCGTTTCCCGAACACATTTGGTTTGTGATGTGGTAGAACAGCCTAATGAGATGTCAGAGCTGCCAAATTTGGAGAGAGTTGGGCAGTTGCCTCTCCTCAACCTGCCTTCCATGGTTGGTGAGAATTGGATTTAGGAGGGATGAGTTATGGCCTCCAATAACAGCCATCCCCAGGAAAGTGCTCTTTGGGAAAAACTTCAGTGGGAAAATCATGCGATTTTTAGGTTCATGTGCCATGTTGTGCCCATCCCAAGTAGTGACTAAATGATCATTTGGTGGTGATGCTCACTTCTGTTTGTCATTCATTATATTATACAAATTTCTTTATGTCATCCAGTGTTGGACTAATATGTGGGATATGCTGTGTGTGAGGTTTTTAAAATGTAACTTAATACTGTTACCTTGTGATTTTCTGCATTTTCCATGGCAAAATATGGTGGCATTCCAGTTACAATGATTCCTAATAAAACAGCTCCAAAATAAAGAACTACTGTAGAAAATGTATCAGTAAATTCCTGCAAAATAACATATTCATAGTTAGGGGGGTGGACTCTGTTTTTGATCTTTGGGCCTTGACAAAACCTTTTCTTTTTTCTTTTGATTCTTACAGCAAAAATGGGAAGACAATCAAACACTTGGCAGGCCATGATGCATCTAGCTGGCTATATTTGGTGTAAAGAAATTTTAGGCCTTTTCTAGATTAACAAATGTGCACAAAAACACTAGAGATGATACTCTTCCTACATCTGAGAAAGGAAAAAAGCCTTTCATTCTTATATGATCTATGTATTTCCACAAAATAACCTATGTATGACTTATGTATTTTCACACAGTGTACTGTAGACCTGCCACACACTCTTAGCATAATCTACCTCACTAGTAGAACTAGTTATTATACTAGTAAATTGGAAGAAAGGAGAAAAATGTTGTTAGCTCCTTGGAGTTATCATCATTGAGGAAAACTGGGTTTGAAATAATAAATAAGTTTCAGCTGTGGATATGCATTCCTTTTAATTAATAAGTAATATAGTAGACAGAAACAGAAAGTGGTATGTTGTAGGTAGGATTGAGAATGAAATGAAAAAAAATCTATACTGTTGTTGTGCTGAGTACTAATGAGCTTGTTAACAAGGTAAAAATGAAAGTAAATAGAGAGAACAGGAAACTCTTTCTACCGATAATTCATTTTATTTCTACTTCAGCATGAGAGATCTCTAGAAATTGCGGTATTTTGAACCCGAGAGCATTCCTACACTTATTTAATTTAAAAAATTAAATTCAAAGGAATATGAACAATGAAAGTGAAATAAATAAGATGCCAGTTTCCTGAGCCTTCGGGGAGAGCAGTATATAAATGTGAAAAAAAAAAATGAGCAAATTAAAAAAATTATTGTTGGATAATTTTTCATTGTTTGGTATAAGACTGGAGCTGGTCACAGCAGAACAGAACAAGCAATGAATACCTGAACAGGGAGAATCTTCTCTCTTTAAGGGGGGGGGGGTTGATGTTTGTATTCACTTACTTGAAAGAAAGGGCTACTCCAGATATTGATGTTTTCAGTTACATTTAAGATGCGAAGATACAAGTTACTAATGACATTCATCATAACTGGTAAAGAATGTACCATGGTACGGTTAAAAGCAACTGTGAAGGTGTAGCTCTGGAACAAGAACAACAGACATATAATAAATTAGCTTGCACATATGAAGATCTTCCAACATAAAGGTAAAGGTAAAGGTATCCCCTGTGCAAGCACCGAGTCATGTCTGACCCTTGGGGTGACGCCCTCTAGCGTTTTCATGGCAGACTCAATACAGGGTGGTTTGCCAGTGCCTTCCCCAGTCATTACCATTTACCCCCCAGCAAGCTGGGTACTCATTTTACCGACCTCGGAAGGATGGAAGGCTGAGTCAACCTTGAGCCGGCTGCTGGGATTGAACTCCCAGCCTCATGGGCAAAGCTTTCAGACGGCTGCCTTACCACTTTGCGCCACAAGAGGCTCTTCCAACATGAATATGCCTAATTGCAGGATATTTCTCATGCAAGTACTCAGTGATATGCCTCTCTAAAAGGACTGTCTTTCATATGCTGTTTTACAAGTCTATCAAGAAGACAGACTACCAGCCTTGGGACACCTTGGGCAACGACCAGCAAATTCAGCCCTCTGCTACCTGGTGGCAGGCACACCATTAAGGGGGGTAATGTTTGATGTTTTTACCACCATGTTGTAGTGTGTGATGTGTTTTAATGAGGTGGGATTCATTCTGTAACCCAGGGGTAGTCAACCTATGGTATAGTCCATGAACATCTGGAGGACCACAGCTTGACTACCCCTGCTGTAACCCACCACTCGTGTAATAGTAATAGTAATAGTAATAGTAATAGTAATAGTAATAGTAATAGTAATAGTAATAGTAATAGTAATAGTAATAGTAATAGTAATAGTAATAGTAATAGTAATAGTAATAGTAATAGTAATAGTAATAGTATTCTTTGTTCCATTTAACAACATTCCCTCTTGGTAAATAATACATGGCTACTACATAATTGCTGCAAAACTTGTTACTATGCACATTGGAGAAAAGCGTTACACAGTGTTTCTTCTAAGATACTGTAATCTATAAAAAGTGTAAAGGCTACGAATCCCATAATAATACATAAATTTCCTTCTGGCATCAGCCTCTAAATACCCTGGCCTTGGGGAGAGCCAAGAGGCTGCCAATTGAGTTCAAAGTCTCCCAAGTATGATCAAGTATAAAAGCAGGAGCCACATGCACCAGTTTGGATCTATGCAAATTAAATGTTTCATTGAAAGGACTGGTTCCCTTGCACCAAGAAGCATTTTTATTTCACGCGATGTGATCTCCTCATGAACTGATATTAAATGTGAGTTGGTGCTATTTTTAATATGTTTTTATGTTTATTGTTTCATTCATTCCTATTTTAAGCCTTTACTGATTTTACAAGCAATAAAACCTGTTGTGTGAAAAAATGTAATGGGTTGTACAAAATTGTTGGAGGTAAGGGCTGCCCAGAGTCCATCATCCAACTGAGACACAGCTCCACCATTCCTCCCCTGTCTTGGCTGGCAGCCCTTCAGTTTGGTGTACTGGTTAAGAGGGGTGAACTGGGTTTGGGTCCCCACGCCTCCCCAAGTGGAAATGGCTACTTTGGAGGGGAGATGACTGTGTGGCCTTGCACCCCACAGAGGGTTAGGGATGCCAGCCTTCAGGCAGGACCTGGTAATTCCCCAGACTTACAGCTCATCTACAAGTAACTGAGATCAGTTTCCCTGGAGAAAAAGGCTGCTTTGGAGGGTGGACTCCAAAGGTTAGACTCTGGGGAATTGTACCCTTTTGAAGATCCACTCCCAACTCTCCTGGAATCTCCGAGTCAGGTGATGGCAACTCCAGCCTTTGACAGCCACAGGCTTGTAGGCCCAGCCTTCCCATGCTGCCCAACATCCTGTACAGGCAAAGCTGAGCCCAGCCTGCCCTTCCTCATAGTTCATTTCCTCCTTGTAGTAGATCTGCCCTCTTGCCACCCCATCATCATTTTGCTGGTTCACTCCCCCCCCCCATCAGTGCATCAGTTGCTTCATCTCCAGGAAATAGGGATCAGCTCCCCAGGAGGAAATTTTGGAGAGGGGGGAACTCTGTGGCATTACACCCCACTGAGGTTTAAGGATGCGAGCCTCCAGGTAGGACCTGGGAACTCTCCTAAACACCATGCACCAGAGATCAGTTCCTCTGGAGAAAATGACTGTTTTGAAAGGTGAACTCTCGGGCATTTTAACCTTCTGAGAATCCATTCCCAAATCTCCTGGAATCTCCCAGTCAAATATTGGCCTCTAGTCCAACTCTTGCTCAGTGCAGGATCAGCTTGAAGAATATCTGACAAGTGTTCATCCAGCTACAGTGTGTGTTACTGTTGCATTACTAAACCACTGCTGGATTGCTGTAAAAAAAAAAAAAGCTTCGTAGTATTCAGCCAGTACCTTTCCACTTGCAATTTAAAACCCATTATTTTGAGTCCTATCCTCTGCTGCCTCGTAGTGATAGCCTTTCAGAGACTTGATGATGATGATAATAATAATAATAATAATAATAATAATAATAATAATAATAATAATAATAAGTGTCCCTATGACGGAGAGCTTAGATTTTGCCTCTCCCTAAGAGTGAACAAAGAGAACTGATGGAATGTTGGGGAACACAGCTGGAAAACATCAGTTAAGAGAGCAGTTTGGAGTGAGTAGCTAGGGAACTGAGAGAAAAAAAAAGAGTATGTTGGCTGAGTGAAACTGGAGAAGAGCCATTGTAAAATCTACTGTATTGCTTCAATATAATGTTCAAACCATATATGAAAGTTAACTCGTGATTTTTGGGTTGTGTGTCTCAGGGGAAGAAATACAAACACACAAACAACAATTAAAATATTGGGATAAATATGAACAAATGGCAACAGCTTGTTAATGGGTGTTTGAGCATGCAACCTCAACAACTGTGAAGTGTTTGAGTGAGGGATGTTACTAAAGGAAGCTGGGCTATCCTGTCTGCTGATGTCTTTGTGAGAGGATCTTGGAAGTCTTTGCTCTCTAGATTTTTAAACAACAAAAAGAACAGGGCTTGTGATGGCCTGAGCTTCATGTAACCCTTAACCTATGTGTGAGAGAAGTCTAGAGGGTGGTAGGCACTCTGTGAAGGGTGCATCACAGATCCCTCTCCATCTCCTTTTCACTAAATATTCCCAAATCCCTCATAATTTCCTTATAGAACTTGGGTCTTCAGACCATGGTCATCTTCATCAGTCTCTTCTGCATCTACTCCATTTCAACCACATCCATTCTGAAGTGTAGCCTCCAGAATGGCATACAACACTCCAGGTATGGCCTGAACAATGCTATATACAACAGGAGTATGACATCTTGCAATTTTGATGTTATGCCTCTGCTGATACACCCAAGACCACATTACCTGCTTTTGCAATATGCATAATTCTTATTTCTGTTGCCCAAATTGAGAATTCTGCACCTATCCTTACTGAATTACTTCTTGTTCACATCTACCCGCTTTCCCAATATATCCAGATGTCTCTGAATTCTATCTCTATCCTCCAGGGTGTTCAATACTCCACTCAATTTGGTGTGATCTGCACATTTAATTTGGAGTCTCTCCATCCTCTCATCTAGTTCACCTATAAAAAGTACCAGGCCTATTTGTCCTTCCAATGTTTTAAAATTGACTCCAATTCCCCCTGGGAAAGAGGTCACGCTAGCTGGCCTGTAATCATTCCACCTCCCTTCATTCAATCTCCTCCAGTCTTGTAGCATGCCATGGGCTCACTCCAGCTTCAGGGAGTGGATGGTGCTGTGGCAGTGTGAGTTCTCAGGTAGGCGCTATGGTGGAGTCCTGCTGGAAGCTTGTCAGGTGGGTGGATGGGGGACTCCTGGGCATGCTCAGGAGTGCTGAAGGGCTTGCCAGGGGATCCAGGAGGTCCCTCAAAAAGCCCGTGACTGGACACCAGGTGCCTATTTAATTTCCGATTCTGACAGGTGATGCTTGTAAGCCATCTTCCAGAAAACCTTGTCCCTGCTTCCAGAATCCAAGCCACCAATGCAGCCAGTGGTTCACCTCCATTATTATTGTTCCTGTCCATTCCCATCAGCTTCTCCCCAAGAACTTCACAGCCAGCTTTAATGCTTGAGATGGAAATTACACGGACATATTATTTGTTTTCACATGGACCATCACAAATGAATGCATGATCTCCAAGTCCAATCAGTTTTGGCATCCAGTCAACAACATGTTGAATATTTTCCCCTGGCAAGCAACACACCTCACAGTCAAGGGGGTAGGCCTGGGCACGTGATACTCCATACCCCTCAGCAGAGAGTCACATATTACCAATACTTTCCTTTTCCTTCCAATGCCATTTCTTCATATGCCCTTAGACTCCTCATTCTGTCTCTCATGTCATTGCGGGTCATCCTCTGACAGTGTTTCTGTCTCTGTCACAACCAAAAGAACCCAGAATCACTTACTGAGCTCCAATGGCACTCAGTGCTGCCTGGCTCCGTCCTGTAATACTCAGGTTTGGGTTCAAGCTGTAGTACTCAGAGGAGGTTTGTTAGCTAAGTCAATGAATCTATTGTCCCTTTAACTCCTACCTCCATCTCTATGCCTCATGGCTTCTGTTAATGAAATATTCCCCTCCTTGATCTCATGAAGGGTAGCAATCCTTTCCTTCAGGCTCTAAATCCTACCTTTTTAATAAAAATACTTAATACTTACTTAAATACTCTTTACCCTACAATTTTCTTTGTGTTGATGTAACCTGGAATTTACAAGCCTGACCTAATAGCTACTGTAACAGCCCTTGCTAAACTCCAGAAGAGATGGGTGGTGGTGGTGGTGGGAGATTCCCTGTTGAGAGGAAAGGAGACAGTAATTTGTAGGTCTGATAAGATATCCCAAGAGGCATATTGTTTCCCTGGAGCGAATATTCACGATGTAACTGAAAGGATGACAAAATTTACTGTACTGAATGTCATCCCATCCTCTTGATAGGAATGAAACAAGAGTAGCTTTCAAGACACCATAAGGGAATATGAGGAGCTGGGTAGAAAATTGTAAGGTATTAATGCAAAGGTAGTTAATTCCTCCTTCCTCCCATTTGTAGGTCATGGCTCAAGGAGGGAGGAAAAAATAATGGAAGTGAACAAGTGGCTCTCGTAATGTTGCTGTCAAAAGCATTTTGGCTTTGTGGATTGTGGCAGGTGGTTCCAGTGCGATGGACTTCTGGCAAGAGATGGGCTACACACCTCATGGCAGCTGGCAGAAACAGTTCTGTTAAGAAATTCATAAATGTAATTGAGAGTTAAATTGGGTGAGTTGGGGAGGGAGGCAATACTTTTGAGAGCAATTAGCTTTTATAAGTGAGGGAGACAGTAATCTACTCCACTCTACTGACAATATGAGGAATGTACTCCATAGTAATCAGAGCAAGGAATTCAAGTACCCCAAGGGAGAATAAATTGAAATCAGATGACGTCTTGTGAGGAGGTCCACAATTCTGATCGTGGAAATCAGGTTGAAAGCATTTGGGTCAAAATTAAAGGTGGGGATAATAGCAACAATGTCTTGGTAGTACTCCATTATAGACCTATATCATTATGAAGATTTGGATGATTTTTTTCAGCTACATATGATTAAACTTTCAAGGAGAGATATAGTAATTATGGGGGATTTTAGTTATCCTGATATGTTCTGGAGACTGAACTCTGCAAAAGGTCTAATAAATTCCTTACCTCCCTTGCAGACAATTTTATTGTTAAAAAAGTAGAAGATGCAAGAAGGGGTTCAGCTATATTAGATCTAATTGTAACAAACAAAAATGAAGTGAATAAGTTGGGTTATCTGATTCGAATGACCATGTTCTCTTGGAGTATGAGATTCTGAGGAAAGAAGAAGTATAGTCAGATATATATTGTAGACTTTAAGAGAGGTGATTTTAGTAAATTAAGGGAAGTACTGGGGGTGATTCCATGGTCAGATATACTAAAAGACGAGACAGCAAATGGCGGAGAGGAATTTCTGAAGGCACAATATCAAACAGTTCCAATGAAGCAAAGGATTGGAAGATGTCAAAAGAAGCCAAGATGGATGACTAAAGAACTCCTAAATGAGTTAGGTTTTAAAAGGGACATGTATATAAAATAGAAAAAGGAATAAATCACCAAGGAGCAATTTTTGAAAAATAGCCAAGAAACATATGGAGGAGGTTAAAAAACCTAAGGCTCAGAATATGCTTATGTTTGCCAGGGAGAAGAGTTTTTTGGCTATGTTTGTAGCAAAAGGAAAAATAAGGAAGTAGGTTAATTGTATAAAGACGGTTATGTCATGATAATAGATGATGATTAGAAGGCAGAAGTGTTTAATACCTTCTTTGTTTCAGTATTTTCTCATAAGGAAAAAGATATTCTACTGGGGGGAAATGAAGCAGAAAATACTTGGGAAGGAATAAAGAGTTTGAATTGATAAAGAGATTGTATAGTAAATTTGGCTACTTTAAATGAAATTAAATATCCAGGATTTGATTAATTATATCTAAAAGTGTTGAAAGAATTGGCAGAGGAAATCTCAGAACCTTTAGCAATTATCCTGGAGAACAGGGTTAGTTGCAATGGCCTGGAGGAGGGCCTTTGGGGCCTCTTCCAGTTCTGTGTGATTCTGAAACCAGAAGCAGTAACTCATAAGGTAAAGGTAAAGGTATCCCCTGTGCAAACACCGAGTCATGTCTGATCCTTGGGGTGAAGCCCTCCAGCGTTTTCAATACGGAAACTCAATACGGAAACTCAATACGGAAACCCTCCAGACTCAATACGGGGTGGTTTGCCAGTGCCTTCCCCAGTCATTACCGTTTACCCCCCAGCAAGCTGGGTACTCATTTTACCGACCTCGGAAGGATGGAAGTCAACCTTGAGCCGGCTGCTGGGATCAAACTCCCAGCCTCATGAGCAAAGCTTTCAGACGGCTGCCTTACCACTCTGCGCCACAAGTAACCCATACAGGAATGTAAAAACTTCTTAGCTTCAGAGGGTTCAGGTCTGATGCCTGATGATACAGACCAAAATGCTGCTGTTTTCATTTTTCTATGTCACTTTAACCATTTGTGTAGGTGTAGAAAGGCAGCTCATAAATATAATTTAGATGTAATAATATAACATAATATGTATTACAGTCTTATCCCTCTCCTCCCCAGGGGTAGTAATTAAATAAAACATGCATCTTTTCTCACATTGTCTGTATGGAACACATTTATTGCTGCACTGTGGGGGGCAACTGAAACATAACCACTTCCATTCAGTGCAGTAGTGTGGTGTGCAGATGATAAGTAATCACTGCCATTGAAGATCTCCGTCAGTATATTTTGGCTTCTAAGTGATCTGATGATGTCTTCAATATCTGATTCTAAATTAAGACAATGAAGAAAGTCACATGTCAGAACCACACATGCAAAGACACTCTATGCACAAGCTTTCCTATTATCTTTAATAGCATACAGCCCTATAGTGCATATGAAGTTACCACTGGCATCCCATCCAATAGGAAGGCCCGTGTTTAAGAACTTATATGCATCTCAGAACCCAAATAGAACTTTGGACTGTGGACATAGTGACAATTATATTAGTATCATTTCCAAAACGTTTCTGCTGTTATTTGTTGATCTGTGACATATCCAACTGAAGTATATCCAATAAGTGGTTGTTAACTGTACCTCTAAAAGCAGGACTTTTCTGCTACCTCCTTCCACTGTATCCAATTGGAAAACAGAATTACTTTTACTTGTAACTGTTGTTTATCAAGCTATCTTTTGTGTAAGTACACATTGTGACTATATGTGCACAGGCTGGCCTTTTGCCTTCTAGACATTGAAATGGAACTCCTTTCTTTTGGCATGAGAGACGACATTTTCCCACCCAAACTGTCACCAAAGGGAGAAGTGCCATTTCCACTCGGCTGTCCAGAGCTGGAAACTCAAGAAAATATATAAAAGAACAAACAGAAGGGCAGGAGGGAGGGAAGACAACTCAAGGAATAACAGTTACAACTAAGTGCAACCCTCTTTGATCTTCTGTGTAGTCTCACATTGGGAGCATGACAAGCTAGTCACTAAGGAGATGGGAGCAAGTCTCTCAAATCAAAGAGTGTACAGCAGCTTTCTTCTTGATTAAGAAGACAGCAGCTTCCTTGACTGCTGAGTCTCTTCTGGCATTTGTGTTCACTGCATAATCACAGAGTATCAGCAGAGGATCAAGTAGTTGCTCTGCAAACATAATCCAGGTGCATACAAAGGATGAGAGCTGAATGCAGGGGCCCAGTTGCTGCAAGTAATTCCTTGGGGACTGCCATTCCCTATAAAAGTGTTTACAACAGTGGGTCAGGGTGGGTGAATACTGATTCACCTTTGCACAGGACCCACCTGGCCTGCTATGAAACCCTGACCTTCACCTGTTGGATCTTTGAACTGCTTCTGGACCACATTTGTCCATCTGTCTGCCTCTACATTTAGCTCAGCCTCTGACCAAGCTCCTCATCAAATATGTGGAGGCTTAATAACAAAATACTGTTATAGAAAGAGATAGTGAATATTTTACAAAAGGGATTTTAAATGTTCTTTGATATTAATACCACCAATGCAGTATTTAAAGGTTCTGTCTAGGAAGCCAGCAAACTTTATATAATGGGAGTCTGCATGTTTAATATTGGCACAGAAGAAAGAATTAGACAAGATTCCATGGAAATAATTTAACCCAGAAAATACACACTAAATGTGGATTATAGAATGGAAAGAAGAACGCTGAATTTAGATTTGAAAAAAAATTCAAAAGAACCTAATATATGTTAAACAAAAAACTTTTTGAATTAGATGGAAAACCAGGGGAGTTACTGGCTGCCCATGTTAAAAAGAAACAAATCAAAGAAACTGTATTAGCTATTAAAAAACAACACAAATAGAAGATATATTGAAAGAATTTGTAGATTATAAAAATCTCTACTGTTCATAAAATGGACAGATTTCTGAGACACAGAAGAGAGACTGGCTTTGAGAGTCTCCTTAGCAGAATAAAATCAGAGTCCAGTAGCACCTTTAAGACCAACAAAGATTTATTCAAGGTGTGAGCTTTCAAGTGCAAGCACTCTTCCTCAGACTAAGAATTGACCATCATAACAGTAGGAATATATAAGACTGAGAGAGTTTTTGCTCTTGGTCTGAAGGCTCTCCTCTTCCCTTGGTCTCAGGTAGTGGATAGAGCTGATAAGGATAGAATTACAGAAGATTCTTCTGATTTATTTGGTGCGATTGCTGATAGTGATAATGTGTCTGGAGGGCTGAGAATGTGGAGTAGTAATACCCAAAGATTTTGGCAGCTTACAAATTTGTACCAGTGTTGTCAGTCTTTGATGAGAAGGGATGATCAGCTTCGACAGGTAAGTCTTTTAGTTTGGCATATGTTTCTGGAGGCACAGTTACTGTAGATGCTATAAAGTATGCAGAGCAACCTCCCACACATCACCCATTCTTCATTTGCTGTTTTAACAGCTTAATTGCCTCTGCTTGAAGCACCTTACCCAATGAGCATCTTTCCTCCAGTATCAATTCAAACTAAAATGACATTCCTTTCCAAGAGAGTAACAGGCAATCAGCCATAATGGCCTGGTAATTTGCAATGCCGTGATTCAGAGAAAGGTTGGTGTAGTGGTAAAGAGGGGGTGGCCTCTAATTTGGAGAAGTGGGTTTGGTTCCTCACTCTTCCACATGCAGTGAAATGGGTGCCTTTTGGACGGTCACTCTCTCAGCCTCACCTACTTCACAGGGTGTCTGTTGTGGGGAGAAGAAGGGTAGGTGATTGTAAGCCGCTTTGAGACTCCTTCAGGTAGTTAAAGGCAGGGTACAAAAAAGTTCTTTTTCACCTTTGCAGAATACATTCTGCAGTCTAAAGTATTTCTCTTTGACCATTGGTGACAAATGGGACCCTTTTCTATACCATATGTCTATTCTGTGATGAGAGAAGAAGGTGGAGGACGAGTAAAGAGAAATGAAAATTTGTCTCTCTTCTCAGTGGTCTGAAGGCGGGGCACTCACGCTTGGGATAAGCGCATCCTCTAGGTGGCAAGGTCAAGAGCATCTTGCAATCCCATAGCAGGAAAAGCCAAATCCTCCCATAGGTCTGTCTGCTAGGAGATTCAGAAAAAAACCTCACTCTTCTAGACAGGCCTGCTACTAGTCATATCTACTTCTAAGTTGGTCTCCCCATGCACAGGGTGTGTCCCATGGGCTCTGCCTGCCACTTAACAGGTCCAGGCTCAGCTGGATTCCCAAGCCCCAAGGACAGGAAAAATTAGACTGCCCCACCTTTGAACCAATCTTCCATTCTCGATTGGTCCTCCAGTGAACAATCTCACACTTGGGACATACAAAAGCAATGCATCCAAGTGGGCACAGAATTCTGAGTGCTAGACCTGGGCAGCCTGTTGCAGAACCCATCTACCAAAGGCCACCTCAGCAGAATGCACCTTTTCTATCCTATAATGTCTAGAGAAGGAATGGATTGATCTCCGCGTGGCTGCCTTGCAAATAACCTCCAGAAAGGGAAAAGCTCTGTGGGTGGGAGAGGTTGCTGCCCCCCTTAACGAATCAGTTGTTACCCACTGGGATAGTTTCTCGCCTCTAGCCTTGTAAGCCACAATGATGCAGCCTCTGATAGTGGTAGGCTGATAGTGGCAGTGGACACCATTCTCCCCATGGAAGACACAAACAGTCTTGAAGACCTTATTTGTAGGCAGTATGCTACTCTACCCAATGAGATGAACTTTTGGCGGACAGCAAACTAACCAAAATAAATAAAATAAAAATGAGTGAATACAATTAAAATGATTTGTTTCTTACCTGTGGAATTTTGAATGAGGAGACTTGTTTTGTACTTGTGATAAACATCTTTTGGCTTAAGAAAATACAAGTCAGGGGAGAGTTTAACAGGTACAACAGCATTTTTTAAGTAATGCCGTATAAGAAACAAAAGAATCTGAACAACAAGAAACAACGTGAATAGCAAGAACCTAAAAGAAAAGGGAAAAAGTAAAAATGATCCATACTACATAGAAGTTAATTAAATAGTGGCTTTTCTTCAGATTAGCAGAATTCTAATGGCTCGCAGACACTAGCATTCAAATTTATAAAGAAAAAAAGTGCATACTCAGAATCTTTTCTCCATTAACTACAAGGGTGGGTTAAATCCAGCAATTTGTCAGTGGAAGTGATTGATGATTATGGATTTTTCCTGCATTCTACTATCCACAGCAACCCCATAACTCTCTCAAGGGAGTTGGGAGGTACAAAATTGTTCCTTTCTGCCTCTGCCATCAATGAAAATGAGCTGAAGGAAGCAGAAGGGAGCTCTTTCACATCCCTCCCCCACAGCCTCTCACCTGTCCTTGTGGGTCCACAACCCCAGGAATAAACTTTCCTAGGGGCAGAAAAGACTGCCTCTGGAAGGGAAACATGGAAAAAATCACTGCATTCACAAATCACTGGAACTAACCCAATGTCTTGCTAGATCACACTAAGATCCACCTAGCCAAGCATTCTTTGTGAGAAGCCCAGAAACTAGTCAGCAGAAGGTGGATTCCTGGAAAATGACCTGCGGTCTATCAGTAGACTATCGGTGGACCATCAGTGGGCCCACACTTCCAATTTGTGTAATTATTTTACTCATTTAGAATGTAACACTATAATCCTGTGAACAACTGTAGTGAGGCAGCAATCTAGGAGATCTAGTAATATAAGAGATCTGGCATTCTTATCTGAATTTTCAGTTCCCATTTCTCTGAAGACGCATTTTCAACATTTAAAAAAATAAATAAAATACATATAACATAATCCAGCTTTCCATGCAGGAATTGCCCTGATTTCCTCCTGGCTTCTCCCTAGCTCAGACACAGATATGTATATAAGCAGATTTTGGCCATTACAGGAATTTAAGTAACCTGTACTAAGCAAGCCCTGACCTGGAGATCAGGCTAAGCTGATCTCATCAGATCTCAGAAGCTAAGCAGGTTCAACCCTAGCATTTGGATTGGAGACCACCAAGGAATTCTAGGGTTGTTATATGAGGGAAGGCAATGCTATGGGGTTACTGGAAGTCTGCTATCACCTGACTGCACTTTACATATGTGCTAAGCAAAGTGGGAATAACGGAAATATGTACATATCTTCATCTCCAGATATTTATAATGATGAGGTAGCAAGGTCAAAGCAAGGCTCTTTTGTAAGCTCTTTTACAATTCTTTTATACATTGTGTCCTTGAATATGATGCATACTATAGTATCAAACTGCCATGAAAAGAACTAACAATACTGTTACTCAGCTACCATTGTGCTGATTATTTCTGCCTCACACTATAAAATTCTTCCCCAAATTTTGGCTGACCAAGCATAAACCTCAGATACTTACACTGCAGTTGCGGATTTAATTTCACGTTGCAAACTAAGGAAATGAACCTTTGCCATAGTTGAAACCTGCTTTTTCCACAGAGACTTGTTGCTCACTGCACATGATTTTGTTTCAGATAGTATTAGTAGGCTTTGCTCTAATTCATTGATAGATTTTGCATCTAATTCCTCTTCAGCTTGCTGTGGGTTAAATACACTGAAATCTACAAAAGGTAAGAAAACTGATCAGGAATATAGAGTGAATACAGAGTGAGCAGATACATTCTGGTCCATAATATTTGATGTTGTCTGTTACATACTAAGACTGAACAAAGTTGGAATCTAGTGACACCCTTAAGACTTTTAATCCTACACATTCCCGGAAGTAATTTTCATGGAACTCAAAAGGATTTATCTCCAGGTTGAATAAGCATAGGTTTGGTCTGTAAATAAGTATCCCACGATACACTCAAAGCTATATAGGGCATTTCTCTGTACCTTCCAGGAAGAAGAGAAAAGTGGCATGATTAATTAAAGTAAGAAATCAAAATACATTTAAAATCTGGCTCCAGAACCAAGACCTCTAGTACAAAATGATATATAAGGATATTCCAGTGAGTTAAAAAACAACATGATTTTGTATCATGGTTACAAATACAAGAGTCATGTTAGGAATTTAAACATAACAACAATTAGAAAATGTATATAACAGAAGCTAATTCTAGTTACTTTTTTTACCTGCTTGGTCAATTTCAGCTTCAACTTCTAGTTTGAGGAATACATCTTCCAATGTTGTCATGGAAACCCCATAGGAGATAACCCCCAAATGAGTATGAGTGTCCAGATCAGAAAATAATGCTGAAAGGGAAAGATGTCAAGCTATTACGTGGAAATAAAATTAGATTTCCTTACAAACACAATGCCTTAAAATGTTTAGTGTAGCACCAGCAAAGCTTTCTGGATCACTACTGTTTAATAATTATGTACACAAGAAGTCCAATGGCACATTAAACAGGAGACGGCCACTCCTAGATTACAATAATAATAACAATGTATATGGGAACTGAATTTTTGTTAAATTTTGGAAAACTGTCCAATTGCTTTTTTTAAAAAAATGTTCCCTCCAGAAAAAACAACAACAACAAAAAACAAGATTATTCACACAAATACGACTACCTTGAGGAAAACCATCACAGTTTAGCTGCCTCTTTCAGAATAAGGGCCATCTCTCTCTTCTATGTAATAGGGCTGACACTAAAGTCTGAAAGCTAATACAAATCTTCTCAGTTTTGTATTCCTGAGGTTTCACTGATTCCCTCATTTTCTGCCCACTGGTCATCTTGCTGACCATCGATTAAGATATGAACTGTACCTGAAAACTTGTCCATGTCCTTAAAAGGTAAGGCATACACTAGTTGCTCTTCATTTTGTTTTAACAAACTGGCTCCAGGGATATGTTGTCTGACCAATGATGCTGTACCTTCTGTGTTACAGTACCTGTCTATGTGCATACTATGAGAAAACACATATACACAAGCAAAGTATAATTATTATTGCTTAAAGGTAGGTATCATTATCATTTTAGAAAGACAAAAATGCTGTAAACCAGTTTAAAGTTAAGATGCACTTTCTAAACCGAACTAAAAGAAACATACAGAGCACCTAGCCACAGTGATCCATGCAACGGTCACCTCTAGACTGGACTTCTGCAACTCACTCTACGCGGGCCTACCCTTATCCTTGATTCAGAAACTACAACTGGTGCAGAATGCTGCTGTTAGTATTCTCACTAAAACATCATGGAGGTCCCACATCTGGCCGATATTCCAACAACTTTGCTGGCTCCCAGTTGAATTCCGGATTAAGCTTAAGGTTTTGGTAATCACCTTTAAGGCCATAGGCGGTTTGGGCCCAGTGTATTTGAGAGACTGCCTCCCTGCCTATACCCCCAAAAGAGTCTTACGCTCCGCCACCTCCAACTGGCTGCGGATCCCTGGCCTCAAAGAAGCGTGTCGGACCTCGACAAGGGCCAGAGCCTTCTCGATCCTGGCCCCCACCGGGTGGAACAAGCTCTCTGAGGAAATCAGAGCCCTGCCTGAACTCCCTCTGTTCCGCAGAGCCTGCAAAAGGGAGCTCCTCCAACAGGCATTCACTTGAGAATGAACGACTTGGAACATCTGCTGGTTTCCCCCCACCCCCTCCCCAGACACCCTGCCATGACTGAACAATTTGATCTCCCCTGCATTGTTGTTATTCATGTTGTGTTGATATTGTTACTTATAGATTGTTTAATGTTCCATGTAAACATTGTTTAATGTTCCATGTAAATTTATTCAGTGTTCCATGTAAACCGCCCAGAGCTGTAAAGAATGGCCGGTATAAAAATCCGAATGAATGAATGAATGAATATTTTATTCTAGAAGAAGAAGAAGAAGAGTTGGTTCTTATATGCCGCTTTCCCCTACCCAAAGGAGGCTCAAAGCGGCTTACAGTCGCCTTCCCATTCCTCTCCCCACAACAGACACCCTGTGGGGTGGGTGAGGATGAGAGAGCGCTGATATCACTGCCCGGTCAGAACAGTTTTATCAGTGCCGTGGCGAGCCCAAGGTCACCCAGCTGGTTGCATGTGGGGGAGCACAGAATCGAACCTGGCATGCCAGATTAGAAGTCCGCACTCCTAACCACTACACCAAACTGGCTCTCTATATAATTCTATAATCTAAATTCCAGCCATAAAGTACACAAAGCATCCAACATTTCTGGACTGTGGACCACACATTACAAATGAAATGTGCCTATAAACTACTAAATGATACCTCAAACGGTAGCCAATTCCCCATTTTGTTTTAAGGAAAAAGGAGGAGCCAACACATTTCAGCATTCCTTGAGAAATTACAGCTTTCCGATCTAGATAAAAGAACAGAAGGTGCTTTAATCATAGCTGTTTGCATGAAAACCACCAAGATTACAAAAAGCTGGTTGGTAACACATAGTACAGTAATGGATTTTACCAGCTATAATGTCTGCTTCATCCATGAAATGGGTACTGAAGACAGTCACTCGATTTGCTTTTTTGCTTTTCAAAAGACTCCAAACTGTATGCCGTGAGCATGGATCCATGCCAGCAGTTGGTTCATCTAAGAGTAACACCTAAATATTGAACAAGAAAAGGTACTTTTCACTTACCCTGAATCTTCCTTCAGGGTAAGGTTGGGACAGTCTTCATGGTTGGGACAGTCTTCATACATGGGATGAAGCTCCTCTTATAGCCAGACAGAGTAGTCCATGAACTCCAGTGCCTTTCCAAATTTTTTTTCATCCCCAAACAAAAACAACTAGCATGCTAACAATCAAAGTCAAACACACACACACCTTTTTTTTTTTTTTAAAGGACTGGTTAACAAAGGGAACAAACACCCTGTGAAAAAGGGAGTGGGGGAGTTCAGCAGAGTGAGAAAACAAGCTAACTTGCAAAAAGAACACCAGCTCAATGCAAGGAGCTGGAGACTCAGAAAGCCCTTGGATGGGGAAAAATTAGACTGTCCCAACCACGGACCATGGTAAGTGAAAAAAAACCTTCTATTCTCCAGTAGTCCAGGTTGGGGCAGTCTTCACACATCTTTAACAGCGGGTCGCTGTTAAATCAAAAGCTAAGTCCTACGTGGGTGGAGAGCGGGCGGGCCCTCAGGACAGGCAAGAGTTCTAGCCAGTCGGGTGAGGGTTCAATGAGAAGGCATGAAGGGCCTTCCGATTGGGCCCTCACCAGGACAGTCCAGAAAGCGACAGGGAAGCAGCGCCATGGCATGAATACAGAAGGAGGTCTTTCCCTCCAGACCCAGAAGCACATCTGGGGCCTCGAAGAGGCTGCAGGTGTGCTTCTAGGCCCGGGGGGAAGGCCAGGCCACCACTGGGGGGGGAGGCGGGGGATGGAGACCATCCCCCAGGGCCTAGAAACACATCCGCAGCCTTAAAGAGGTTGGGATTGTGCTTCTAGGCCTGGGGGGAAGGCCGGGCTGCCGCGGGGGGAAGGGGGCCTTCTCCCCAGGGCCCAGGAGCTTCAAGGCCCAGGGGGAAGGCCGCAGCGTGGCTGGGGGGAAGAGTGGGGGCGCAAGCCTTCCCCCTGGATCCAAAAGGCCTCCTTCCCCCTCCCCCTTTCTAGCGCCCGTTGTATTTAAAAGTACAATGGGCTTTAAATCTAGTCCAACATAAAATTGCAGTATGTTATGGGAGGGAGGGGATCTCTGAGTCTTACACCAAGACAGCTTGCTGCAAGACCCTTCTCCCAAAAGACATCTCAGTCTAGGCAACATTGTCAGTCCTGTAGCGTTTGGCAAATGAGTGGACTGACTTCCATGGAGCAACCTTATAAATGGTCTTCAGAGATGAAAAAAGACCTGTAGGCTGCCGAAGAAGTTGCCCCCCCCCCCAAGGGAAACTGCAACTCCCAACGGGGTTCCAAGTCTGCTGATTTGTAAGCTAGAATGATACAGCCTCGGATCTGTCACTAATGGTGGATATAGATATCTCTGTCCCTAGGGAGGCCTTCCTGAAAGAGATAAACAGCAAATTGTTTTTAAAAAAGGATTTGGTTCAGTATAAAAATGCAAAGCCCTTGTGATGTCCAAGTACTGCCATTCTACATTTGGGTCACAAAAATGAAAAGAATGCATACTGGATGTAAGATACACTTCTGGGTTTGAGTGAGAACTTGGGGTACTTGTGAAACGAAAGCTAAATATGAGCAATGTGATGCAGCGTTAAAAAAAGCAAATGGAGTCTTGGGCTGTATCAACAAAGGCATCACATTGTAGTCACAAGATGTCATAGTCTCACTGTATACTGCATTGGTCAGACCATAACCAGCAGCCTCAATTCGAAAATGATGTGTAGAAAATTGAGAGTAACTAGGATGATCTGGGGCCTGGGGGATGAAGCCCTATAAGGAAAGGCTGAGGGATTTGGGAATGTTCATCCTGGAGAAGAAGAGGTTGAGAGGGAATTTTTAAAATAATGAACATTTCTTGCCAATGGTATTATAAGATCATTAAACGAGTGCTATATCATCTACCCTGGCTTCCAATTTGTTTCCCAGCTCAATAGAAGGTACTGCTTATAGTCTCTGTACTGTATGTCTTAAATGGCTCTAGTCCTATGTATCTCCACTTATAGTGTCTGATCTGAGATGTGATATTCATACAAAGAGCCTTTCTTAGGTGGCATCTTAGATGCCTTTCTTAGATGGCATCTAATGTAGAGTACTTTCTGCTACTATTCCCCATTTCTGGAACACCCTCCATTTCTGGAACACCCTTTCCACTCCCCTCAAAGCCTTCTGGATGGGTTTAAAAAAACTGACTTTTCTGGATGGTGTTTGATTTAGATTAAGGAGATTTTATATTTATATTTTATGGTGGCTTTTTTGAGAAAGTAGCTTTACTCCTGGATATTTTGTAGCTGTTTTATAGTTCTTCTGACCTATTTATGTTGCTTGGTTTTTATCCCACAGTGGCAAATCACCTAGGAGAATCTGATTTTGGTTGACAATACTAGGCATTTTACATATGTTCATCATGTACTGGTAGCCTCTTGAAGGTCAGTAGTGTCAGTAGTTTTGGTAGACTTTGGAGATACCTCTAACATTCAGAAAAAGTATTATTTTATAAAAAGAAAAAAGTGACTGAAACCCTCTCAAGAAGGATTTTACATAGGAACAGAAATTTGGAAACAGAAGCCCTTATATTGAAGAACAGAGAGATTTAATTCCTTTAGATTGGGAAAAAGTAATTTACCTGGGTGGGCATTGCAGCATACAGATGTGGGTTTATATCCAGCTGTATCACTTCCCAACATTCTCCTCGCCCAACCATTCTATCTCTGAGTAATTGCTTTGAGAGAGAATGGAGGATGAAGCCCCTGCACCATGATTACCAAACAATTTCTCAGCAGACCTCAATGTATAGTAGTTAATATGATGAAGGGAAAATTATTAAAACTGCATCTTGAAGCCATAATTAGAAAATGGTACCCATCATAAAAATAGGAACAGTCAGATAAATACAGGTGTGATCTGGACTTCTTAGATAAACAAGCCTCTGGTTACTTGCTTGTGATAAGGAATATTACAAGAGATGTAGATCAAGATCTTATTTATCAATAAATGATACAATAAATAAGAATAATAAATGCAAATGTAACAATTTCTACAAATTTTAAAACATGAGTAATGCAGATGACCTTATGTTATGCACAAATATTACATTCTGTCCTATTGGTATTTACCTTGGGATCTCCAAGAATTGCAAATCCAATTGACAGCTTTCTTTTTTGTCCTCCACTAAGTTTTTTAACTTGATTATCTTTAATGGGCTGCATATCCAAGTCCAATAACACTTTCTGCACCTTATGAAATAAAAGCACAAAACTGTATTCAACACTAATTAAAATGAAATCCAGTTACATACAGTTTTATTCATTTGGACTTTCATCACGTCAAAGCTCAAAAACCGGCTTACAAATGTATGCATCTTGTGTCAATAGGATAGAAAATGGCCATTAATCATGAATCAGAAATCAACTATATTTTAATTACCAACACCCAATTTTTAAAAAGCAGTTTAAAGATTCAGTTTTGAATCTTTTAAAATATTATGCATGTGTAACCCATGTCATTTTTGTTTTAATAATTTCCATCAGTTTAGGATTTAGGCCTAGGTAGCCAAAGGTTACTGAGCATGATCAGTAAGTAAGTTGCTCATATATTAGTTGCAAAAGCCCCACCTCTCAGTCAGTCTGGCCCTGCAGCAGGAGAGAGAAGGCCCAGAGCTTGACTGAGGGAACTGCTAATTCTTTTGCTGGTACTTGGTGGGCATAATGGCCAGGGGGGAAGGTTGCACCTTATAATTTCTTCTTTGCAATTGTGTACTGTTTGAAAGTAAGGCTTTCCCCCTCTGAGTCAGTCTGGCCCTGCAGCAGGAGAGAGAAGGCCCAGAGCTTGACTGAGGGAACTGCTAATTCTTTTGCAGGCCCAAGCCAGGGAGTGAGTCCCTGAGCAGCAGCAGCAAGTCAACTCCTGAAGTGGAAGGTCAGAAGCAGCAGCCAGGCACTTCTATAATTTCAAGTTGGACTTTCTCCTTCCAGTGTGTTAGGATTGGTTCTGTGCTGAGTGCCCTTTTTGAAGGATACTGAAGATTTTGTTCTCATTAATGTTGCTATGCTCATAGCCATTGTGATTTTGTTATACATCTAGTTTTACAGTTCTGGGGTTGATGATAAATATTGTTATAGTTAAATTTATCCAATGCCTGAAATGGTTTCTTTTCTTTTGAAGCAATTTCTCATTTTGTCAGGCCATAAAGGTGCTGTCTTTTATTGAATTGAACCTTCCCCATTACAAAGGGTTACACATGCACTCTCATCCCATTTAAGATTTTTTAAACCTTTATCGCAGATAAAATCTAGAACAAGAAACGGGGAATATGGATTATTATGAACTCTGCTGAAGACAGCCTGTATAATTCTTTTTAAATTTATATTATCACTAAAAAATGCAACAGGTGCTATTGCTCTTTCCAACTGCGTAAATTATTAACACATTGCATTAAGTTATATTTTTGTATTACCTCAATTACTCACCTCTTGTATCACATAATTTGGTGGTATACCTTTAATTGAGGCAACTATTGATAGGTTCTCTTCCACTGTTAATATGTCAAAATATATATCTGATTGTTGGCACACTCCTGTTATTTTTCTTACATCTAGCATTTCATCTATTTCAGAAACTCTGTATCCATAGATTGAAGCAAACCCTAGTGCATTAAAAAAATTAGAAAGATCACCACAAATAATTTTGCTAGCTACCAATCTAAAATTGCCACCCTATTTTAGTAAGAAATAGACTGGCTACATTTGGAAGCACCTCAACATGCAGATTCCCTGTAATGCATATGCAAGATGCTGCTAAGGAGAAGTGAAGCATATCCTCAACACCACAAGCTACAGGTAGATTTTGGCTGTATTCTACTGAACCCCAAGAACAGCAGGGAGCTCAGAGTGTTTGATGCAGCACTCACATTTCACTGATTCATTATTATTTATTTGATTTTTATACTGCCCTTTCATACAGCTCAGGGCGGTTAACAAAGAACATGGGGGGATACATGGAACAAATTAATACCTCAGCTCTCTTCAGGGAGCTCATTCCACCAGGTGGGGGCCAGGATAGAAAAACTCTGGCCCTCGTAGAGGACCAACGTGCTTCTTTGGGACCAGGGATCAGTAGCCAGCTGGCGGTGGCAGAGCGTAATGTTCTTTTGGGGGTATAGGCAGAGAGACGGTCTCTTAGGTACACTGGGCCCAGACCGCGTATGGCCTAACTCTGATCCAGAATTCAATAGGGAGCCAGTTGAGTTGTTGAAGTATAGGCTGGATGTGACATCTCCACGGAGTATTGGTGAGAATCCTGGCTGCTGCGTTCTGCACCAATTGCAGTTTCCAGATCAAGGATAAGGGTAGACCTGCATAGAGCGAGTTTTAGAAGTCCAGTCTAGAGGTGACCATCACATGGATCACTGTGGCTAGGAGTTCTGGTGCCAGGTAGGGTGCTAGTAGCTTGGCTTGCCGTAGGTGGTAGTAGGTGCCACACTACTCTTGTGACCTGGGCCTCCATGGAAAGGGAGGTGTCTAGAATCACCCCCAAAGCAGAGTGGGCTACTGTTAGATGCACTCTGTCCAGGTTGGGTAGGCACGCTTCCTCGCTTGGTTCCTTCTTACCCAGCCACAGGACCCTCCGTCTTTGAAGGGTTGAACTTCAGACGACTCTGCTTGAGCCATTTCATCACTCCTTCCAGGCATCTGGGGGGGGGGGAATCGGGGCGATCATCCCTCAGGAGGAAGAGCTGGGTGTCATCTGCATATTGGCGGCAATGTAGCCCAAGCCTTCGTACCAGTTGAGCAAGAGGGCGCATGAAGATATTAAATAAAATAATTTAGGGCATCTGCCTGATTATCCTGCTATTCAGGTTTAAAAGTAGCTGAAAGAAAACTGTCAGTTTTGAGGGCAAGATAAAGATGCCCAAAAGAGACAATCTGGACATGATATGATTTGACAATATTTACCATCAGAAGGTGGGCACAATCCACAGAGAACATTCATTAATGTTGTTTTTCCTGTTCCACTGTGTCCAAGTAATGCTGTGATCTGACCCTCATAAATATCAAAGGATAAACCTAGTAAAAGAATGAAGTAATTATGGTATGGAAGGATGAAGTAATAGCGTTAGAAATACTACAATGGTTTTTTCTACTAATTTTCTTGTAGACTCTGCTTTAAAAAGTTCATTCACAATCACCCTTAAGAAATAAACATTTAATTTAATGTATAATGTTTAAGCACAATATCTGAATACGTTAATTCTGACAAACTGCAGAATATCTAAATCTTCTTACCTTTCAGTGCCTCTACAGTTTCATTTTTTTTAACAAAAGACTTCTGAACACCATTTATTCTGAAAGAAGACAAAGTATATTTATTAGTGAACACAGAATTCCAGTAGAATTTCTTTAGCAAGGTACAACATACATATTTGCCTTAAATAGAGAGCTGATCTGTATATTCAAGCAAAATACAATCTACCCTGGGAATTGATTCATTTATTGCCCACATTTCTCACTGAGATCCACAGAGGATGACAAAATTTTAAAAAACCCTATTCAATCAGACACTATTAAGACATCCAACAAACAATACAATAGGACTAGGAATGCTTGAACCACTGCTAGGTAGCTTACTTTCTGTTCCTCAGTGGTGATCAGGCAGCCAATTAATTTGAAAGGCTGTTTCTGTGTACTCATATAAACATACTATGAACATTTATTTATTCTGTTTATTTATTATTATTGTATTTCTATACCACCACACCTAGAAACTGGCTTGTGGCGGTTCACAGCAGTATCAATAAAATTCACCCCCAAAACAGTAAAACAATATATAAAATATAAATACAATTACAAATACAAGATGGCGGCATTTTAAAAATTTCTCCCTATACTCCAGGCATCGATCTTTATATGTATGTAGTAGCTGGGAAATGGAAAAAAGGCCCCTGGCACAATCTAACAATACAGTAGGAGCCAGGAGCTGGGGGAGGGGATATAGGACCATATCTAATACCCCAGGGTTCCCACCCAGCCTCAACCAATCGCCTGGTGCAAGAGCTGCGGAACTCAGAGAGTCCTGACAGGGCCTACAGCTTGTCCGGGAGCTCATTCCACCAGGTAGGGGCCAGCACCAAAAAGGCCCTGGCCCTGGTCGAGGCCAGGTGTTTCTCCCAAGACCCCGAAACCTTTAGCACAGTGGTCCCCAACCTTTCTGAGGTTGGGGACCGGCAGGGCATCGGGGCGCGGCCCGCGGCCCGCATCGGCCGTGCCCGCGCATCGACTGCGCCCGCGGGCCGCACCCTCGCATCGGGGCGCGCCCACGCATCGGGCCACACCCGCATGGGCGCGGCCGGCCCTGATTCCCTCTCCCCGCCCTCCCGCAGTAAGAAGCATCCCGGGCCGCAAGCTTGCGGCCTGGGAAGTTTTTTACTGCGGGGGGGCGGGGAGAGGGAGCCACGGCCTGGCGCCATGGCCTTCGCAGCCCGGCGCCATGGCCTTCGCGGCCCGGCACCGGGCTGCAGCCCGCAGGTTGGGGACCACTGCTTTAGCAGATTCATACCTGCAGAGCAAAGTTTCCTGCAGGGGCCATAAGGAGACAGGCGGTCCTGAAGGTAAGTAGGGCTCAAGTTGCGTAAGGCCAGCTACACGGGACTATAATTATCAGCTGTAATGCAGGGCCGCTGTTTAAATACTCTCCCCCCTACCTTTGAAGACTGGGAAGGGGAGTATTTAAGGGGACCACGAATTGCTGGTCCACCGCCTCGCCGAAACAGGGATACGGGGCACAGCTTTACGCTGGATACGCTCCTTTCTCCAGGACCGGACCCAGAGGGTAGCAGTGGGGGATGAGCTCTCGCGCTCCTACAGACTTCCATGTGGAGTCCCACAGGGCGTGGTCCTCTCCCCCACATTATTTAACGTTTTTATGCGCCCTCTGGCCCAGCTGGTGCGGAGTTTTGGACTGGGTTGCCACCAGTACGTTGATGACACCCAGCTCTATCTCCTCATGGACGGTCGTCCGGACTCTCCCCCGGAACCATTTGCCAGATGTTTGGAAGCGGTGACAGAATGGTTCGAGCAGAGTCGCCTGAAACTCAACCCCTCCAAGACGGAGGTCCTGTGGCTGGGACGTAGGGGGTGGGAACAGAAAGCGCGCTTGCCCACCCTGGGAGGGGCGCATCTTACCATCGCGTCCCAGGCCAGGAACTTGGGTGTGATCATTGATGCCTCCCTGACTTTGGAGGCACAGATCAAAAGAGTAGCAGGCCAGGCATTTTTCCAACTTCGCCAGGCCCAACTACTAGCGCCCTACCTGTCCCCCGAACACCTGGCCACGGTGATCCATGCAACGGTCACCTCCAGAATAGATTTCTGTAACTCGCTCTACGCGGGCCTTCCCTTGTCCTTGATCCGGAAACTTCAGCTAGTGCAGAATGCAGCTGCTAGGGTCCTAACTGGTACACCTTGGAGGGCCCATATCCAGCCAGTGCTGAGGCAGCTGCACTGGTTGCCGATTGCTGCCCGGATCCGGTTCAAGGTTTTGGTTTTAACCTTCAAGGCTTTACGCGAGTTGGGACCCACATACCTGAGGGACCGCTTATCGCCCTATGCCCCCCGCAGAGCTTTACGTTCTGCGGGAGAAAATCTGTTGGTCGTTCCCGGCCCTAGGGAAGCACGCCTGGCCTCGACCAGGGCCAGGGCCTTTTTGGTCCTGGCCCCCGTCTGGTGGAATGAGCTCCCGGGAGAGCTCCGGGCCCTGCGGGACCTTCCATTGTTCCGCAGGGCTTGCAAGACGGAGCTCTTCCGCCAGGTTTACGGTTGAGACCAGGCTTAACATCTATGCCCCTCCGGGACCTGAGGATTGGGATTAAAGAGACGGGTACCATCAGTATCCCCTCTCCACCCGCTAGTGGGGGAATGGGTAGTCGATTAGCTGCTCTTGCCAGGCAGCTTTTAATTGTAGATGTGTCAATGGGATTTTAATGTATTTTATGGGGTTTTATACTGTTGTAACCCGCCACGAGCTGCAAGGGAGTGGCGGGTAATAAATACAATAATAATAATAATAATAATAATAATAATAATAATAATAATAATAATAATCAAAGAAGTGTCCTCTGCATTATAGCATTATACAGCTGTCAGAATCAGCTCTTGTGTGCTCCCTTTAAATACCCCCCCCCCCCTTTCCAGCCAAAGCTTCACCTGCAAAAGTGGGAGGATATGAGCTAAATGTTCCAAAACATTCTGGCATGGGCAAGGCTCTGTCTGAAGACTTTGGAATGTACAATATGTCGTCGGTAGTACGCACATTCCTTTATATTGTATAGATACTTTAAAGTTCTATTTTCCAGTAAAGATGAATAGATGGCTTTTGTGGCATATTTCTAAATCAAGTTAAGTGACTGCCATAAAGTAAAATCTAGCTAAACAGCACCCCCATGTGGGTTGGAAAGGATATACATGCATTCCCTTTGATATTCTGAAAAAAGAAGTTGCAAGTATTAGCCTAAAGCAAAATTTAAAAATTTAAAAAACCTTATAATCATATTAAGCAAAATAATACAAAATCAGGCAATTTTTTGAGTTCCCCAGAATACTTCATCGGGCTGGCTTTAAAAGGTGGTGAAGACATTTCAACCTATATATAAAATACTAAGGGGGTAAGCATATTTAGGATGGAATCTGCTTAGCTTCCAGATCTAACGACACTGGGTTAGACTGGGTAAGGTTTTGGAACAAATCATTAAACAGGCAGTGTATAAGCACTTTGGGGACAATGCTGTGTTAGGGCTAGCAATTGCTGTAATAAAATTTGATTGATTTATTAGTTAATGTACTTAATAAAACTCAACACGGATTTCTTAAGAGATAAATCCTGCTAAACTAACCTGATTTTTTGATAGACTAGTTTAGTTCATGCAGGAAATTTGGTAGCTATAGTATATCTTGATACATTCTCTTCCACTGAGCACACAGCTTTGGGAGCAATGCTCATAGAGTGGTGAGGGAGGTAGGGGACACCCAGCTAGCCAGCCAGATTAGCTAAATCAACCCTGGCAATCAATGGGGTGACAGATGTCACAGCCAGATTGCCCTTACATCCTGAATCCCTGCCACATATACTTTTGGATTGCCAGTTTTACAATAATTTAGGAGAACACCTTATAGAAACTATCATTCCAACACACCTTGTTCAAACAATCAGAAACCGATTTTTAAATTATTAGCTGATTGAGACTCCAAGGTGGGAGTGTCTACACAATGGAATCTTAGTTCAGAAAAGGATAATTATACTGACATGTGTGCTGGAATTGTTCATAATATTATGGCTGTATTTGTCAATATTTTAATAATTGAATTATGCCAATAAGGATATTTTGTCTGTATGTATACCTTGACTTTAGTAAGGTGTCTGATAAGGACCCTCATGGTATTCTTGTGACAAAGTTAGTAAAAACTTGTGAGAAAGTTAGTAAGGTCACAATCAAATGGATTTGTAATTGGCTTACTGACTGAACCCGAAGGGTGCTCATCAATTGTTCATCTTCATCTTAGAGGTAGGTGAAACACCAGTGTACTACAGAATTCTGTCCTTGGGCAGTATTGTTGAACTTTCTCATTAATGATTTGGATGAGACAATACATGGATCAGATTTGCAGATGACACTAAATTGGTGCTAATACCCCAGAGGAAAGGACTACTATTCAAGGAGATCTAGAGAGATTGGAAAATTAGGCTACAGCCATCAAAATGAATTTTAATATGGAAATGTGTAAAGTATAACATTTAGGTAATAATAATGTTGAAGGTATAATACAGCAGAAATCGTACCTGATAGCTTCTTTCCCCTGAAATTCTGAAGATACAGGTTCAGTAATCTCATTGAAATTTAAGTTCCCAGTGATGCTAGCTTCATACAATTCCTTATAATTTTTTGTTCGTTTTAACCAAAAGGAAGGCTTTAGGAAGAAGAATGAGCTTCGGCGCAATCCATATTCCCCTAAGCAGTACAAGAAACATTTGTAAACATTAAATGCAGGCTGGACTTGGTATACAAGGTGCATATATTTTGATAGCATTCCAAAGGTTTTAGCTTATTATTAAGACTTCCTGGCTCTACAAACACTCTTAAAAGCATGTGTTTTAAATATTCAGCAAGAGTTAGTGTTTAATTATTTTGCTCAGATTGATCTGGGGATATAGAGATACTTAATTACTTTTTTGTGAATCCAGAAGACCTAAAAACCCTTTGCAGAAAGCTCTTGAACAGCAGCCTAAAAGAATTTCTTCACACCTATTGACCGTTTCCATGCTAGGAACTTTGCTGTTCTGGTTCCAATGTGGGAACACCAATCCAGAGCGGATGAGGTGCACCAGGCCAATGCTCCCCTGTGTGGAGGCAGAGAAAACTGCCCCATCTTAAACTCCAGCCTCCAGCCCAGCATGAGACCTCCAGTGTGGAAATGGTCTTAGATCACTTTTTAATAGTATACTGTAATTGTAATGCATTGTGGGTAAAAGTAACTTGCGGTGTTAAATGTAATGCTGGTGAGGCAAAAGTACTTCATTGTAAAACATTGCACTGAAAATGACTTGTTTAAACTTGGCAGGTCCCAATTGCACTAGACACCATTGCAAAACAGTTGTACTGGCCACCCATGCAAAAGAGTAACAGATATTTAGATTAGAGATGTAAAATTTCCAGAAATGTTGGGGTTATGAGAAAAAAATTCCCATTCTTTTTCTTTTCAAATAAAAACAGAAGGGGGCACAGAATATTCAACTAAAGTTTAATAGTCCGTAAGCCTAAAAATAAAATTTTAAAAATCCACCGTAAAACAGAAGTCTGCTATATCAAGAATATAATTTTGACATAAACTGTTCAAAAACAGTTGTATATTATCCAGAAAGGCTAACTATTTCAAAATCCATTTTCTCAGAAATTTATCTTTCTACTTCATATTTTTGGACAGTAAAAAAGAACATGGAATAATGAATCCAGTTACACCATTTGGCAATTACAGTATTGTTTGTTTGAAGGTATTTGACGAAAACAACCCTTCATCTGAGCTGTTGGTAATGCATTGCAATCATATAAGACCATCTGAATTCAGGAACTGTTAATATGTTAAAGCACAGGAGATCAAGTTTACTGTGTTTAATTCCGAGGTGAATTGGGGAACATTTCTGCCTAACACATTTTTGAAGGTCATCCCAATCATATTTAAATAGTTTCTGTATGAATAGTGATTTGAGTTAAATTTTCTGTTTTACATAATCCCAAACAGTCTCATCTTGCTGGTGTGATAGTAAGAACTGACAGATGTTATATTTTATTGTGGTCTTCCAGATCAATGCTGAAATTTTTGGGAGGCCAAGTTTGAGTCGCAGTATAGCAGAGACAATAGGAGGGCATGTATTGCAACGAGATAGCATCAGTAGATAGCTCTCTTGATTGTTTTGCAATTTTATTAGTTTTTATCGGAATTTTTACATCTTAAATTTCTTCAAACTGCTCACAATAATTTAACATATTCAACTTGGAATTGGATTATTCCATTTTCTCTTCTTGTACAGACTAAATACTGCTTGGAATGGACTAATTACTGCCTCAATTACTGGCCCTTTAATTGCTGCCTGGATAACATCACCACAAAATACGACAGCTGTTTTGCAAAACCATCTTTGAAGCTACTCAGATTTCATCCTGAACCTTGTTGAGAGACCTATTACTCGTCTGGCAAGATAACAAATAACTTTAATGGGGAAGAAGAAAAGACATTCAGAGTATTGCTCCCCAATTAAATCAGTGAAGCAGCTTCATTTGGACGATCTTATCTCAGGGATGGAGGTAACAAATGATCATTCCATTTTTGCTTCTCCAAATAATTATAGTGTCTCAGAATCAGAACAGAATGCCCAGGCATGAAAGGAACTTTTTCTTATTCCAGCTACAGATACTCTGTTTACAAAGCTACATCAGTGCAAATATCCCCAAATACAAAAGAAAAAGAAAAAAGAAAAAAAATTGATGGGAGTTGAAGATGTGCATAACTTTATAAATAAAAAGGTAAAGGTATCCCCTGTGCAAGCACCGAGTCATGTCTGACCCTTGGGGTGACGCCCTCTAGCGTTTTCATGGCAGACTCAATACAGGGTGGTTTGCCAGTGCCTTCCCCAACCAGTGCCTTCCCCAACTTTATAAATAGTTAGACTTAATTGGAGAGCATTGCACTAACACAGAAGAAACTATTTTAGCTCACTTTTCCAAAATGGTCCTTATACCCCAAAAACCTGAGTCATTACAAGGAATGTTTGGTGCAAATTCCAATATACTATTTTGAATGGTACTAGGATGAAAGAACGAAAAACCTCAGACATGTCACTTTGTTTTCAGCGGAGCCAAATAGTAGTAGTAGTAGTAGTAGTAGTAGTAGTAGTAGTAGTAGTAGTAGTAGTAAATGTTATTATTGTATCCCACCCTTTCTGGTAAATCAGGGTGGGTAACAACACGAATTTAAATAATCAAATTACATAAAAAACAGTATAGTCCTTAAAACATTTATACACATTACTTCAGCCCCATCCAGTAGAACGTGGGGGGGGGGGGATTTCAGATATTTCTTGGAGAGGCAGGTCTTTTCTCTATCCCAGTACTGAAGCTGGCACTACTTGTTATTCTGTTCAGCCTTAGCTATAGGTCTGGTGGAACAGCTCTGTCTTGCAAATCCTGTGCAACTGGTTAGTCAACAGAACATTCCACCAGGCCAGAGTCAAGGCCTGATGACCTCAATGCGCTGTGGGGGGCATAGTGGATGAGCCAGTCTCCTATATACACCAATCTCAGACTGTTTAGGGCTTTAGTGGTTAATACCAAAACCCTGAACCTGATCTGGAATCCAATCTGGAGCCAATGCAGCTGGGAGAACACTCGTGTCATGTGTGCTCTCCACTGGATCCCTGTGAGGACCCAAGCTGCTGCATTTTTAGCCAGTAAGTATTTCCAGAGCAGTCTTAAGGGAAGCCCTTTATAGACCAAGTTGCAGAAGTCTAATTTAGAGGAATTTAATTTGCATGAATCACACCAACTAAGTCTGTTGCCAAGAGATAGCCTGTAAGGCATTGCGTCTGGTGAAGATGGAAAAACACTGGGCAGACAATGTTCATGATCTGAGCCTCCACTGAGAGGAAGGAATCCAGAATCACACCCAGGCTTCTGATTGCAGGTTCCAGTGTTAGTTGGGTTCCATCAAGAGACAGGAGACATGTCAACTGTCTCTCTGTTATATGTAGCTGACAACCAAAGGGACAAAGGACACTGGTTAAATAAATAGAAAATACTACTGAAAATAGAAAAAATCTCAGCACACAGACTTGAAACAGGTTGCAAAACTCCCTAAAATCTTCAGCAGTGAGAGAGACTACTTTTGAAGTTCACTACTTTAACAATTCTTTTTAAAATGAGGGGATTTTAAAATAAATTTGCAATCATAGCTGGCAGGGTTTTTCATCTCTCCTGAAGCAATTGACTCCTCAGGCTGTAATCTCCAAAGCTGCACAATCAGACTCACAATTAACCATTGAGATGCAAGAGAGTAATAATGGAACAATGTGGAGAAATTCAAGTCCAAAATAGCCTTAAGATTGGAGGAATCTAAGTGGAGGAATCTAAGAAATTAGAGACTAATATATCTAATTTAAGAAAATTTGTTAATACCCTAAAATGAAAGCCTGCTTTCTTGGAAAGTACTCAGCAAAAGTCAATTAAAAAAAGACATATTCAGACCAAGGTAAACCAAAAACTCCAACACTCCCAAACCCTTCAAGACAACCAAAGACAAGAACCTCCTAATTTTTCCCAAGAGAAAAAAAACTGACATCTGGTCAACTCAGTCTGCTATTTTGACAAGAAATAAACTTCTCAGGAATCAAATCCAGTTTCACTATCTCAAAAATAATAATATCAAAAGTTTCAGTTCCTAATCAAGCCACTAAAAATGTATTTAAATATAATTGCAAAATACTATAAATGCTTCTCTAAAACAAATAACATTTTAGTTGGAACATAGAGGGGCGGAACAAGGCTATACTAGACCCTGATGATACAGTCATCATGGTGACTACTACTAACTGTACTGGGATACAGGTATCTTGGACATGTAATTCTTGTGACCTATACGGATATAACTCCTCCTGCTTGTCTGCTAAGAAATCAAAGGGTCGCCCCCAAGGTGGATCATTTTATTTCTTGCAATTTAGAGAGCTCATCCTCCCACACTGACCAAATCATCAAAGGCAAGTAGGCCTGTGAAATAATCAGAAAGTAATCGCCCTTCAGGGACTTAGTCCCATGATGCAGCCGTTTTAAGTGGGAAGCATAAACTATTCTTTAAGATAATTTGTATGGAGCTTCTCCTAGTCCCTAACAGTGACTCAGGGTATCTGGCTTCTGAACCTGGTGCTACCAGATTCATTTGGTATGAAAAACTACTATTAAACTCAAGAGACAAAATGCTTTGGCTTGATAGTGACATTAACTGAAGACTTTTGTTTTTTCCCAAGGATGTGGCAAAAGTTGTCTTACTGGTACTGACAGGGAAACCTTTCAGGGTTCAGTACCAAGATACCATAGCCAAGTGATAAACCATGGTTGTATGTGATCTGCCAGACAACTGGCATGTAAACAAATGGGGAAAGTTTTTGACCTTGGGATGAAGGCACTCCCAACAGAGCTGTAATAAGTAAAATAAAATCTCATATCTCATAAGCCTATGTGGTCTACTGTCTCATGAGGTGACCAATAACCAGAGAACAGGAACTGTGCCTACTTTGGGTCACTGTATTCAAGCTTGACATATGAAATACATCTACAGAGTCATCAAATCAAACCACCTGTATAAATACTTGGTATAGATAACTAGAAAACTTTTAAAAAAGTTAAATGCTGGAAAAAACTGGCAAGTGGGCATATGTCTAGCCCACACTGTTCTCTTTGTTATTCCAAACAATTGGGTCCAAGGGGGGTTCTTGAGATGTATCTGGGAAGCAACTCTTATTTTCCCCTGGCCAGCAGCTACTGGAGGAGCACCAGGCCAAATGCTCCCCTGTGTGGGTGCAGGAAGAGGTGGGGCAACCCGCCATGACTAAAACTACAGCCTGCAGCCCGGCATGAAACCAGTGTGTAAACGATCTGCGAGTTGTTCTGCCAATAATACAGATGTTCTCTCTTTGCAACCTGGTACTACCAGAAGTGGCTAATAAATATGGGGAGTTTACTCAAGAACTCATCTGGAGCAGGCAGGCACCTACATTTTCTCCTGCTCATTGTCAGGCTGTCAGGACTGGGCAGTAGTACTAATATTCTTCAAATCTGAAAATTTTGACGATCAACCAGGCTATGCAATAAGCGCTTTAACTAAATCAGTTCATCAGTCCATCACTACCAGTGTTGTTCAGAGAGGCTTTACTATTAACTTTCCCTCTGCATGGAGTCCTGGACTTCGTCTCCCAGCCAAGGGTTAAAGAGGGCCAACTCTGGTTAGCTTCCAATAACTGGTTTTTACTTATTTATATTAATGCTTCTGTGATGAGATTGTATTGGTCTGGTTTGTCCAGTACTGTCATCCTGCAGACTGTTAGCAAGCCTCTAGACCCTTTGGGAAGGGATCCTTAAAATCGCCAATATTTAAATATGGAGATGCTACATAAAAGGCAGAAAATCCTCCACTGAATCACAACCCTTTCCATTCAGAAGGGAGGAATTTCCCTTCTCCTCAAGTATTAGTGGAATTGGTTAGGATCTGGTAAAGATCTGTACATTCCCATCCTATAAGCAGGTTATTTGATCTGGAGGATCTTTTGCCCTGCTCCAAGATTCTATATCCCTCATACCTGAGGATAATGAGAGAATGAAAGGGCAGCTTGACTGGGAAGCTCAGCCCCATTAATAAAAACCACCATTTGAAGGAAGGTTAAACTTTCTTCCTCATGGTTTACCTTAGAAGGGGAAGGATTCTATTATCAGGTTAAAGAACTGGGAACACATGTCAACAGTGAAGGCTTCAAGGTTGTTGGTGTCCATCTGCCTTCCATAGAATGCTTACTAAATAAACAGAAAGAAATTTCCAAGCTGGCAATGGCAAAAAGCTTTATTCAGAACGAGATACTAGGTATAATACCTCATTTTTGTATTTTAATTCCTCAGTGCACTTATTTCTGAATTTTTTTCCAAGTCTTCAACCCACTTCCTAATTCTTATGTTTTATATACCTTATATTTTATCTTATATCTTATAAGATAGTTACCTTTATGTACCTTTGATATTAATAGACCCAAATTACATGACTAAAAATAAAATATAAGGTATATAAAATATAATAATTAAGTAGTGGGTTGAAGACTTTGTTTCTATCCCTGGAAAAAAACCCAATTTACGGAGGAAGTAAAATACGAAAATGAGGTTTTATACCTAGGAACTCGTTCTGAATAAAGCTTTTTGCTATTGACAGCTTGGAAATTTCTTTCTGTTTATTCATCTTCGGCTGACGGGTCGTCTCTGCTTGTTCCATAGCAGGCTTGGCACCACTGGACCCGGGCTATGTCGTTCCATAGCATCCAAAATGGCCACAAAAAGGGTTCGACCAAAACAGGCTGAGACTGCTTTAGAGAAGTGCTTTTTGCTCTTCTGCATTGAGTGTCTTAATTGGGCTCTTTTATGGTGCTTTCCCCCCACCATTGACAGTGCAGCTCTTTCAGGGAATATGTAGGCTGGAACCAAAGCTTTCGTGCTCTTTACCCTCATAGAGGGTTCTATGTTTCTGTCAAGAAGAAAGCTGTCTTCTCAGGCTTGTTCTGATGCATGGCGGCGGCAGCTGAAAAGCACACCTGAGGCAACCACATGTAAAATGGTCATTGCAATAGCAGTTCATCAAGCTTACTTACAGATATTAGCTCATTTGCCATTGGCAATAGCAGCTGCAGTTGTTTTCTGTCTCCCTTCTTTTGGACTGCTTCAGAATGGACAGGAAAGCAAGTTAAGGAAAGGAGAGAGAAATGTAAAAGGCAGGAGACAAAATTAAGGGGGAAACGAGTAGAATTATCATAGTGGAAAGCAAAACCAAAACAGAATAGCCTAATCTAGCTGCTCTCCCTTTCAAGGCAGGAAGAAAACTGAGCTGGGGGTTGTCCCACACAAGGAGACAGGAAGTGGAAAGAAGTTTGTTTCCCAGCTCCCTGAATGACTGGTGGGAAAACCAATCCAAGATGTCCTCCAGTTCAGAAGAGGACACTCAACATCAACAGGGGAAACTGTACCAGTGATCCCCATTTCAGTGAAAATATGATCAACCATACTGTAGTTAAAACAGGAAACTCAATATCTATAGGCGACAGCCATAGCAAACAACACTTAACACCCATGGGTTTATGGTAATCTTAGACCATGCGAGGGTAAAACTGGATAGGTACTCTTGGAAACTGAGGGCAAATTCAGACATTGTCAGAAAGCCAGTCTAGCAGCTTTTCCAGCATCCTTATAAGGCTGAGAAATCTAGGGCAGCCTAGATCTGGAATTAGCCCGTCTCCTTGAGTTCTGTTGCAGATGAGGGGCAGATCTGGCCTGCTGATTCTGCTGGTGTTCGTAAGATCGCTGGTAAATAGGCTGGAATCTGGAAAAATAGTGGTTCCTTGAAATAGATGGCTGTTCCCAGCTAATGTCAAAAGGAGCACCTGAATTTCTGGGAGCTCAGATGGCCTTGCCAGAGGCTTGTATGCCAGGAGCTCATCCCCAGAAGGGACGGCAGCCGGGAGGGTGGGGGAGCTCCTGGCATACAAGCTTCTGGCAAGGCCATCTGAGCACCCAGAAATTCAGGTGGTAGGAATCAGTTGTGAGGTTGTTGGCAACAATGTCTATAAGCCAGAGCTTGAACCAATCACGAATGCTGCTGGATTTGTCAAGTTTCCAGATACTGCCCAGTCGTAAACACAAGTCAAAGGTCAGTGCCAAAACAGCCACTCAAACAAGCAGTCGAATCAAACAAGGGCAGAAGAGGGTCCATAGCCAAAGGTCGGTAAAGTACAAAGAACCCAATTGAAACAAAGTAACAGGAACAGGGAGTGCAAGCTCAAGAATAAGGGACATTGCCAGCACAGTGAGCCATTGCCTCCACCCTAGTTTTAAGCTTGATGTTCAGCTAAGCATGAACAGCTGCCTGATTAGTTAGGGCTCTGCAACCATTCATGGAGGCCAGACCTACAATGAGTTGCTAACCTGGCTGAGCGCCCTCTGTCCAGCAACATGAAGCATTGCTTGACATGCCGTTGTTCTCTGGGCTCAGGAGATATGGGTGGAGAATCACTAGCCCAGAGGCTGAGTGCTTGTAACTGGTTCAAGTTCTGAGATGGGCTCCTGGGCCAGTTCTGAGTCTGCTGGAGGTTCCTGTGGCTCTGGTGCTGATCCTGGCAGAACTCTGCACACTGTTTCTTCCTCAGAATTTGATGAGGGACCTGACAGGGTTGGAGATCTGCGCTCAGATCTGGAGTCCTCATGGGCCTTCAGATTGCAGACAATCATGGATGTAGACAGGGAATGACCTCATGGAGAGGGAGGAAGGAGGAAGCCAAGGCTGCAGCTGAAGGCTCAGTCACTGACTTTGGTTCTGAAGGAATATAGGAAGCCAAGCGATGTTTCTGCTTCAATTTTGATTTGTGTCTCTTCAGCAGCTCTATGGTGGTTCTGAAGAAGACCTCATTTATCCTGAACTGAAAATCTTGGTTCTTTATGGGTTGAATCCCAATGTAGAATTGATTTTGCAGAGGCAAAATGGAGGACCTGAGGGGCACTCCCTAGGTAACCTGGGCATCATAAAAATCTGGTTTCTGCTCATAGGTAACAATTTTACAGTCAAAGGAGCAGAAACCAATAATGGCTTGTGCCATAAGGCACCCTTCAAGCGCAAAGCACAGTCCACACTGTTAAATGCTGACATTTAGCACATGTGCATAATATTATGGGGCTCCCCTAAGCACATCAGATATACCGATGTTCATTGGTTTTTATAATTTTCATTGAGCAAGTTACATACTTTTTAAACAGAGCCATCTCTACAAACTATCCACAACCAGAGTGCTAGCAAGTAGAAATACTCTCAGAGCTACAATAAAGAGAGAACTGAGGGATGTGAGAAGGCCCCTCCCAAAGCACATAATTGTTAGGTTGGAAATGGCCATGGAACTCTAATTGGAGGGGCCCTCAAGGGCTGTTACTTAGCTAGTGATCTTCCAGTGGCTAGCCTGTACACCAGCACAGTACCCACGACAATGAACAATCTCATTAATTATCAACTTTTCAACCCAGTTCTATTAAACTGGGGGGAGGGGGAGAGGAATTAGCCTTTTATTGCCCCCCAAAATGGTTTGATAATGATTGCAGAAAGACTAAAAATCAATTCAAATCTTACGCAGCTTTCACTGTTGTACACATAAAGGAAATATAAACTTCTCCTGAAAAGGAAAAGCATCAGTGGCACAATCATTGACATTCGTTTAGGATAACGTGAAAACCAGAATACCTACAGCACTCATCTTCTCAAACTAACTTATTGTCCTATTTTAACCACCATAAATCACCGTGCTAAAAGGCAGGGAAAAAATACTGAAAATAGAAAAAGCCCACCATAGTAAACAAAAAAATGAGAATGTTTGGGTAGAAATATTCTCATACTGTCATAATATGACTAGTAATATATTTAGATACTGAGTTAAAGTTTGCAGTACTGAACCCATCAATAGTATATTATACATAGCTTATTGTGGACAAAATTAGTCATATTAAAACAATAAACGCACCCGTGAAAGCATTTTGGATTTAAATTAAAGACTATAAGATTTAAATTAAAAAAATCTTCATACTGCATATTTTGAATGAGTAAATTCATGTCTGAAAAATATTTTTTTTCCTTTCATAACAGAAGAGGTAAGTAAAAAATAATACAGGTGTTTTGCTGTTTCCCTAGTGGTTGTGGTTGCTATTGCAGCCATGGAAAACCATTTTATTCAAACAAGGGTAGCCACTAATAAGACCTAACTTACAATGTTCCCAGCTACTTTCTGAAAAGTTCAGCAGTTGCCAGTGGAAATACTGGTAAGCATCATAGTACCGTGTTGTGGAGCCTCAGTTTAGACACTCCTCATCAGTGCAGTATTTGCCTAGGCTATAGAATGCTAATATGTTAAGTATACATAGCCATTTTGGACTGGAACCAGCTAAATTTAAACAAGATTCTAGGTCTGTGCAAAGCTGCATAAGCAAATTCTTCTTGCTGGCCAGCATTGTGTTTAAAGCAGGCCTTAGAAATCTGCATAGATAGATGGGAGAGATATGATGACCAAATTTCTAATTCTAGCTATGTAACCTCTGCTACATGATCCATACAAAGTATTTTTTCACTTCACATGCCATATGTCTTCCAATAAGTAGAACTATATAATGAGCCATCAGGCAATACTTGGGACCATGCTATGGGTCCATATTTGATATATGTTCAGCTGTATACATTTCTCTCTGTTGCAATTTTAGTGATGCATAATGCTCCCTCTTCCCTTTGCCACAAGTATCACCAGATTAAGGCTGAAGACAGCAATGTAATGCCCTGTGCATGCATTCCCATGCTCTTCTATGAATAATGCATGCTGGACATAATTGGAAAGCAGTTGTGCAAGCACCACCAAACCCTAGAATAACCTCCAACAAGATGCTACACACTTTATGTTAAATTTGGGCCTTAAAACTTAATCAAACTCTTGACGTTATATACTTTTCTCTTATTCAAATGTTTTGTACCTGGAATCACCTGATCCAGATAAACTGCTACGAGTAGATAAAGCACACTGTCCAGGGCCAACAGCAACAGAGCAATAACCAGTGGATACGGGCCGTAAGTTAAACTTGAAAAAATAGCTCCTTCTTCATAATCTTCTAAGTGCATAACCTGCAAACAAACATGAAACCTAAAGAAACTACAGTATGGCATCACTGTATTACATTTAGAATTAAGCAAAACCAAGATAACTCTATATAAATATGGGGATATTACAAGTCACGGTCTCTTTGAGATAGTACAGTACACTTACAGGGCAAACACCTGCTACAGAAGACACTTGTTGCAACTAGTAGCTGTAGCCTTAAGCTGACTACACAAAGCCACACATACCCTCTAGGGAAGGGCAGGGTATAAATGTAAAAACAAAGAAATAAAATAAAATACAAATTGTGGATTAAATTAATTTGTATGATGTATCTGTTCTAATATTCTGTCTGCAAAAAAATGTTTTAAAGCAGAAATTATATTAATAAGAAAGTATCATATACAGAATGTTAACTAAAAAGTGGCTGTAATCATTATATTCAGATATATAGCATTTATGGTATCTTATGTTTGAATCAGTGAAGCTATTGTTCCTATAAGACTACAAACAACAGTATGAAGTAAATTAAATATTTTACTAACCTGTGCAATACCAACTAAAAATGTGCACTGACACAGAGGGCTAAGTAACCACACAAAAGACTTTGGAAAATCCTCCAGAATGACAATGGTCAGTCCCACAAAACCAAATGCCAAGGTTGTCAAAAATTCAACTGTACCAACATGCTTTGATTTTTTGAAAAGAGGAGTCAACATGAATGCAAAGAAAACCTAAACAGAAATTTTAAAAATAATTATTGCTAAATAACAAATTGGCTTGCTTAGTACCTGCTACAGACAATATTCTCTATGAATTATTATTCAAGATCAGAAATAATCTAAATGATCAAAGTTCAAGTCACAATGTTACTGTTGTAGCGTTTCTACTGTATAAAACAAAAATCTGATTCTACAATGTGATTCTATGTAAAACGTTTATGCCAGCATATGCAGAAAGCAGAAAACAAGTTCAGAAACAAGAGTTTCACTGCTGATGCTAATTTCATTTGCACATGGTATCTTCAAGATAATTGAATGACCAGATTATCAGCAGCTATATATTACAAACTGCTGCCCAGTCTTAACATAGAGCTTTGCAAACAACAGCTAGGAATCAGAAGACATCCCCGAAATAATGCTTCCCTTCCCCCCCCCCAGCAGATCTGACTACTCTCAAACTATTCCCAGTGGTCTCCATTCTTCATGATCAGCAGCTGGAGAGGCATTTGGGACTGCAGTGGGATGGGAAATTGAGTATGTTGCATTATCATGGGCAGAAATCCTTAGATTTGTGAAAAATTTAGGGGCAGGGTGTTTCAGGTTACTGGGTACAATCCATGTCCATTACATAGCATCAGTGGCAGTTGTACTATAGCTTTAGTGGGCACTTCGCAAGACCCTTTTAAAGTTTTCAGGTTGAAAAAAGGAATATATTATTACATATTACTAGGGATGTATATTCAGCATAATCTGAGCTGAAAAAATACTCAAATATTTCTTATTGGTATCTTTTGGGTATAATTTAAACCAAATATAGTGGCTACTACTATAGCTAAGCCAGTTATAAAGCCAATTTTTTCAGTTTTTATTCAGGCGTACTCAACTATACCGATGATCAGCTCGGGTGGCAGGAGATGAGAGCTCCACAACACCCCAGCTGGGGCTCCTTCCTCTTGCAGCAGCAGATCTACTGGGGCAATGGCAGATCGGCCGTGCTCTGGACAAGCACTTTCCGCCACATGCAGATCCCAGGCCAACTTCTCCTGCAGCATATTTTAAACTGCTGGCTTTAAGAAAATTAGGAAAAGGACAGTAAATACTGAGGTTAAAATATTGTTCTGTGTGTCTGTTCTGTAATGAAAAGGAAATATGATTGTGTGTTGATTGCTGGGTTTCTCAGTATTTACTGCTCTTTTCCTAAGTGCTGCAATACTGAGCCACCTTTTGTATTTTTAATGGCATTTTTCTTCTCAACTCTATTGGATAGGAACAAATTGGGGATTTCTGAAAAATCTCATAACTAAATACTATACTGGTATTGTGATCTGGAATTTTCTGAAAATATTAAAATTTGGGGGGGATCCAAAAGACTTTGAACCCAAAACAAATGCCATTTTTATACCCCTACATATTATAATTACTTTCATCCTACTGTTCAGGAAAGTTTGAAACCTTCCTCAGGCTCAAGTGGCCTTCTTGCAACAAAAGTCTCTTCCTCTATTAATTTCAAGAAGGCCCTTGTACCAAAGCAAGGCTTCATACTTTTCTGAACAGAGTAATAGGATACAATGCTTATAAAGGGAAGGCTTATGTCGTCAGTAGCCGTTCCAATACATTCAACATAAAATGAGAACATATCTGCTGAAACACGCAAATAGCTGTTATTATTTGGGAACTGTTATTTATAAGGATATAAAGTGTCAGCCAAGGTTCCTTCTAATTTCCCTCCCGACTGAGTGGAGCAGTTCACATTCTGATCAAAATATAACTGCTGCAATCTTAAAACGGGCAGTGCAAGAACCTGTGCAGCTCCAGACTGGGCTTCCTATGTTAATCAGCAGCCATCACATGCACATGTTAGAAGGAACAATGGTGCCAGTTACTATTCAGAGCAAAGCAAAACAAAGCATAGAGAAACTATTTCCCAAGTGCATTAATAGCAAGAAGGACTATTAAAACAACACTGTCTTCAATATGTAAAGAATGAGTACACAGGCATACATACACACACTTACGGAGGATATTCCATATAGGAAAAAAAGAAGAAATATCACAAAGCTGCTACTTTTGGGAAAGAGTGAAGAGAATGTTGCAATGATCGACATGAGAAGGGACATGACAAATATCAGACTGGTGTACAGTAGGACCCAAGAAAGCCTAGAAAAAGAAAAACATAATGAAGGTTCATGAAGTCATATTCATGTGCATAACTATAGACAGGTTACTTGCTTGTAACTAATGTCCTTGCGTGTTATCTGTGCACTCTCACAACTGGTTTCTGAATCTGCACAGAATATGTTCAGAACTTTATAGAGACTAAGCTGAGCTGATGCTCTCTCCCTAAAAGACCCTCAGATTTCTTTGAGTGAACACCTTTCTATTCTCTGCCTTCTGACCCAGAACAGAGGCACCAGCAATAGGGAAGGAGGAGGGTTGAGTTGTTTAGCTGCACAGATCACCACTTGAAGAATATCACAGGATGGGATAAGGTTAGAAGGGGTAAAAGAATTCCCATATCTCCTGTCCCTTCATTTTAACCACCTCCTCCCACCATATTTCCCTCATCCCCCAATCATGGATATCCACAACCCCTGGCTGGCCTCACTACCATCCATCTGTTACACCACCTTTTTCTTCTCCCCCTTCCTCCCACAACTGCAACACGAAATCCACCCTAGCCCACTCCCCACCATTAATATTGCACAGCTAAATTAACTGCCTTAATTTAAGTCCATCAGACTTAGCCACCTCATGAGAAGGAAAGACTCCCTGGAAAAGAGCCTAATGCTGGGAGTGATTGAGGACAAAAGAAGAAGGAGACAACAGAGAATAAGGTGGCTGGATGGAGTCACTGAAGCAGTCAGTGCGAACTGAATTGGACTCCAGGGAATGGTAGAGGACAGGAAGGCCTGGAGGAACACTGTCCATGGGGTCGTAATGGGTCGGACATGACTTCACACCTAACAACAACAAAGTCCACCAGCTTAGTTTAAAAGGCCATCCCTCTAATCTCCCTGCTATCGCAAGGTGTGGGGAAACAGGCCCACTTTTGCTAGAGGGAAGCCTTAACAGTGAACTGTTGTAAGTGCTAAAATGGTTAGAACCCCATGAAGTCTTATAATCCATAAATTTAATTTACAAAACAAAGTTACTATTTTTCTATATTTATACAAAAACGAAGGAATTCCCCCACAAACAGTCTCCGTATAGTCAGTGGTAGAGAGACCTCTGTGACTGTGATTGCTATGCAGTTTGTAAAGAACCTCAGTAGGCATATGCACAGGTAAAAAAATCTGGACCATTTCAGATTCAGCTGGATCCAAAAGGATATGGATTTTCTTTTCTCTGTACTCCTCCGCGCTCCTTGGCAGCAGAGTGTCTCCACTGCATGAGAAAGGGAGGAGACATTTAAAGAGTTCGCCAATCAACTGACCATGACAGATCAGCTCTTAAGTGCGCCCTGCACTTGCACTTGCACTTTCCTTGATCTAGCTCTAGGCAGCTCCAGGAGGGAGAGTGAGGGTGGAGTAGAGGAGTCCTTTTGAGCTGGCTCTCCCTTTGAGCTGGCTGCAGAAGCCTCGAGGAGGTTGGGTGCAGGCTGGAATCGTACACCCTGCACTCAGTCTCCCCAATGATAGCCAGCTGCAGAAGCCTGAAGGACAGCTGGAGCTTGGTGTAGTGATTAAGGGTAGCGGCTTCTAATCTGGTGAGCCAGGTTTGATTCCCCACTCTTCCACATGCAGCCAAGTGGGTGACCTTGGGCTAGTCACAGTCTTGAAAGAGATGTTCTCACAGAGCAGTTTCAGATCTCCCTCAGCCCCATCTGTGGAGTTGTACCACACATATTAAAGAATTTATATAACTAGTTCTGTAACCTCTGCAGAGAATACATTAGCCCAGAGGTCCCCAACCCACGGGCCGTGGCCCGGTGCCGGGCCGCGGCTCCCTCTCCCCGCCCCCCCCTGCAGTAAAAAACTTCCCAGGCGGCAAGCTTGCGGGCCGGGAAGCTTCTTACTGCGGGAGGGGGGGAGAGAGAATCAGGGCTGCGCCCGTGCATTGCGCATGCACGGCCGGGGCCGCGCATTCGCACATGCGCGGGTGGGCAGTTGCCCTGCCAGTCCTCAGCCTCAAAAAGGTTGGGGACCACTGCATTAGCCTATATCAAGCCACAAGAGTATAGAACAGGTGTATAGGGATTTCCTGCATTTCTCTTTGTTCTGGCAACCTCTACTGACCCCCAGAAAGATTGTTTCAGAGGATGCAGCACCCACATGAATGAACTGCTGCATAGATCAAGGTGTTTCATGGAGGAAAGGGGATTAAATTCAGTCTGTGTCTTCTGCAAGCACACTTTTGTTGGCAGAACAGAGAAGAGAGAGTGATATCACACTCTTTCCCCCTCCTCAATGTAATGCCCAACAGGTACAACAATTCCACTATTTGATCCTATAATTTCAGGAACCTGTAGCTTAGGTCCAGTTACTTTTCCAGTAGTTGGAAGAGGCAGCAATGGAGAACATGGAGAAATGAGCTTTCCACGGACACATGGTTGGATATAGGCCACTAATTTTATATACTGCCAACATTACAATATGTACAAATAATGTATGTTTATGTGCCCCCAATCTTATTTTCACAGTCCTTTCAATAAACTTTCAAAAACTATACTCAAAATCCCCCTCATAAATTTCTCCATTAGAAAAATTTGACAGTATTATCTTCCTTTTTATGAACCTTCTTTATCAAGAATAATTTGAAGAATTTTTCATTTGTAACATTTGGAAAGGCTTCACCTTTACAAAGACTAGCAGCTTGCAAACATAAATGCTTTTTCAGTATAGAAGAGAGTCAACTGGTACAATATACCTTACCTACTCAAAAAGCACAATAAAAATGTTGGGAAAGTCAATCCATATACACTATTGCACCCTTCCAGTGAAATTCTTTAGAAATATGTGGATAGCAAATAGATGCAATTCTGTATGTAGCAGAGCTGTTTATAACAGCTGAATTTAGCTGGAAACATGTAATTTCCTGCCTCAGAAGCTGCAGCAACTGACAGAAAAAGGCAGACAATTCTGCTTGAGAGTTGCTCACTTGAAGATGGGCAAGGCAGCACCATGTGTATATATATTTGCCACTGTAAGCTGCTGTTAGCAGACCCTTGCCTAGCTAGTGAAAGGCAGCGCCAACCCAGATCCTGCTGTGGAGAACTGGTAGATGTTCATAGTGTTAAAATATAGCTATATTAGGACTGAGCTCACTTCTAAGAAACATAATCCTTTGTGATTTATAGCAGAAAGATGCCTTCCTCTTTAAGAAGGTATCTTAGAATTTATTTTTCTTTCTGCCATTAGCTGCTTTTTGGTATCTCCCCTCCAGTACTTTGTGTTTCAGGAACAAGTGCTGAATAGTAGGACTGGGCCATAAAGTATTCTTTGCCCACCACCTTTCAAACTGAAAAAAATAGGACATGGATCCCAGTTCCATTTACTCTTAAGTCCTACTTAATTTTTTCTTCCTGAGGCTACACATATATGAACTTCAAGATTACTTAGGCCCATTTCTCCTTAAAAGTTTTATGCTTTAGATCTCAAGCCCTTTAAAAGTCACTCTAAAAATGTGCAACTTGATTCTGACCATATTTACTGATTTTAAAAGTCACTCTAAAAATGTGCAACTTGATTCTGACCATATTTACTGATTTTAATGGGAAATATTCCCAAGTACATGTACATAGGATTACCCCTGTTACATACTTTCACAGAGATACCATTCATACTTAATGTGGTATCATCTGCTTACAGTGTTTCTCCCAGTGATGATACAAAGGCAATTATGTAACAGAATATATGGCACCTGAAAACATACTTGTTCAGTTATATGGGTAATACTAAGCAAAGAAAGAAAAACATAAAGGCATCAATAGGACATAATTTTTCTAGTTTGGATCAAGATATAAGAGAGGCTGAAATATAGCAAGGGAATTTTTAACTTGGAAAGTTGATTTACTTCACTCTCTTCTAAACTTAAACAGCCAATAAGCCTTCAGGTTTAGAAGATGGAATGAATACACTCTTTGATATAGTTACAAGAACCAAACATTATAGTGATCTATATGAATTGCTTTAACTGACCACTATATTTTTAAGTTTAATGGGCCAAAGAACAAGAAATTGGTGGCAAAAACATCCTGCATCAATTCATCCTCAAGTTACGGTCAAAACATTATGCACTTCTTCTCTCGAGACAGAGAAACAATAAGTCATCTACTGTTTACAAAATCAAAACACATTCTCACATACCAAAATGCAGTGTCATGAAGACCCATAATCATTAAAAATTCCTTCAACTTCTTCTCCTTCTCTGCTGTAATATGAGTTGCCAAATAACAGCCAAAGGGTGAAAATGCAATTACTAGGTAAATCAAAATGATTGCACGAGGAAAATTATCTATTTCCATAACGGCAGATTCTCCCATCATGACTGCATTTGTAAATTCCAGGTCTTCCAAAACTGAATGATTAGTCTTCAACTAAGAAAAAGAGGGAAATGTTGAAATCAGTTTCTATAAGATTACTTCAAATGCATTGGCAGCCTTGAAAATTCAAGAAAGTGACTTGGCAGTAAACTGACATAGTAAAAGCACTGAGTTGCATTTTTTTGATTTTTACATTTTTAAAAATAAATTCAAGCATTTTCTTTACAGAAAGACATACATACATACATACATACATACATACACATACTAATATACCGGAGCGTCGCGGGTACTTCTCCCGGCCCCAGGAGCGGGCTAGCGGCGTCGCAGACACGGCGAAGCCACTCCCGGGGCTGGGAGAAGGCAGCGACCCAGGCCCCTAGGCCGGAACATCACGGGGCCTTCTCCTGGCCTCAGGAGCAGCCTCGCGAGGCCGCTCCTGGAGCTGGGAGAAGGCAGCAAGCGACCTCCTCACTCCGGAGCGTCCCGCGGGCTTGTTTGGTGCCCAAGAGCAGCCTCGCCGTGTCTGTGACGTGGCGAGGCTGCTCCGAGGGCCGAGAGAAGGGCTTTACCGACAGCTCTATCGCAGGAGCGGTTTAAAGATTGTTATAAATAAGGAAAAATGACAAAGCTGTAGCTGGATTCTAGTTAGCAGGTGGTCTAGTCCTTTTACAGAAAGTTGCAACAAAATGACCTTTTAGTTTTTAAGTCGTCCCATCCTCTCCCTTTTTCTCTCAAGTGTATATATGTCTTTTTAAGCTGTTTTAAGTCCCTGCAGAGTTGTTTTTTAACTGCTTTGTTCCAGTTTTGGGTACATTGTCTCTATATAGAATATATAATAGATTTAAATTAGTGATTGTTGAAATGAATAAAAAATGGGTCCACTATTTGATTATTTTAACGAGACCAAAACAAACCAGATTAAATTATTTTTACTACTTTCCCTATAAAACAGGTTTGAACTTTTGATACAGCGGACTCAGATGGAGGGTGAAGAATTTAGCAGATTCCACTCTAAATAACTCAAGTTATTAATTTGTCAGTGGGAAAGGATGATGTGTTAACATCTGACCAGAATGGTGGGAAGAGGTCTCAAGATCTCAGTCTGCTGGCATTGCAAACAATTATAGCAGGCACAGTGCAACTTACTTATAAGAGATTAGAGTTTACCACAAACTCTTTTCACAAGACAAGATTCCTGAACCAGGAAAATTCATTATGAAGACACAGAAGTCACTGAGAAGCAGTTTAAAAAGGCTAAAATATCTAGAGATAGGCCTTTATACAACAATAAGAAAATGATGTACTCCCTCTTTAAAAATAAGAATGTGCTTGAAGTAAACAACCTTCAGACCACAGTAACCTTCACTTTAAAAAGCATTAAAAAGCACTTGATATCAGATCTGAGCTGACTATTTCCAATAAGAAACTCCACTTGTAGGAAAGTTTGTTTATTGTAAAGTACAATGATGCTTCATCCCCAACAATCCTTACTAAGAGTAAAGTCAGGTGATTTTTGCTCCATTTTAACCTCTTGATCCCCTCCCCCTCCAATAATCTCTTAGGATGTGACGAGTTGTGATGGTGTTTTTCCATTAGCTACATCCCAGGGACTAGCAATAGCACTGTCACAGCGATCAGGCGGAACAGAGAGTCCCCCACAACTAACTTTCTACTGTAATAAGTCACATCTATGACTTCTAATTGAACAGACAGATAATAGAACCAGCCATAAACAACAGAGTGAGATGTTAACTGAAGATAAATGGCAAAGACAGGCATGGATTTGAGACTTGTCATACTTGTTGAATGTACTGGTTTATTCAATCAATTTAAAATTTACTGAAAAGTTAAACAAGGACCAATTTTGGGAGAGCTCTTAACCTTTTACTAGACTAGGATTCCAACAATGATGCTCAGTAACACCACTTATTCTAAAAGGCACAGAATTTAATTATCAAAATCTCTTTAGAATCCAATAAAAAAACAAGTTTGTATATTGTTCTTGTAATCTCTTGGTAGCAGATGACCAGATTATTGCCTTCTCATTAAATTTGGATAATTTGAAAGTTACCCTTTCCTCGGTTGCCTCAGTTTATATTCCCGCTCACACCTAGTATAATGATTCAAAGATTGGACTTCCTGGGGAAAATTGTCAATGAACTGCATGCCCAATTTTCAGTGTGTAAACTGCACCGAGCTTTTATTCCAAACCCAGGTCGATTCAGTCCCTGCCCTCTACACAGAACGCGATTTCCGTTTGGATTTGGGGTGATTTAAATTTTCCTTCTGCAGCAAGAAGGATTGATCCGGAGTGACCCTACCTTTATTGTGCAATATCTCAGAGTGCTTTTAACGCTCAATATTTCAAGATTCGGATTAGAGAAAGCTGGCTGTTTTGAATCTGGGCTCTCCTCCGTGGTAGAGGACCCGTGATTGGCCACAGGTGGTCATGTGACAGACTTGCCTTAAAGGAGAAGCCCCTAATTTCTCTCAACTTCTGTCGGTCCTTTTTCGATCCTCTCCCCTCCCCCTCCAAGAAAAGAAAGAGGCTCCCTGCCTGGCTCCTCTCCCCCCCCCCCTTCAAGAAAAGAAAGAAAGAGGCTTGGCTCCCCCTCTTTCCTGTTTCAATGGGGAGGAGGGGGGGGAGAGGAAGCGATCTGAATTCAACAGGATTTATAATGGAATAAAGAAAGTAAGTGCAGACTGCCCAGGAGTCCCTCTAATATTAGTGAGTGATTTCAATGCAAGAATTGGCAGTGACAACTATACTTTCCAAATTATTAGATCTTGACAACAATAAATTTCTCATCCGTATTTGGCACAACAGAAACTCTAAGGAGGTTGTAACAAACATTGGTAGTTTAGAATTGGCTAAATTTGTGATCAAGAGAAATTTTATTCCATTGAAGGGTAATTTAGAGGTTGATAGAATTGGTTTTACTTAAGTGAGTCTCAGAGGAGCCAGCATAATAGATTATATTGCTTGAAAATCATTCCCACTTTAAGCACTTCTATGGATTTATCTTTGGACCACTATTCTGTTCCAGCACAAAGCTCTTCTCTCTCCCAAAATCAAAATAATGTTTGTTGATTATGCAGGAGCTCTAGTTACAAGCTCAAACTATACTGGGTTCCATTCTTTGTAACATCTTAGTTGACAGGGTTCTGTAGTCAGATTCAGTTTCCAACAGTTTATATAATTTGCATGAGGCATTGGATCTGTTTAGACCTTTCTAGGTGAAAAACACCTTGATAGGATATCTTTTGAAGCCATAAGGAATATTTGGTTAATAATGATTGAAGAATAATGAAGAGGCTTATTCGGCAATAACAGCATAAGTTTAAAAGTACAATACTACACCCCTAAGACCATTTCCACATGAGGAATATCTTCCTGTACAGCCTTCGAATGTTGGCAGGTTTTAGAGCATCCTCTGCATGATGTCACCTACATACCGAGGCTGTCCAGCAGCTGGCTTGAGTTTTGGCCATTTTTAACTGAATTTACATCCCCAAATTGTGTGTCCCATTGATGAGCAACCAGTGAGCAACCAGGGATATGCTAATATGGAGGAGGAAACAAGCAATAATCTTGGCAGCTTTGTCTCCCCCTCGCCCTCGCACCTGCCCTCCCCTCTCCATTTCCTGCTCTGAGTAATTTTTTAAAAAAACGGTGCCATCCGCAAAGCTACATTGTCAAAGATAAAATAAAATCTTCTTTGAAGTGTCCATGGTCTTTTGGGGATAAGGCAGGCAAAACACAGTCCCCTTTCTGGTTTCTGGAGGTAGGGAATGAGCTGGGAAAGAGGGGGGGGCAGGTGATCTAGCAGCCTTCTCCCAGTCATACAGGGATCTGAGCACTTTGTTTTTTAAGCCAACCATTAACACAAAATGTCTTTTTGGGCTCTGGGGTCCATGTTCAGAGTCTCAGAAATTCATCCAGACAGAAATAAAGTCCAAAAAAACATGAATGCTCCCCAAAGGGGGGGGGATGCTGTATCATTCTGGCATTTTTCCATAGCAACATGGCAGTAATGATTTTTATTTAAAAATGCATCTGTGTTGTGGCTTTACTGCATAGCAACGTGGAAGTGCCTTTTTTGAAAAAAAAATTAATTTCAGGAATGGGGAGGAAAAGGTTTCAGTCCATGAGAGAACTGCTGTGCTGTGACTGACAATCCAGGCAGTGCAGGGAAAAGTTTAGCTTGTTTTCCCTTACACCTTCATCAGGAGGCAAAAAACTGTGGCGGGGCACAGGGAAAACACAGGCGGGGTCTCCCCATGGGGAGAGCTGCAAATGAGAGATTTACCATCCCGCATTTGCAAGTAGGAAGCCACTCATGTTTTGCCCCTCTGTGCAGAAATGGTCTAAGAGATGGTAGAACTGAAAACAACATATTGATAGCTGATTAAGATGAGGAGATAAATGGCCTTGAGTAAGAAATGGGAATATCTCATGTCAGCTATTAATAGCAATAAGACTTTCTGGTCCATTGTTAACACTGCTATTACTCCAAATTTTAAAATCTCCTTCTGTATCGCACCCTCAACATGGGAAAACCATTTCAAGGTATTTTCCAATGCTAATGCACCTAGCTCGTCTTTGACTATTATCTCTCTTGATTTAACAGAAACTTGACCCAAGAAATCAATCAAGGAAGTTATTTGCTTTATTAAGGAATTAAAATTAGGGAAAACCCCTGCCTATGCTCTAATTCCCAGTGGATTATTCAAGGCTGATCCACAGTGGTGGACCACAGTCTGGGCTCCAATTTTTACTCAAATTAATTCCAATGTGCAAGTGCCTGATTCTTAGAGGCATTCAATTATTGTTCCAATATTTACAAAGGATTCTATACTGGACCCATCCTGCAATTGATGAATTCGTCTTCTTCTTTGGAAAAATTATATTCTTATTACCTATTTAAGAAACATTTGGACTGATGGAATCAGAAGACATACTGGGCCACAAAAAGAGAGGCCTTAGGCGCGGTTCTCTAATATATGATCACTGTTTATTTTTCTACCATAAGGCTGAAAAATATTCATCTTTTAAGAGGGATGAACCCACTTCCACCAGTAGAAGGCTGAAGTTAAATGTCAATAGACAAAATAGGACTATAGAATCATAGAGGTGGAAGGGATCTCCAGGACCCTTGCACAATACCAGAATTCAAAACTATCTGCCTACCCACAGTGACCCCAATTTCATGTCCAAATGATCCCCCAACACCACCCAAAAATCTCCAGAATCCACCCTAGCCAGGAAGGAATTCACCTACCATCCCACTGTTGCGTTCAGCAATTCCCTGGGTATGCAAGGAAGGGCCCCAAAATGCGAATGCTGGCACATCCCTTCCTGCTCACCAACTCACAATCTGCCTAAGTTCATTAAATCAGCATTTCTATCTTGAGGGACCATTATCCCTCCTGGATGGCCTCCCTGTTGAGCCAATCTGCCTGAACATGAGCTCTTAATACGTTCCACTTTTATTCATGCCAGATTCCCTTCTGACCATGCTAGGATCTTGATTGCCTTCTTGTGAAATGCTGATGATCAGGCAAACATATAAGCTGTTCTTATCAAAACATTCTGGCTGCAAACTGGAGTAGGGTGAGTTGTATCACTCAGAACTCCAAGAGATTGATGGGTAAACTTGTCTAATTTCTACACTAGCAGCCCTGAACTGGTATCTAATCTAGCATTGCTCCCCGTCCTGACATGTTGGTGCTGATGAAGATTTGCTTCACTTCTAGGGTGTAATATTTTATCCCTGAAGCAGGTTGAACATTCTTGTCCACCAATTTTTTTTTACTGCCCCTCACTTGGCTTCTGGATTTTACTGACAATGGGACATGGATAGAAAAATCTTTTTTCTTCTTTATCTGATGTTGAAAGGGCCTCAGAAGCAATTATATGGACCTTGTGTGAGAACATCCCCACTGAACCTCATCAAGACTTGAAATCAACAGGCCTATTAATTAGGTAAGTGTCAGCAGTGAAAAAGATTTGCTTCTGATGACAGACTCTGAAATCTCTTTCATCTTTCTTTCTGTGAGAAAGAGTCAGTGAGTAGAGATGTCTATTGTGACACTCAAATATTTTAATCTAGGAAGCAGTTCAAGAAAATATTTTAATAGGTTGATTATAAATTCATGAGCTTGCAAGCAATGGATGGTTGCTCTGTGTCCTGACATATTTGGTCTTGGAGCTCAAACAGATCAACGAATTGTGCAAAAAAGGGTCAATGTTCCCTTAAATCAGTTTTTTTCAACCAAGGCTTCAGGAAACCCAGTTTCTTGATAGTGCTGGAAGGTTTTCCCGAAGTCGCACTCCTAACCACTACACCAAAGTAAGCCATGAGACCAGCTCCTCATCTTAGTCCTTACCAGAAATATTAAGTGGAACAGATATCTGATGAGGTATGTAATACGAGATATATAGTAATGATGAAAATGATGAATATAATAATACAGTGGCAGAATTCATTGGTTATAATAGCTGGCATAAGGACTGCTGTAAAGATTGATTATGAAAAGGAGGAGGATATGGGGAAAAACTTTTTCCCCTATGCTTGTTTATTTAATATACTACATAGTGCAAAGTAAATTCTGAATAATTATATGTATCTTTTCTGTACCCCTCCTATATTTCTATAACAATTTTATTTCTCGTTTTTAAACTAAGAGTAATAATTAAAAAGGGAGAATATTCCACAACCCTTCTCTGAATGATGCACAAACTCTACTGTCTGGAAACTGAGTAGGAATCAAACCCAGTTGTCCCAGTTATAGAACACCACACTTAACAACTTCTCAAGCTCAATAGTCTCAATAGGACTGATAGCATCATTATTAACTAGTAAGAAAGCCCATTGTAAGCAGGAATGCAATGGGCACTAGGACCCCGGGGACACCGGGAGGTGCAGATCTCTCTGTATCTCTCTCTCTCCCTCTCACTGTGTGTCTCTCCACATGCCTCACAGCAGGAAGTATAGCAGGTAATTAGGGCTCATTCTTAGGAGGGAAGCAGGGTTGGTCAGCAGCTTGGGGCAGCTCTCTCTGCCTCCCTCACAGTAGAAGTGATAGGAACAAATAAGGGTTCGTGTTCTGTCTGGCAGGTCTCTGTGTGTCTCTCTCTGGCTCTGGCATGGCTGAGGGAGGGAGGGAGCCAATTTGGACAGCCAGACATGTTCCACCCTCCAGGCTGTTTCATAAATATATAGAGGAACCATGGATAAGGATAGTTAGTAAAATAACTGATTAAATGGTTCAAGAGAATGCTTTAGTAAAGGGAAAGGGACTGTGGACTTAGCAACTGCATACAGTATTATTATCTGTTGGATGCACCTGCCATCACAGCTATATTTCCTACTTTTATAGTATCATTTTACATTTTACATATTACATCATGTAATATGATGACTGTAACCCTATTGTCTATTACATGTCTCATCCTAATAATTCTAATGATTTACAGGGTCACCAGCCTTGAGTCTGTGAGGGAGGAAGAATAAAAATACATACATAAGTAAACAAATTGCCTATAACCAGATGCCAAAATATAAAGGGAGCTATCATTACTACTACAGTCTGTTCAAACGTGAGATACCTAGTGGGAGTTCTGTTCGTATTTATCATAGTGAACACCAAACATCCAAAAGAAAAACACCAAAAATTGAGTGGTTTTGATATGCAGATTTATAAAATGTATAGACACAAAATTGGCAGTGCCACAAAATATGCAGTGCCAAACTGGTACAGAATGGAAACATAATATTGTGAATCCTGTTAATGAGGGCAAGGTAATATTATGGAAACTACATAACATTTTGTCACAAGGCAAACATTTACACCATTGGTCTGCAAAGTCTTTTTATAATAGAAGAAAAGTCTGTCTGATTATTATTTCAAACAAATAATTATTCAGTTTTTTCATATTCAGATTATTTAATTTACCTGTATAATTGCTGCATCAAGACATATCTGTAGAGTTGTAAATCCAGAGCGTAAGTACTTTTCAGCTTCACACGTATTAGAAGGGCCTGGACAACTAGCTGTAGAAAATCAAATACTGTTATAAAAGAAAGATCTTATTGGCTCAAGAATACAGGATTATCTTGATAGGCTCGAGAAGTGGGCTAAGCTGAATAAAATGAAATCCAATAGGGACAATTGTAAAGTTCTGCATTTAGGTAGGAAAAACCAAATACACCAATATAGGACAGGAGAGACTTGTCTTGACAGTAGGTATGTGCGAAAAGGATCTAGGAGTCTTAGTAGACCATACACTGAATATGACTCAGCAGTGTGACTCAGTGGCGAAAAAAGCAAATGGGATTTTTGGCTGTATCAAATGGAGTATAATGTCCAGATCATGGGAGGTGAGGGTACCGCTTTACTCAGGCTTTGGTTCAGCCTCACTTGGAGTACTGTGTTCAGTTTTGGGCACCACAGTTGAAGATGGATGTAGACAAACTGGAGCGTGTCCAGAGGAGGGCAACAAAGATGGGAAGGGGTTTGGAGACCAAGACGTATGAGGAAAGGTTGGAGGAGCTTGGTCTGTTTAGCCTGGAGAGGAGACAACTGACAGGAGATCTGATAACCATCTTCAAATATTTAAAAGGGTGCCATGTAGAGGATGGAGCAGAGTTGTTCTCTCTTGCCCTGGAAGAATGGACCAGAACCAATGGGATGAAATTAATTCAAAATAAATTCTGTCTAAACACCCGGAAGAAGTTCCTGACAGAGCGGGTTTTCAGTGGAACAGGCTTCCTCAGGAGGTGGTAGGTTCTCCATCTTTGGAAATTTTAAACAGAGGCTGGATAGCCATCGACAGAGAGGCTGATTCTGTGAAGATTCAAGGCGTTGGCAGGTTACAGTGGATGAGCAATATGGTTGTGAATGTCCTACATTGTGCAGGGGGTTGGACTAGATGACCCAGGAGGTCCATTCCAACTCTATTATTCTGATTCTATGATATATTGTTCATTGCCTATTCAAAAGCACTAAGGTTTTTGTTTGTTTTGTTTTTTACATTAAGTTCCTGCATTTAAAAATTCTGATGCATAAAAAAAGACCTTTTCACTCCCACTGAATCCTGGACAAGATAAGCCCCTAGGGGGTAAGGCTTCTTTCACCTGCTTTGTAATGAAATTTAGCTGACGGAGCTAAAACAGTTCTGCAGGGCCTGCAAAAAGGAGCTCTTCCGCCAGGCATTTGGTTGAGGCCAGGCACAACCAACAACATCTGCAGGGGCCCTCCCTCCCCCTCCCCAGAAATCCATCAAGGCATTCTGCTCCTGGACCTGTTTGTATTATTACTGTTTAATGTTGTTGTTACCCTGTTATCATCAATTAGTAATATTAATGTTAGTTATTTATATGTATGGTTCTTTATATAGTTCTCAGTTCCATGTAAACTGCCCTGAGCCTTCAGGGAGGGCGGTATATATATGTGAAATATAAATAAAATACCCAAAACAAATCTTGGCTGTGGTTGAAACATGCACCTTAAACGGTTTATTAGTCTTTGGTTTGATATGTACTTGTGTATAGCGTTTTGCCTTAGAATCAACTGCTGGCTCTTGATTTTTTTTTTGTTTAGATGTGTTTCAGAAGTCTGTCAGCGAGGGGTTGGCTACCAGATGGAACTTTGTGAACTTGTTTGGACAGAATCTTTGGATTCTGAATGATTGCAGTGTGATTACAGAGTATATTATCAATACAAAATAAGCAATCTACTGCTTTATCTAAAGCACCTCAAAGCAGCTTTGTAAAATCACATTCAATAAATACACAAACAGCAAAGCAAACAAAAATAAACAGCAGATACACCACAAATGCATGGTAAACTTTTTAAAAGCTTGCTACTGCACCTCTATGACTAGAATTGTGGGTACAACTAAATGAGTCTCTGGAGGTCTGTGATCAGATTTCCTATATGCTTTCCCTATTAGGGTAAATAGCAATGCAGTGGGGAGGGGATCCACAGCATGGAAGGAAAATGTTGAACCCCTTCTTTCATCAGGACCCCAAATTTATTCTCTACCCATTCACATAATCCAGGCAGTTGTGATTGATAAGGATTTTATCTAATCTGTCAAAGCCTCAGTTTTAATTAATTAATTAATTAATTAATTAATTAATTAATTAATTTCTATACCGCCCTTCCATATGGCTCAGAGAGGTTTACATCAGGGGAGGGGGGGATACATGGAACAAATCAACATACATACAATATATTACATAGACAATTCCAACAACAACTATCCAACAGTGGTTCTAAACAACACAACTTCAGGGATCCCAAACCACAAAAATATAACAAGAACAAAAACTAAGCAAAGTCCCCTAGAGAGGTCAGAGTGGTTCAGGCCATGGAGGGGATGTCTGAGGGGGACCTGTGGTTGGTCTCAGGCAAATGCCTGGTGGAGCTCCCTTTGGCAGGCCCTGCGGAACTTTCCTGATTAAAAAAATGCTGATGTGCTTAAAATATGGAAACAGTCTACAAGTACTTACATAACCTTAAAGAATACGGAAAACAGCCTCGTCTATTTCCATTAAACTGTTCTATTATGGCAATAAATACATTCTTCAAGCCTTCATTGTGAGCTTGGGATATGCCGCAAAACAAGCACACATTTCTAAATTAAAGTTTTAGAATATTATACACAAATGTATTCTTACCTCTTGATTCTACATAACTTGCAGATAACGGAACCACAGTAGGAGGAAACCTGAGATGGTAGGACATGGAATCTTTAAACACTACTCCCACAAAGTTTGGCGGCCTATGAAGACTAGCCTTTTGCATTTCTTGCTCTGTGAAAAATTCTTCTGTTATGATTCCTGCAAAAGATTCACATTACCCCCAATTACTCTAATCTCTCTCAACAGTGGTACAATACTACATTTGTCTGCCCAAAGTAAAATTCACTCTATTCATAGTTCTTTCATTCTGCAGCTGGTCTGGAACTCCTGGTTTAATCGACAATAATACATAGTGAACTCAAACCCATGAGAAAAGTATAGTGTTCTACTAAGGGACACAGCTTTCTTACATTAGCAAAACACAAGGGAATATTTTTTCTTCCTTTTCTTACACAATGTAGTTCTCGAGATCAGTCTTCCACATCTAGCATAAGGTATAAATTTCTTCCAATCAAAAAATATCAACTAAAAAAAAAGGACAAATGCCAAGTGGCTTCTTCAAATGACTAAGGCAGTAGAACTGGACAGTCACTGAAGATTTCCTCTTCTTGGTCTGCAGCAAAAGGAGGACAGTATAACTGGAAGATGAATTCTTCTAGCATAGAGTGCCTGTCTAACATTAGGGATAGTTGGCACACTGTTTTAATTCAGGGGAAAGGGTTTTTAATCATATCACAAGTAGGGGGGGGGGGGGGTTTGCAAAAAAATGTTATGTTTTTCCAGTTCAGGTCTATTGGACCAGGAAAAAAAATGCTATTTCTGAAAAATCCTGGGTCTGAATTCTAGTATGGTATTCAGATCCAGGATTTTTCAGAAATCCTATTTTCTTCTGGGTCCAATAGACTTGAGAATAATAATAATAATAATAATAATAATAATAATAATAATAATAATAATAATAATAATAATAATAATAATAATAATAATAATAAGCCAGCAGAACCCTGGGGCTAGCTTGACTTCTGCCGCATGGTTGAAACTGCACCACGGGAAAAGCTGTCCCCAAGATCTGCATGTGGTAGGATGCAGATCCTACCATACCAGATCCTCTTCCTGCCATATGCAGATATGAGAGCATCACTTGGGGCAGCAGGAGCTGGCTCTTTTGCACTTTGGTTTAAACAGGACCCAGATCCAGCCAAGGCAGCATGGAGCTCTTTGCTCCTGCTGCCCCAACTGATTACTGTAGCTCAATATCCCTCAATAACCCCCCCCCCCACAAACAACTGGCTTTTATTCCAGCTCAACTATACCAGCAGCTGATCATACCAGAGAATCTGTTACTGATTTAAATAACTTCCCCAAAAGTACCTTATTAGTAAATAATACCCAAATAATACCTTATTGGCATTTTGAGTATTTCTTCGGCTTGGTTTAGTGAAATACACATCCTTAATCACAAGTGATAACCAAGTTGGCTGTTTAGATAGGAGGGAACAAACTCTTATTGCTTAGACAAGATGGATGTAAGAGGCATTGCATGGTCAGTACTGTCCAAATCTGAAGGAATATCAATAACTTTAAATTTTGAATCTTTGCAAAAAAAAAAGTTTTGGTTCATGAAGGCACCAAGTGTTCCAAGGCAGCCTGATGGCTGTAACTTCCAGACAAATAAGGATTTTTTTAAAGACATATTTAGGAAAGGATTGAGTAGCATTAAGGTTCACATACCTTCTTGGAAGCATTCTGAAGACATTTTTGTAATGATTTTTGTTGTGAATGGTGTCACTGGAGTGTAGCCAATGATAAACTGAGACATTTTTGAGTAAGCCACAGAACCAAGATTGTTATCTGCAACCTCATCATATTTCTTGTTTGGATACATCATGCTCATTAATATTAACCAAAATAAAAAGAAAATTGGAAGCAGAACTTCCTACAAAGGAAATATACAAGTTAACATTGATAATAGTAAGAAAGGGCCATCTAAAGCTGCACTTCTACAGCTAGGCCACTAAAGACAATGATTTTGAAATAATATATGACAAACAGGATGACATAACAGTAACGAATAAATCTGCTAGTGTTATTAAAGCACATTTGTACTACTAACTATGCAACTAGCAATTCTGCTTACACATTGTGCCCTCTGGAATAGCTGCCCAGGAAAAAAACTGATGAACAAACCTCTGGCAATGATCAGAAATGCTTTTAAACATATATAAGGACCTGCTTTTTATTGCTAGAATTTCATAATATTGATTAAAGCTTTGTATGTAGAGTCTCTTATCCATTTAAATATTTTTCAGTATTATGCTGAGTTATTTCAATGTGTCCATGGATTTCAAAGGACTTTGACTGGAGTAGCTGACTGGAGTAGCTGCATAAGACTGCTCTATAAGTCTGAATATTAAAGTCACATATAGTTAACACTGTTCAAGCATCATAGGCTTTAATATTTATATATATATAACATTAAATAAACAGAGGAATTCACATAACTTTGGAGCTGCATGTGGAATAGACCAAGCAAAGTTATGAAAATAACTACTTGCTGAGGTTATTTGGGGAAAAGGTGGGGCGGAGTGAGATCTGTCAATACCTAAGTCAGCTTTTCATGGTTTTACAGCAACATAACTAACGGAATGCCAAGGAGGTAAGGGAAGTAATTGCTCAGCAAACATCCTTTTAGTTGTTCTCTGCTCTACTTCACAGCTTGATAAAGAATATATATAACAGTCTGCAGCACATTTCTTCATGAAGACTGATTTAGACCCAGATCGCTTCTCCTGCTTGCTCAATACTAGCATAGTGAAAATTAACTCACCTGACCACTACTCTTCTTAGTCCTCCATTTAACAAGATAGTTCTTATACAAAAGAGTTCGGGTTTGCCTCCACACTCCTACTTCTCTTGGAGCCTCCATTGATATTTCTCATGTGTAGCTTATTGAACAAGAAAACAAATTTGAAGTGTTTTGTGTGCCAAGCACTAATATTGTTTTAATCATTTAATGACAACAATTATACTGGGTTAACTTCAGAGAAGAAAAAACTACCTAATGGGAGTAAATCTGTGTTTTATCATCTATGTATAAATAGCCATAGATTTACTATAGAAATGGTAGCTACAACAAAAATACATTTTATTTTCAGACTACATTAAGAGAGTTAACACATATCACATATTACTCATATATCATGAATCATAAATATAGTTAGATGAAACAAAAATCTAAAATGCCTCAGGAGAACAACTGCCTTATTTTACAGCACTATTGTTCCTCAACAAATTTTGATTACATGTAATCAGAAATACACTTTTATCCAGACAGTGTACACACGTACAGAAAATAAATTACAGCATATGCATATGGATCAAGTTCCAGTTGGAATGGTAGCCAAAAACATACCTCATAGGAAACTTGTAAGGATAACACGAGGAAAGGAAAAACCATCTATGTCACCAAGGCACATCTTGGGAGAAGGGTAGCAGAAAAGTGTAATATATTTATTATTCAGTCCAAATTCTCATTAATTGGTTACTTCTAAAACATATTCTAAATGGCTATTGATCTTTATACATTTTCCTATATAATTTTAAGGCAGCCAACATCAAAACAATTAAAATATCCTACAAAATAAAACAGCCCCTTAGCTGGGGCTGGTTATCATTACATTGTTGATGGATCAATCCCTAGAAAATTCCTGGTGGGAAACATGGACAGTCCCAGCATAAATGGTTTCACCAGGCCCAACTCAAAATCTGTCCTAGGGTGTGTTCGCCCGCCGGTGCTCCGACACCCACTCTTCCCCTCCCCCCGCCCACAGTGCGGCGCTGGCTGCGTTGGAAGCGACTAGCTGCTTCGGCTGCTGAAGCACCCAACCCTAGTACAGTCATGAGACCAGGCCAACACTGCCACTGCCCAAGGAGCTTGGGGCAGTTGCGGGGCAGCACAGCAGGGGGTCGGGCCAGAGCTGCTGCTGCATGGGGCAGCCAGGGTAGTCACGGGGAAGCACAGCAGCAGGCCAGGGCAGTTGAGGGGCAGGGCAGTATCAGGCCAGGCCAGCACCACCACAGGAAGCAAAGAGAAGGGGAGGGGATGGGCGGGTCTGGGTGTGTGTCTGAGGAAGGGGGGAGGGATCAGGGAGGAGGTCAGGGAAGTGAGAGATATGGGGGGAGGGAATGGGGGGAGGACTTTGTATGTGCGTCTGAGAAAAGGAGAGGGGGGAAGGATCAAGGAGCAGGTATTTGTTCCACATACCTTGTGAGAGTTAGGCTGTCACTAATTTATTTCTTTTGTGGTAGATTTTGCAATATTTTAATTGTGTCAGCTACTTCTTGGAATCTTGATTTTCTGACTTTCCCCTACACCTGCATACTGCTATTGGGGCTCCAAACCCACTGATGGTTTTGTTTTTAGACTGATTTCACCATCTGGCACTTGTACTCCAGAACAATAAGTAAATGGATGATGAGGTAGTGGAAAATTAAAAGAAATTAAATTAAAACCAGTGGGCTGGGTGATTCTCTTTCAGGAAGCACACTGTGATTGGAGGAATGCTTTTTTCCTTGTCCATTCTTACAAGTTAGCTGCTGTTACTATAGACTCCAATGAGGAAGCAAACTACACATTTAGTGTGGACAGAACAGGTTACATTCTATTTCGATTCAACAGGGTGATTTGAAATTTAACAGATACATAGCAAATGGCTAACCCATTTACAGGGTCTGATGATAAAACCCGGCCAACTAGAACAATTAGTGTTGCAACTTCTTTCTTCTTTGAAATAAGTCAAACTGTTTTTCAAAGGGCTTAATGTTGCCTACAATGCATTCCCTATTTGGACTCTGTAGGGAAGGGTGGAGAAGACGGATTGGTATGTGGTATCTGAAGGGCACGCCCCTCCCGCCCAGGGCTGGTGCTAGCACCTGGGTTACTGCCAGCCAGGCCCCCTCTCCCTCTCCAATAATCTGTGTATCAGTCTTTTGGGCATGAGGATAGAGTTAGTTATCGTCTTGTTTGCTGGTTTTTCTGTATTGCATTGGTATGTCCTTTTAATGGGGTTTTTAATGAGGACTTTGAGGCATTGTGTGGGAGTAGCGGGATATAAATCACATAAATAAACCTATGGGATGGGTTATAAATATTATAATAATAATAATAATAATAATAATAATAATAATAATAATAATAATAATAATAATAATAATAATAATAAGTAACAACTTCCTCACCTTCAGACATGATCCATTGTTAATTCCCCCTTTATGAAACTTAGATATTTCAATATACCAACCCTTATTCATCCCTCTGAAGCTCTCTCAAAAGTCAGAACGTTGAGAAATAGTGCTTCCTCAAGGAGAAATGGGGGAACCTTTAGGGGTGATTTTCATATTCACCTTTTTCTGCAAGTGAAGGACTCCCAACCTGTGTTTCTTCTGAGCATCCTTCCTTCCTAGAAATGTTGGCATCACGGAAAAAAACAAAACAAAACTTAGTTTATCCGCATTTTTTTTGGGGGGGGGGGAATCTGAAAATTGATATACAACATATACTGTCCCATCCACCTAAACTTTGCCAGTCCCCAGGTGGGACCTGCGGATCCCCCAGTTTTACAGTTCATATCCAGGTGACAGATCAGTTTCCCAAGAGGAATAGCTGCTTTGCATGGTGGACTCCACAGGATTTTCCTCCATCGAGGTCCCTCCCCACCCCAAATTCCCCCAACTCTCAGCTGCACCCCCAAAGTCTCCAGGAATTTCCCAACCCAGTGGCAACTCTATTTATAAGTCACTACATATAAAGTTATACTTGCCATATTTATGAAATTTGAAAGTTATAAATGACTTTATTTTCTACAAAAAGAATATCCCCAATATTATTTGAGAGTTAAACTACAAATTGATGCACCCTATTTTAGCATATGTACCTTATGTTTTGCTATCTGGATTAGGTTGTCAACTCTGGGTTGGCAAATACCTCGATACTTTGGAGATGGATCCAAAACCACAAGACCTGTCAGCTGATAACCCAGGAAAACAAATATACAGACAAGATGGCAATGGCAAATCTTTTCACAGTTTATTGAAATTGGAAATCTGAGTTAATCTCTATTATTTATTCATATATGGATTTATCACCGCCAGTCCCAAAACCAGTCTAGCTCATGGTGGTTTACAGTAAATAAAAGAATATAGTACAATATGATACAGATCGAATTAATCAGTGTCCTAAATATTAAATATTATACATTCTTCTAACTTACAAATTATTCTGTAACTCAATTAGCGTGCTAATTGCTACGAAGTTGCTTCCCACTTATGATGACCCAATGAGAATGTTCTCCAGCGCATCTTCTCATGAACAGCCATTTTTATGTATTACAAACTGAGGGGCATGGCTTTCTTGAGTCAATCTATCTCATGTTGGGTGGTAGTCTTTTCCTGCTATATTCAACTTAATTCTTGTCTCCTCATTGCATGACCAAATAACAATGGGCTCATTTTATTCACTTTAGCTTCTAGGGAGACTTCTGACTTGATTCAATCTACAATTTACTTATTTGTCTATTTGGTGGTCCACGTCAGCCGTAAAACTTTCCAACGCCACATTTCAAGGGAATCTACCTTCTTCATTGTCCAACTTTCACACCCATATATAGTAATGGGGAATTAATTTGATCTTGGTTGCCAGTGACATATCCTTCTGTATAAGGACATTTTCTAGCTACTTTATGTCTGCCTTCCTCAGTGGCAACCTGATTTCTTGGGTACATTCTCATTTTTGGTTGATGATGGAGCCAGTGACAGAAAAATACATTTGTGTGGTCGCTGATGGGGAAAATGGCGTGGTCTGAGGCAGTGGCGGCAGGAGGCAGAGTGGTTCATGCGACCTCATTTTAAAGCCGCTACGTGACCATGCCCCTTCCTGGTCACACAGCTGGCATGCTGCCCGCAAATTCCCTGTCCAGAGCATGTGCGCTGTGGCATGCTCTTTGTGCTCTGGGCTCCCCTGCCTCTGCAATGGTTGACACATGCTTAGGGTGGCGGCTTTTCTTGGCATTAAGAGAATTGATTTTTTTAAAGCAAAAACATAAATCATAGGGATATGGAGGGAAGGTGAGAGGTAGAGTGGCTCTGAACATCAAAAGGTATGAAGTTCTATAAAAATGTGAAACTAAGAGAAACTTTTGCTTTCAGAAATGCTATGGGTGGATATAATGGGCACAAAAGGAAGCTTGACACTACGAGTTTGTTATTACTCACTAGATCCAAAGTTACAAAATGATTTGAAAACACCAAAAGAATTAAGTAAAGCAGCTAGACAAAAAAAACCCTGTCATAAGTGATTTTAATTATCCACACATTGATAGGATCAATATGAGTTAAAGTCAGGAGGAACAAAGTAGATTTCTAGATACTCTCAATGACTGTGCCATGGAGCAGATGGCCACTGCACCTACCAGCCAGGGAGACAGTGGGACCATTGGATGACCAAAGAGAAAAAAGATTACTAAAGGATGACAGGTAAATATCAGGGGAGCTGAATGGTTTTTGCCTCTGACTTGAACTGTGTAAGATGCCCACTCCAATTTCATGAAGAGTGTTGAAAGACCTAGTCAGCCGATATTCTGAGAGAGAAGGTCCTGTGACTGATGGACAAATTAAAAACTGATAAATCATCAGGGGGCATTTAATGAGCAGTAGGCTTAGAACAGATTAAATGAAGTACTTCTTCTCCAAGTTAACACATGGAATTCATTGCTACAAGAAGTAGTGGCAGCTACAAGCACAGACAGCTTCAAGAGGGGTTTGGATAAACATATGTGACAGAGCTCCATCAGTGGCTATAAGCCACAAGGTATAAATGAAATACTATGGCTGGGGCAGTGATGCTCAGTATTCTTGGTGTTCGGCGGAGAGAAGGGGATAGTGGAAGTGTTCCTGGAGTTCTTGACCTGCTGATGGTCCTCCTGATGATGCCTGGGTTTTAGTCACTGCATGATATAGAGCAGTGGTCCCCAACCTTTCTGAGGTTGCCGACCGGCAGGGCATTGGGGCGCGGCCCGCGGCCTGCGCGGGCCACGCCCACGCATCGCGCCGCACTTGCGGGCCGCGCCCCGCACATCGGGCCGCGCCTGCACGGGCGCAGCCAGCCCTGATTCCCTCTCCCCACCCTCCCGCAGTAAGAAGCTTCCTGGGCCGCAAGCTTGCGGCCTGGGAAGTTTTTACTGCGGGGGGGGGGCAGGGAGAGGGAGCCGAGGCCCGGTGCCATGGCCTTCGCGGCCCGGTGCCGGGCTGCGGCCCGCAGGTTGGGGACCACTGATATAGAGTGGAACTGAAAGGGCCATTGTCCTGATCCAACTGGGCTTTTCTTATGTTCAAAAGCTGAGGCTGGGAAAGGAAGGAAACATTATACAAAAAGAAGTGGCTTTGTAAATGCATTATTATTTATATCCTGGTCTCCCCCATGGGCCCACGTTCTCCTAAGTCTAAGAACTTCCATCTCCTGGTGGCTCTCAATCTAAACAAAATAATATTGGAGATAAAGGTAAAAGGTAAAGGTATTCCTTGTGCAAGCACCAAGTCATGTCTGACCCTTGGGGTGACGCCCTCTAGCGTTTTCATGGCAGACTCAATACAGGGTGGTTTGCCAGTGCCTTCCCCAGTCATTACCGTTTAACCCCCAGCAGCAAGCTGGGTACTCATTTTACCGACCTCGGAAGGATGGATGACTGAGTCAACCTTGAGCCGGCTGCTGGGATTGAATTCCCAGCCTCATGGGCAGAGCTTTCAGACTGAATGTCTGCTGCCTTACCACTCTGCGCCACAAGAGGCTCTAATATGGGGAATACTAGCTGCCAAATAAATTTAAAAAATAATTTTTATATCAGCAAGATGCAAACTGGCAAGGCAGCTTAGTTCAGTCTGTTCCCTCTTTCTTCATATAAAACAAAACACAGATGGACATTTTAGCAAGTGTCGAAGTCAGCTTTCTTCCTTCAGTTCTAATAAGGTAATACATTACCCCCTCCCCAAAAACCTTGCAGTATCCTTCACAATTCTTTAAAAAATCTAAACACCCTGAACATTAACAGCAGAGACGTGTAGCTATATTTGTAGCTGGCAGTCTTCAAGCAAAGGTTGGATACACACTTTTCCTGGATGCTTTAGGATGCTTAGGGCTGATCCTGCGTTGAGCAGGGGGTTGGACTAGATGGCCTGAATGGCCCCTTCCAACTCTATGATTCTATGATTCTATATTTATTTATTAGATTTTTATACTGCCCTCCCATACGGCTCAGGGCGGTTCATATAAAACACTGCAGGGGTAATACATAGAACAGTCTAAACATTTAACACAGTCATAAAATAATATATGAACAATACTCCAACAGTGGTTTCTAAATTAACAAAATTTCAATAATATAATAACAACGTAGACAAAACCTGTACTTAAAGGACCATTACAAAGACAGGTCTATAAGGTTTATTGGAGATGAGCTAAGGAGTACTCTGACATGACTTTCTAAAAAGGACCAAGCATGATTTGGTAGGGGAATGGAATGAAGGCAGCCCTTTCTATGCTTACGTGTGTATGTAAAATGCCATCAAATTGTTGTATCATATGGCGAGCTGGCAAGGTTTTCAAGGCAAGAAACATTCAGAGGTGGTTTGCCATTGCTTTCCTCTGCAAAGCAATTCTCGAATGCCTTGGTGATCTCCCATCCAAAAACTAACCAGGGTCAGCTCTGTTTAAACTTTTGGGATCCAATGAGATCAAGGTAGTCTGGGCCACCCAGGTCAGCGTTTCTTATTCTTTAGAGCTACTACAAATGACACTGATGTGACACTTACCCAGTGCCAGATTACATCAGCACTCTGAAGCATCCAACAGCTAACTAAAACAATACTCCCTGTTTCTTTATTGTCACTTCAGAACACAGCTAAGGATTTAGGTTTGTCACCTGCTGTGGATGCATCTTTAACTTTTGTCTTGTATTTTTAATTCTCCAGCTAGTTTCTCACAACATCCTCTAGCTTTCAGGGCCAGGTGAAGGTTCACTCCTGGAAAGACTTGACTAATTCTAATGACCATTTAAAACCACGTTTAAACCACAGTATGAACAAATACTGTGTGTGGATGCTGTGACACAGTTTACTAATGTAACAAGATTAAGTTTTGCTTTTATATTCCTACTGTTATGATGGTCAGTTCTTAGTCAGATGGAGAGTGCTTGCACTCAAAAGCTCACACCTTGAATAAATCTTTGTTGGTCTTAAAAGTGCTACTGGACTCTGATTTTATTGTGCTACTTCAGACCAACACGGCTATTCATTTGAATCTATCCAGTATGAACAAATGTTTAAACTTATAAAACATCTAGAATCGTAATTCTGGCTGCCAGTCAACACTAGCTTATTTTTAAAGTAAGTACCACTGAACAGGATAAGTTTTGTGATTTAAAGTGCGCAGAATGAGGTTGCACAATCAGTTTAGATTATTTAATCAGGTTCTTTCTTCCAAATTATAATTTATGTGAGTTGTTTACTCGTACTAACATGCTAAGGAGGAAATTTTCATTAATCACAGCATTTTAATGTGAAGGAAAAGATCGTATTTGTAATAGAAGAGGGGCCACTGACTTCTACTTTATTTCATATTCAGAGAATTGTAACAACCAGCTTCTTCCGCAGCATTCTTAATATTTAAAAACCCTACTCCTAAACTAGCCTAGCTCAAATATCAGCATAAGCACTTTTAAGGAACATTACTATTTACATGCAGTAGATCAGGGATAGTCAACCTGTGGTCCTCCAGATGTCCATGGACTACAATCCCCATGAGCCCCTGCCAGCGTTTGCTGGCAGGGGCTCATGGGAAGTGTACTCCATGAACATCTGGAGAGACCACAGGTTGACTACCCCTGCAGTAGATAATGAAATAAGTAATGTAGCCACATTCAATTGAACAAACTTACCTTATCTGTTACCAGCAAAAGACGCCTATTTATTCTGATAATCTGAGCTACTGAATATACTCTGGGGCAGGGGTAGTCAACCTGTGGTCCCTCCAGATGTCCATGGACTACAATTCCCATGAGCCCCTGCCAGGAAACGCTGGCAGGGGCTCATGGGGATCGTAGTCCATGGACATCTGGAGGACCACAGGTTGACTACCCCTGCTCTGGGGTAGCCAAATATTGCTCTACTTCTATTTGAAAAACTTCTATTCTGGTTTTGACTCTAAGTCAAACTTCTTCAGAATTCATTCTCAACAAAGCACTACATCATCCTCAACAATACCGTTAGCTTATAATCAGCGATCTCACAATAATGGATATTTGTTACATAAGCAAATTATTTAAGCAACAGATATTACCTTGCGGACTGAATGTGTCGCTCGTTTCTTTCTCTAATTCCAAACCACTTAAGAGTTGACACTTCATCATCTGCACAGTTGCTACCATACCACTTTCACGCCGAATTAACATGCAACCTACGAGCAAGGAAACCGCTACCTGCGCACGCAGCTGGGAAACCCCTTCCGCACAACCATACAGACCTCTTGAGCCCCATGCCTCAGCAACACGCATGCCCCTTTTTGCCCAGAGGCCAAGGTAATGAAGGACACCCTGGCCGGCTTGCTTCATAAATATCGGCAGAGCCGGCCAAATCCACCTGCAGGCAACCATCAGCCAGCGCGGCCTATAAGCCGAAACTGCGGCGGGGGAGTTGCTCGTGCAACAACGCCCGCCAGAGCCTCCAAGGAGCTGCCCAGGTGCTCCGCCCGGCCCCCGGCGTTGTTCCCAAAAAGAAGCAGGGGATGAGGGGCGGCTCCTGTCACCGGCACTCGCCGCCCCGCTCCCTGCGCCACCTCAGTCTCCCCCTTCTTCTCGCCCTCCTCCCCCCCCCCGCCCTCCCCTCTCCTCTCCCCTGCAGCCTGTCGCTCTCCCTCTCTCCCTGCCGGCAGCACCTCAGAGGCCAACGGCCTTCCCAGCGCGGGGGAAATTCCCTCGGGGGGAAGAGAAGGGAAGGCAGAGTCGCAGATTCCCTACCGGCGCCAGCGGCAGCGAGATCTCCTCCGACCCTCAGTGGCGAGGGGGCGGAGTAAGACGGAGCTCCCACCCTCCCAAGAAGCTCGGCAAGGGCACCCAGCGCGCTGGCAGAACCGCCCACCCCGCCGTGCGGTGGGGGTTAGCGCCTGCCTTGGCGACTGAAATGTCAGCAGGCGCCGAGCTGGAGACCAGCGCTTGGACGGGGCGCCTGCCGTCGTCCTTCTCGCCTCTCGCCTGGGGCGGCCTCCTCGGGGCCCAGGGAACGTCGCTTGCGTCAGGAGCGAGCTTCCCCGTTGCCCTGCTCAGGAGAGCCGTCCACCAACCCAATGGACAGCGTTGTCCGCCAACCCGGCAGGGTCAGTCACGACGTGACATGGAAGGTGGCTTTTAACGTCGCCGTCTGGATTGGCGGTTTTGCTTGACACAGAGAACGTAGCTTTCTCACAGAAACAGCCAGTAGGGGTATCTTTACACGACAGAGAGGATGTACTGAAAGAAATGACAAGAATGTCCACTGAGAGATGCCTGAAAGCCTGAAAGTCCACTGGATGACAGGAGAGCCAGGAATGACTCATTCAGCTCTGGGGACTGTCACTGCGGTTCCAGAAGGTTTACACTGCTCCTAAGGGCCATTTTTCCACTCCATAGGATGTCACACCACACCCAGAGCAGGCTTTTCTAAATTTGTTCCTCGTGATCTTTGCAGTTTGGTGTGCTGCGGTATATATCAATGGAGCCCATGCGAACCAATTGGCATTCCTGGCTCCCCTGATACCCAATGGACCTCCAAGCAGCTCCCATTGTTCCCATTGTGATGCTAAGGAGGGAATTTTCATTAATCACAGCATTTTTATGTGAAAGAAAAGATCGTATTTGTAATAGAAGAGGGGCCACTGACTTAGAACATTTCCACTACAGACATCCCAGTCTCTGCTTAATGACGTTCCACCTGCACACACGGTCCATTTTAACCCAGCAATTCTTAACTTTTAATCTGCTAGCATCTATTAAGTATGCAAGAACATCATCCCTCCACTCAAGTGCCAAGTAAAAACTGGTACAGAATTGAAACAAAAATATTGTATATCCTGTTACTGGATGTATGGGTAATTCTATGAAAATCACATAACATTGTCATGAAGCAGAATAGAGTAATAATAGTTATAAATTTATTTTTATATCCTGCACTTCTCAGTTGACTCAGGGCAAGTAACATCAGATTAAAACATGATATAGATATGCATATAAAACAAATTAACTATTAATTTGGTTTTTAAATTATTAAAATATATCAATCAATACTGCCTATTTTACAGTTTCAGATCTACTAAGGGGTTACATGATGTTTACTCTCTGGGCAGTTAGGTGGGTTCTTCAGTTATACATGTTTTCTTTTTGCTAGTCATATACACTTCGGGATAAACATTTCTTTTTCTGAAACTGAAGTTATTTGGTCTTTGCAATGATAACATAGGGTCAGCCTCCAAGTGTAATTGCAACTGATCTCAAGGCTGGAAACATCAGTTCCCCTAGAGAAAATGGCTGCTTAGGACAGTGTGTAGCATTATATACTGCTGAGGTCCCACTCCTCCCCAAACCCTGCCCTCCCCAAGTTCCACCCTTACATCTTCAGGAATTGTTCAGTCCAGAATTGACAATCGTGGGGTAAGCAGTTCTACCCTTCACTGGATGTAAGAAATTATAAGAAGCCAGCTTGGTGTAATGGTTAGGAGCAAAGCCTTCTAATCTGGAGAGCTGGGTTTGAGTGCATTCTCTCCCCTTTCTTTCCCCCTCTGCAAGCTACAAAGTCCCCAAATACCTTGCTTTGAGGTACCAATCTATTTGAAGTTATGCATAATATCTGCTTTTTAATATGGGATGCATAATATCTGCTTTCCTTTAAATGCCTGTTCCACTGTACATTGAAAGCAATGGAGAATGGGCGCCTTCTTTGGGAGCTAATAGAATTTGGTTCCCTGCTCCAATATTTTTGAAACTTGGGAGGGGTTGAGGAGAGGCATCAGCACCTATGCTGCAAATATGGTGTTTCTACCTCAAAAAACAGCATACCGAAGCCCCATATATCTCTGAATTGATTCTCAAGTATATCCTATGGTGATGATGATGATGATGATGATGATGATGATGATGATAATAATAATAATAATAATTTTATTTTTATGCCCTGCCCTTTCCAGTTGGCTCAGGGCAGGCAGAGCAAAAAAAAAAATGGGATTCACAAATATTTATCAAATGCAAAAAAACATACCAGTACTGGGATTTGGGAATACTGAAAAATATCAATATTTGGTGGCTTAATATACTCACCCCCCAAAAAAATATATATACTGTTGTTGCTTTTGTTCACCCCTATTGATATCTCTATTGTTAACAGATCTTGATACACAAATAACTTGATAACAGCATACCAAGCCCCATTTATCTCCTGATTGATTCTCAATTATATCCTTTGGGATAATAACATTATTAATAATAATTTATTTGTATAGCCTACCCTTTGCAGTTGGCTCAAGGCAGGTAGAACAAAAAAAATCAGGATTCACAAATATTTATCAAATCCAAGTAACATACCTGCATGGGGAAAATACCAATATTTTAAAATATACTCAAACCCCCAAAATACTGTTATTACTGTTGTTCACCCCTAGTGGTATCTGTATTGTTAACAGATCTTGATCCATAAATAACTTGACTTAATGCAGAATTAAGGTGTCATTCTTAAAATTCTAAAATGAGCATTATCTTGCTGACTTTAGGAATAATTGTATATGTCCACTGTTATATATTATCCTCCTGTATCTTATATATATATTTATATATTTGAGACATATGTATTTTATCGCTTTGGTATTTTATGGTTGTTTCTGTTGTATTCTGGTAAGTTATCTTGGCTTTGTCTCTTTTGCTCTGTTGTGATACATTGGTTTTATGCTTAAGGTCTTTGGTTTGAGCTTAATATAGAAAAGGAAAGGAAGATAAGTTTATAGTTCAGTCTTATGCAGAGAAATCACAGCATTTAAACTGTAGAACTCTTCAAAGGATTATCCTGTCAAGTGTGTCCTTTTTCTGCCCTGCAATACCTTTGTTTGTCATGTATTTTAAAGGGGAAGGTTTCACAAAATGTGCTAAAGAGAATTTAATGGACCAGGGTGGATAACGCATAGAAAGTTTTTTTACTGAAGTCAGTATGCTGACCCTTTTAAGTCATCACTTTTTAAAATGGTCAGGTTTTTCTGTAAGGACTTACTTCTGTATGCATTTGCTTCAAAGAAGGATTTATGATGGCAAATAGTGTGGGGGGGGGCAATTTCTACATTGTGCTACACGCTCATTGGCAGGCCATGGTCAGGTATAATGTAACATGACCATCACTCTGGCACATGCTACTGGCAGGGCACACAGCCTTTTCAAAACACTACAACATTTCCTCCTCAGAGGTATGCTGTTCCTTGTAGAGTGTGGATTGAAATGCTTTGCAAATGCCTTCGAGGGAATGAATAAATTTCTGCAAGTGTTCTGCTGCCATAACAGAGGTGGGTGGGTTTGCGCTAAACAAGTGCCTCAGGCTCCCCTTGGTGGACGAGGGACTAGAGGCTGTCCCTTCACCCATTGGTGTATGGTAGCAGAGGGGAGGAGGTCAAAAATATGCTAGCGTTTATGCATTCAAAAGTTTTAAATACTGCACTGAAAAGGCACAGTGGCTGCTATGAGGGGGGAATGCCATGCATAATCAAAAATACTGTGGTGGCTTTCCTGTGGCAAAACCAGCTCCACATGCAGAAATAAAAACACCAATGTCTTTTTGGGCCGTTTCCTGCCATGCATAACACAGCCAGGAATTTTGTTTCAGATCTGGAGTTTCAAAGCCTTACATAGACCAGGTAATCAGTGAAGCAGTTACTTGCATTTGATGAAAAATCCTGTTCCCGTCATTTTTCTCTCTCAGGATAACATCTCAAGGATTGCTGTAAGGGGTGGCACACCACTGTGAACTCCTTGGAGAAAGGGTGGGATAAACATGTGAAGAACTAATGGATCTTTACAGGAACTCTGTTTCACCTAAACAAGCAGATGAGTGAAAACCACAGAACTCACATGCAGGGGTAACCAATAGTTCTGGCAAGGGTGCTATAAATACAATTGAAAGTACTTTCAATTTGGGCATAGTTTGGGCAGCATTTGCCTTTAGTCTATTCAATAAGGGAGCAACTCTGAAGAGGCAGATTGGTGTATAGGCCAGATTCAGTGGCATAGATATTTATGTGTTCTACAAAACCCTGATGTCAATGCTGAAGTCTAACTACTCATGCTCATGTGTTCAAATGATGTCTCTTCCTTCATCTGAGGGACTTATATGTTTTTTTCTGGCACAGCAACTAAGGCAAGACAACCTTCTCACATCAGTAGGATTACACCATATGTCTGAGTGTACACAGCCTAAAACAATTAACAGATGCAGCAATGGAGGAAATCGAGAAAAAAGTGTTACATTTTTTCTTCTGTGTGGCATGCATCCTAGTAGCATTTATTTATTTGTTTGTTTGTTTATTTATTTATAAATCGCCCTCCCTGGGGGCTCAGGGTGGTTTACATAAGAACAAACAACAATACATAAAACAATTTATAAACATGTGAATAACTTTACAATAATAACTAATGGTTGTAACCGTATAACAATGTAACAGTATAAATAATATAGACAATACAACAATGCAACAATACAAACAGGTCCAGAGTATGTTGGTGGAATTCTGAGAGGGGGCAGGGGGGGAGCAGGGGCCTTTCAGTCGCTGTTGATTGTGTCTGGTCTCAACCAAATGCCTGGCGGAAGAGCTCCTTTTTGCAGGCCCTGCAGAACTGTTTAAGCTCCGTCAGGGCCCTGATCTCCTCTGGGAGATTGTTCCACCAGGTGGGGGCCAGAACAGAGAATGCTCTGGCCCTGGCTGAGACCAGGCGGCATTCTTTAGGGCCAGGGATCCTTAGCTGGTTGGTGGCAGGGGAGCGCAGAGCTCTTTTGGGGGCATAGGTGGGGAGGCGATCCCTCAGGTACACTGGGCCCTGACCGCGTATGGCCTTGAAGGTAATGCATCACAGCATTAAGCCCCCAACAAGATTTACTAGTCTTTACAGGGTATGATCTTATGGGCAAACATGGTCCTCAATGAGCCAGCTGTGGATTCTAGAATAACTATCCAAGTGGCAGCAGTATTCCAATAAGAGCAGTTATGCTGTGTCAAAGCCAAGCAGAAGTTCTATCTTATCATGTAATACTAAAGTGGATGCAGAAACAAGGTGAGAGGGGAAGCATCTCCCCTACGAATGAAATGTAGAATTGCCAGATTTACATTGCATTTACATACCCCATTTATGTAGTTTCCTCTGCTTGTTTCTATCACCAGCTCCTCTCTAATGCTTACTATAATAAACAATTCTCCAGGTAGGTTGCATAACAGGTGAGAGATTACAGAGCCACAGGGACAACCTGTTAGAAGTCACTGCTGTTTCAATACATGTATCTTCAGTTGAATGTAAACACACAGTACAGATCTCTGGACTGTAACCTGGCAACACCAGCAAGATGTCTGATCTCTTGATGTCGTTATTTCCAAAAGTGGCAACTTAAACGTGTATTTCTAGTTAATTTATCTGCCCACAGAGAAAATGCAATATACCCCCTTGTGAGAATTACATTGGAAAATGTCAAAATCTGTTACTGTGAATCTGTTAGTTTTGCTTCCATCTAACATCTGAGTAACTAAAAATCCTGCCTTTTCCTTAAAGGTACTAAAATGCAATTTTTTTTTGCAGCAGATGAATCCAACATTGTGTGAATTTAATTATATCAAATATTTGAACAGCAAAAGGTATTTGTAAATCATTACTGAGAGGATAGTTTTCTTTGCAAAACAGAAGAATACACAGACGCCTGTGCATTATGGGTGGAGCAGATGAATATGGGAAATCAATAAGAAATGATGCATGACATAAAGACCAGTGCTAACACCTGAAGAATGCATAAATGATGCAGGAATCAGGGGACAGATAAGGTTATAGCTGTAGCTGCATGGATAATATGATCAAATAGCATTCTAGTGTCTCTGATAACTCAAAGAACAATGTCCAGATTGTCTCCTTAAACACATGCCAGTTTATTGGCAAGATAAATAAAATAAGCAGCACCAGGAAACACGAAAAAGGCGAGAGTAAAGAGAGGATAATCAACCAGAAAGCAAGATTGCTTAAAGCATTGGTGGTGTGTTAAGAGAGTAAAATTACTTAAAGAGACATACATCACATCTCCCTTCAAAACAAACAAACCCCACCCCCCACCTTCCATACAACTGTACGACAAAAACTCTCTATAAAAACATCTCCCCTAGAATTGTACAATTTTCATGGAGTATATCTTTCAGGTATGAAAACAGGTCTACCATAAGATATTATATATCTTGGAGATCATTCTTCAGCTTGCTTGTCATGTGTCCCGCCTGTTATACTACTGTCATTACAATCCCATGTAACTGCCTCCATATTCCCATTCTCCATATTACAAGATTGATTAATTGCCCTTTGATAGCTACTTCCAGTTCTTACTCAATATCATTAATTCTAGAACCAGATTCTAGCTCCAGATTATCACTTCCAGAACCACACCTCAACTTATGTCTATTTTGCTAGTAATTATGACCATCAGGGGTCATATGTGCATGACTGATTACATTTTTGTATTACCAGGGCAGGAAACCACCCTTTTAAAGTTTCCACCCAGACTTGTCCCCTTCTTGTAATGGTTTAAGGAATTTTGCTGTTCAATCATAAAAAATATTTTTGTCTGATTTGTACCCTTTGAAGATCATCTTGCACCCCACTAAATATTTTAAGGTGCAGTAGCTCAATGGTTACTAGCAGATTACTTCTGAGCATTCTACCCATCAGCTTCTGAGCTGGGGGATACACCATTCCTGTTGCAGGTGTATTGTGATATTCAAGCAATGCCAAGTGTACATCCATTTGTGCCTCTTCTGCCTTCCAAATGAGTTGCTTTATGGAACAAATTGCTCTTTCAACCATCCCATTTGATTGTGGATACCCTGGACTACTGAGACACTGCTCAAATCCCCACTCTCAAGCAAATTGCCTAAACTCCTGACTAGCAAATGGGATGGTATCACTCACAACTTTCTTAGGAATGCCATGCTGAGCAAATATCACATTAAGTTTGGCAGTAACAGTTTCTGCAGTTTTATCTGATAAGCTCAATACTATTTTGATAGTAGTCTATCACAAGAAAAAAATCGAGAAAAATCATATCTCTACCCCTACTTTCTCCAATGGTAGATCAGGAATCTCATGTGGTATAAGTGGTTCTTTTCGATTTCTTGGTTCAAACTGTGCACATACAGAACACTTTCCAATAAATGTCTCAATGTCATTATTCATGCCAGGTCGATACACTAAATCTCTTGCTCTAGCTTTAGTCCTCTGGATTCTCTAATGTGACTTATGAAACGGAGAGAGTATATTCTGCCTTTGGGACACAGGAATAACCACCCTTTAACCCACATTGAGAATACCCTGTTCATAATGTATGGAGTCCATTACTGGCCAAACGATTTCATACATGAAGAAGCATTTTTACAGTAATATGGCCATCCTGTCTTATGAAGGTCACTAATGCTTGACCATCTTGATTTGTTGCTTTTTATATAGCTGCTATTCCTTCTGGATTCATTCCTGGAGTATTTATTTCATGTGCCATAGTCTCGCCTTCTACTTGCTCCTCATCACTTACAGGAGCACCCACAATGGCCCTTGATAAGGTATCAGCTAGGAACATCTGCTTCCCAGGAATATATACTACATTAAGTTGCTGTCTTTGAAGCTGAAAAAACAAACATTGTAACCGAGCAGGAGCACTACCAATATGTTTTTAAAAAATTACCTTCAGTGGTTTATGATCTGTCTGAACCAAAACAACCTTATCAAATATATATTGATGAAACTTCCTCATGGCATACAATACAGTAAGTAACTCCACTATTTGAGCATAAATTTATTCTGATATAGTAAGTGATCTAGATGCATAGGAGACTGGTTTATCTTCTTGAAGTAGATAGGCTCCCAACTCATCTTTTGATGCATCTGCTTGAACAACCATGGGTTTTTTAAATCAAAATATTGAAGTAACTGCTACCCTCGACAGAAGACTGGCTGAATAAACTAGCTGACTTTGCCAAGATGGCTAAACTGACACTAATAGTTAACGGAAGAACAGAAGAGGCCTTTCAAGAACAATGGGGCCCTTACCTGAACTGTTTAAGAAAATAATATAAAGGGGATTGAAACGGGGAACTAAGTGTATTAAATGAAGAGCATAACCCTCCTTTTTTCTGTACTGACAATGTAGATTGCATGTATTTCACTGTTTTTAACTCTGGAAAATAGAGCCTCTTGTGGCGCAGAGTGGTAAGGCAGTCGTCTGAAAGCTTTGCCCATGAGGCTGGGAGTTCAATCCCAGCAGCCGGCTCAAGGTTGACTCAGCCTTCCATCCTTCCGAGGTCGGTGAAATGAGTACCCAGCTTGCTGGGGGGTAAAACGGTAATGACTGGGGAAGGCACTGGCAAACCACCCCGTATTGAGTCTGCCATGAAAACGCTGGAGGGCGTCATCCCAAGGGTCAGACATGACTCAGTGCTTGCACAGGGGATACCTTTACCTTTACCTTAACTCTGGAAAATAAAAATAAAAATCTTCTATAAAAAAAAATATTGAAGTAACTGCTTTTTAAGCATTTCAAATGGTTCCTGATGTTCAGGCATCCACTGAAATAAAACATCCTTTCTTAAAATAGAGGGGCATTAAGCTCTGTCTCCTTTGGATAGAACACCCTTTTTATCCTATGAATATGGAATCTCTCTAATGGCCTTTACTTTCTCTTCATTTGGCTTAACCCCCTGGGCATATACTTCACAGAATCCACTTTAAATTGAATATTTGCCTTATTAAATTTTACATTCTTATCCTTTGCTGTTTCCATTACTTGATTCAAAATCTGATAATACTCCTTAGGGGTTTTTGCTGCTATAATCCTATCAGTTATAATTTACACTCCTGTTATCTGCCCAAAAAGAGCCTCTTGTGGCGCAGAGTGGTAAGGCAGCAGACATGCAGTCTGAAAGCTCTGCCCGTGAGGCTGGGAGTTCAATCCCAGCAGCTGGCTCAAGGTTGACTTAGCCTTCCATCCTTCCAAGGTTGGTAAAATGAGTACCCAGCTTGCTGGGGGGTAAACGGTAATGACTGGGGAAGGTACTGGCAAACCACCACGTATTGAGTCTGCCGTGAAAACGCTAGAGGGCGTCACCCCAAGGGTCAGCCATGACTCAGGGCTTGCATAGGGGAATACCTTTATCTGCCCCAAAAGTATTGATTTTTCTGTTGAAATACTTTCTGACCTGGAAGTCATTATATGCTTTTAATGGCAGACAATTTGCTTTGCCCCCTGTATTGAACTTAAACTTTACTGTACATCCTGTTAAACTTACATCTGCATGTCACCCAGGGGCTTGAAATGCATCCAGTTTGCCAGCATTATGGGACAGTACTTCTATTTTTTTTTAAAAAACTGTGTAAACCCAAATCTTTGTTGTCCTTTATCATGACCTGTCAATATTATAGTACATAGTTTTGCAAAAGGATTTTTTCTTCTACACTTGTGACAAATTTTCTCATATTCTGGAAACTTGAGTCTTATGCACCATCCCACACTGGAAACATTCTTAACCCCATTATCCATTGTCACATCTCCACTCAGCATGTGGTTTTCTAAATCTAAGCATCTGTAGTGGAGCCTCATCATGCTCCTCCTTTATCAGTGTCACTTCATGCAGCTGTTTAGAAACATTTGCCATAGTTTGCAATTAACTCACTGTTGTTTGAGCCACTTGGCATATCTCAATTGCTTTCTCAAGAGCGAGGTTAGGTTCCTTTAACTGTATTAAGTCCATATCCTGTCCTCAACCCAACACCCGGTGAAAGAGCTCCATCTTGCAGTCACTTAGAGGAAGGCATTCTAGCAAAGGTGGGATGTAGCTATGCTTGCCAGCTCCAGGTTGGGAAACTCCTGGAGATTTCTTTTTTTGGGGGGGGGGAGGGAGCATGAGGATGGTGGAGTTTGGGGACAAAGCAGAGCTCATCAGTAAGATTATGCCATGCTGTTTACCCTCTGAAGCAGCCATTTCATTAAGGGAAATTGGACTTTGTAGTCTGAAGATAAGTTGTAATTCCAGAAAGTCTCCAAGACCCATCTAGAGGCTGGCAACACTAGTTCTGGTTCAGGAATGAGAAAATACATGGCTGCTGCAATTCTCCGTTCTGTACAATACCAAAAGATACATTAATCCTATCCTCTTTTAGCCTAGATCAGGCCAATTTTAAATAAGGTCTATTGAGATTTAAAATAATTTGTTTTGTTTTTTTGGCGGGGGGGAGATAGCCTTACTAATGGATTTCTGATGGACCATTTTGCATTAGGACACATACCTAAAGCCTCTCTATGGATTTCCTAGCAGTAAAAGTCCTACACTCAATATGCCAGCAAATTTGGAAAACTCAACAATGGCCACAGGATTGGAAAAGGCCAGTTTACATTCCAATCCCAAAGACGGGCAATGCCAAAGAATGTTCAAACTACATTTGACATCTACATCTGGATTTTCAGATAGTTAAGTGCGACGAGGATGATCTGGGCCCAAGAGACCAAGCCCTATGAATATAGGTTGAAGGACTTGGGAATGTTCAGCCTGGAGAAAAAGAGGTTGAGCGGGGACATGATAGCCCTCTTTAAGTATTTGAAAGGTTGTCATTTGGAAGAGTCCAGGATGCTGTTTCCGTTGGCTACAGAGGAAAGGACGCGCAGTAATGGGTTTAAACTATAAGTACAATGATATAGGCTAGATATCAGGAAAAAATTTTTCAGTCAGAGTAGTTCAGCAGTGGAATAGGCTGCCTAAGGAGGTGGTGAGCTCCCCCTCACTGGAAGTCTTCAAGCAAAGGCTGGGTACACACTTTTCTTGGATGCTTTAGGATGCTTAGGGCTGATCCTGTGTTGAGCAGGGGGCTGGACTAGATGGCTTGTATGGCCCCTTCCAACGCTATGATTCTATGATTAGAGTGCTTTCAGGTGACTGGACCCTCTAATGCAGCAGCCATTTGGCAAGAGAAAATATTTTTCAAAGACAATGTGAGCATAATGTCAGTTCTATACTTCTATAACTTCACTGTGCCAAAATTAGATTTAAAAACATTTTTAGAGTTCTCTATGTCTAAGTCTATATGTGAGGCGTCACATGCCACGTTTCAGCCTATTTTAAAAAAGGTTCTAACAGCCAAGGTATAAATCACTGTGAGAAAGGGATTTATCTTTTCATCACTATTTGCCATACTTGACATAATATGAAGAAGCCAAGTTTCTGAACACATGCAGAATTCTTTTCATCTAAAGTCAAATTTATAGCAAACTTAAAGGCAGCCCCGCTACTCACCGACCCCCCCCCCATTGCAGGATTTACTGTCCTCCTTTGTCTGGCACCCATAACGTTTTTAGAAGACTGGGTGGGGCCAGGTGAGACTTTTGCTCCCCCCCCTCGCTTTGTCAGCAGCTACCACTACAACACAAGGATCCTTACTGTGTGACTGAGTGTAAAACAGGCTTTTCCAAACAGGGTTTTGTGAAATACCAGGGTTTCTTGATGGCTCTGGAAGGGTTTCCTGGGTGGGAATTAATTAATGTTTATATATTTTAAAAAATGTGTTAAAACATTTATCAAGTGATATGACCATATATGGTCACATTTCCCCCCAATGGCCAATGATGGACCTGGAGGGGAAGGGAGGGGTCCCAGGTTGGAATGCACTAAGCTATGCTTCCCAACCATATTCTGCACTATCACACCACTTCTGACATTTCTTGAAGCTTGAAGAATGTTTCAGGGGGTTCTGACTGGTAAGAAAGTCACCATAAAGAGCACCAAGTATAAATAAAAATCAGCATTTATAACAAACTATTGAGTTTTATCTTCTTTAAACAACAGATAACAAACCAATTATACAGACATATCTTTGGATATTTATACAAAGTAAAATTATTTTTCTTTTTTTATTACAGAGACTTCGCCCCAATGTTTCACCTACCACTTTCTCAAGGGAGAACACTGGTACATGTGTATATGTCAAACAATCTCCAAAGGGTCTTAGGAATGCCTCAAGGATAAGTTCAGCTGAAAAATAAATTTCAAGTATACTCTATTAACATTTTCAATATTTTCTTCAGTCTTTTCTGTTTAATGGTAGTTGTCACATAAACAATACTATTTCGTACTCTTATTCTGTTACCTTCAAAGGTACCGCAGTGTGGGGTTTTTCAAAATGGCGGCTGGAGAGAGCCCTATTACCCTGTGTCTGCTGTTTCTGGCTCTGAGCAAAGAGGAAAAGAAAAGCTGTTTTTTTTTTTTTTTTTAATTTGCTACCCTTATTTGGGTAGATCGACCCACTCACTTCCCAAGTGGCCTATGACGGGCCTGGAGGGGGTGGGAAGTGAAGGGGCCTTGGCCATACAAATCTTTGTCAGACAAGTTGAGTCCTTCCAAGGGGTGGAGTGGGTGGGTCTTTTCTGGGGGTCGGGGTGGGTGGCTTCTTTTTTAAATCTGGGGGGGGGGGGTAGGTGAAGGATCCTATCCTGGGCTCAGGTTTTTGGCTGCTGCCAGTAGCGTGAGATGAGGGCGGGCTTCCTGGGGTGCTCTGGACCTTGGAGGTAGGGACGGTGGGCAAGAGGCCTACCCTTGCCTCATGCTCCTACCAAGTGCCAAAATCCATCCTGCAGAGGCAACCAGTAGTGTGAGGCTGGGGTAGCACTCTTTCCCAGTCCCTAAGTGCATAGGGCCATGATTCCAATTGGGACTGTGGGGAGGGGGAGAGAGGCTTCAGCATTCTCCCTGTGCAATATTCTTGGCCCCAAACTACCCTGGGGGCGCTATTGCCATACTGGAAGCTGCACGTGTACATGCCCCCCCCCCCCCGAGCATCTAGGGCTTTTTACATAGGGTAGGAGTGTCTGGGTGGCATCACTTCCAGCAGAATTTCATTTCTGGGGGTTTGGCAGGGAGGCATGGCCATCACTTCCTGATATCTCAAATCATGAAAAATATTCCAGCATGCTGTTAGCTGGGCTGGTGTTTGCAGCTGTAGTCTGGGGTGAGGGTATCTTGTTGGGCTTAAGAAGTGGGTTGGACTGTGGACCAGGAGGGACAGACAATCGACAGTTGTTGGGCCACCTCCTTAAGAAGGTGGTCCAGAGATCAGGAGGTGTCCTGAAGTAGAGAAGAGACAAGAGAGACTAACTGAACCTGTGGGAGTGAGCTTAACTGCCAAGGGGAGTAAGGAACTAGTTGTTTTATGGGTTGGAGACCTCAATAAAGAAGTCATACTGTGACTGCTGCCTTGGAGTTACCCTTTGAGGCTATGGAATCTTACCCCTCCCCCAACTTGCTATCAGAGTCAGCCTTGCCTGGACCCACCTTACCCATATCAGTCCCAGTAGGCTTCTGCTGTAAAGTTCACTGAGTGATTTTAGACCACACATTCTCTCTCAACCAAACTTACCTCACCAGACTGTTTCAAGGTTAAAATGGGAGTCAGGTGACCCCATATATACCACCCTGAGTTCTTAGGAGGAAGGGAAGGATAAAATTGTAAGACAGAACCATCTGTTTCCTGCACAATTAAAACAACAAATGGAGTCCAGAGACACTGGTGTGACAACTGAAGATACAAACAGCATCTTGAAACAGGTATATGTTTATGCCTTGAATAGCTAATCTAGAGGGGCAGACCCCTCATAGCTTTATTATTTTCCTATTGACTGCATCTGGGTACCAGAATCTTGTTTTTCTGGGGTTGGTATGAGTGCAGGTGATCAAGAAATAGGAATTATTATTAGAAAAAAGCTTCTTGAAAAACTATTCGTTATATGTGTACAAGCAGATAGATATAAAATAGAGACCAATCTCATCTTCAATTTATTATTTCCAGCAAGAATTTCAATCCCAAAATCCTGAAATCAAAAGATCTTCCTTTGATTCAACAGTAGATCAAGAAATCCTGATTGAAAGCAAGAACTTTACTCTACTAAATATTGAAGTGGAACATTCCAGTGTGACTTTAAAACAACACATATTGTGAGCATTGTTATGGAATGAGTCAACACAGAGGGCTGGAATTCACTTAATATGATTTTTTAAAAGTTAAATTACTATATTATTAACATTCCCATGCAGAATTGTAATTGCTTTTATAATTTTTAAAAGTTCCATTAATGTAGAATAGTTTCATTGGCTACCTTAGATAAGAATCCAGTCTCCATGTTTAATGGTACATTAATATACATTATTACAAATGAGGGGGGAAATAGTGAATTCGCCTATATTGGTCATTGCGGGATGCAGAGCTATAGACAACAATGCAGTGTGGCAATGTATACGTTATGATTATGAAACTACAAACAAGTAGAAAATATGTCTTGCACCGTGGTTACATGCTACCAAAGCTTCTCTGCTGCTACGGACTACAGACGGTTAAACGGTGAGCTGCCATTTCCATTTCCTACTTACTTTTTTGATACGATCTAAGATCTCACTTCACGCCCAGATACCTCAAAATAGATGACTCCTAGAGCATCACGCCAAGGAGCCTTCCTAACGTGGAATTTCCGGGAGAACTACATTACCCAGAAATCAAAGCTCTGGTCGTAGAAAGAACGTCTGCGCACTGAGACTCTCGGATCCAAGTTTGGAGCTTTTAGCTGCCAGCCCTGGCCCATCATGTAGGTGCAGCAGAGCCTTCCTTACCATTGCAATAGAGAAACTCACTTTGTAATCTGTTTTTGAGGTATGCAATTGCAGCTCTTTCCTCTGCAAAGAGCTCTGTTGTAGGGAGTGAGAAAAACTCCAGTTGCATGAAGATTGAGCGCTTGCAGTTTGCATCTTTGTTGCAAAACTAGCTACTGAAGAGAGAAGGCAAAGTCTTTTGTGCTCCCCTCCCCCATCAAAGCAGAGGGGAAAATGTCTCAGCAAAGAGGTAAGGCTCCGCCGACTTATGTTCCTTGCAAATATGCAAAAAGTCGTTCATGCATTTTGGAATTTCATGCATGCATTTATCGGGATGCAATTGCATTTTGAAGTTTGAGGCTTTGAATAGCTCTCAGTTGCATTTCCTGTTTAGTATGTGCTTTTTTTTTTTTGCAGGCACACACACACATACAGAGAGAGCGAGAGAGAGAGCGAGAGTGTGGCGCGCGCACACACAGTTCCTGTAAGGCAGGGCTTACAGTTCAACTGTGCACTGACGTTGTTTGCATTCTTCTCCTGGGATTACTAAACCTATTTTGCCTTTTGCACCATCAGGACAGATAAAGGGTATTGGGAAGCCAATGCATAAGTTTCTCTCTAGCATCAAAATGGTAAAATGCAGACAAAACTGAGGACAATTTATCGTGCACATTTCAATCAAACTTTATACAAAAATGTAATGTGAAACTTGAGTGGAGTTACTAAGAATATATACCTCTGTTTCCATGGGAAAGTATTGCCAGTGCTGAGCTCATTTTCCACAGACCCCCCTCCCTCCCGTCGCAAGCTGAGTGTAGCTTTTACGGCGAGATACATGAAAGGTATGCAGGGAAGTGGAGTTTTCATGCAGAGGTACAGATTTATTAGCTGTTTGGGGTTTTGAAAAGAGTCAGAGTAGATCTTTAAAAATAAATAAAGTACCTGGAGAACATTTTCCTTTTTGTTTAAGACTGTCAGATGGGAAAGGACAATATTTTGGACCCCTTGTCCTTAAGAGTGGGCTACAGGGTTCCATTCAAACTTTTAAAGAGCAAAGTGCAAGTTCAGTGGCACCTTTAAGACCAAAGTTTTATCTGGGCAAAATCTTCCAAAGAAGAAGTGTGCGTGCACACTAAAGCTTATATAAGGGCAAAACGTGGTTGGTTTTAAAGGCACCACTGGACTCAAACTTTGTTCTGCGGCTTCGGACCAATACAGCTACCCACCTGAACCAAACATGTAGAGAGGCATTGATTAGAATAGAAACCAAGTGTTGCCATCCTATGCCCTTCCAGTGAGAAGGGGGGAAATTGACCTGCGGCTCTTGATCCAACTTTGTGAATTTTCCAATTTTCTCTACAAATGCAAACTCTTGCATTAGCAATGTATAGGCTGGAGGAAGGGGAAGAATTGAACATTCTATGCACAGTGCTGCAGGATGAATGTTTAAAAACCACCTGTATGAGTTTCAGTATAGAAATTATGAGTGGAGGGATGCATCACAGTTATGCAAAAGTATAAGGACGATAGGTAGAGCTCCCCCATGTTCACTGAAAGGACCATGCTACTGCAAAGCTCTTAAGAACACACTCTTGCACATTGTGGCAGTTGAACTGTATAATTTATTCCCCATTTGCTGCAGTCATTTCTCACAGCCAATTGGAAGACGATGGGAAGCTCCCAGCAGAAAGAGTCCAGTCAGTTTTGCCCAGCTTCAAAAAGGATGCCTACGTAATATGGCTTTCAGTTAAGGTTGCTCATCCAACATGTTGATCTAGTAAGTAGCCCAGAGGGCGGGATCTGTCATTTAGTAATGGCAGGAGGGAAGGGAAAGATACAGAAATCAGTGATTAGGGCCTCTCTTTTTTCAGCAAAAAGATTCCTGTTTTCTGCAGGATTTGTCTCAAATAAAAAGGATACCCAGTATTCAGGTTACAGTTTCTTCTGCATCATGCCCAATTTTGTTTATCTCCTAGTAGAACACCAGATAGGAAAGGGGGGGGGGATTAGCTACTTCAAAATTTCGAGGGTTATTTTTTTGCTTCCTGTACATTCTGACCCCCCCCCCCCGTACTTTCAGTGTTCGAGTTAAGTGCTTATTATAGGATTTAACTCAAATTGCATTTTAACAATAAAAATGAATAAATGATATATGCTTATAGGATGCTGTTTTTGCCATACTTTAGAACACAGATCAGACCAATTGGGAACCAAGAGATTTTTTTATTTTAAAAAAGAGGTGTGTACGAAGTCTGATGCCAGATTAAAACTGCAGTAAAGGCCACATGCCAGTTCTGAGATTCATGTAATTTTATTTTGTGTCATTGAAAAAAAAACATAATCGGAACTCTCGTCTTTTGTCTTCTGGTACAGCCCCTGTGGACATTTTATTCCTAGCTTACAAGCTCCTAAAAAAGGGGAGTACACTGCTCAGAGAGACATCACGTGTGCAGCTTTTGCCCCACATGTGTCACTCTGCAGATGGGATGCCCCTTTCCTTCAGTTCCTTTTTTGTTGCTGTGTGATATTAGAAGTGCTGAGCTATCACTCCGGTTGAAATTGGTTCTTTACAAAATTCTTTGACTTTCTGCATAAACTGTGCTCTAATAGAGAATTTTCTGGTGATTTTCTGCACTCTTACAAGTTTTTTGAGAACCAGTGTGGAGTAGTGGTTATGAGCAAGACTTGAATCTTGAGAACTGAGTTTGATTCCCCACTCCACATGAAGCCATCTGGGCGACCTTGGGTCAATTACAGTTCTCTCAGAGCTCTCTCAGCTCCACCTACCTCACAGGGAATCTGTTGTGAGGAGAGGAGGGGAAGACGATTGTAAGCCACTTTGAGTCTCCTTCAGGTAGTGAAAAGCAGGATATAAAAACCACCTCTTCTTTTGGTTTTCAAAGGTGAAGAGAATTCTGACTACTGGCTTGTGGTTCCTTATGGTGTCCAGGGCCCTGCTTAAGAAGTGCACACCTCTGATGAGCATTCATTATGCTGTTTATGTTTAGGGGAAGCCCATGTGATGGGTCCTTTTGAAAGTTGTCAAAAATTTATGGCAGAAGCCCACTCAGATAGAACGTCTGCTCAAGGCCCCACTTTGGGAAAGAACTCTCTCAATGTTGACTCTATCCAAAATGGCGTCAACCCCATTGGCAGTGTTTCCTAAACAGAAATCCATCCCTCTGTCAGTTACAAAGCTAAGATTTTGAGGTCTTCATCTCCAGGGCCAATCTCAGTGGAACCAAACTCTTTATATTCCAAACCCTTGACTAGGTCTCCTTCCTCCAGAACCGGATGCAGAGGGTTGCGATGGGGGAGAGTATGTCGAGCCCTTGTGAGCTCCCTTGTGGGGTTCCGCAGGGGGCGATACTCTCTCCCACACTTTTTAACATCTATATGCGCCCTCTAGCCCAGCTGGTCCGGGGCTATGGGCTGGGTTGCCACCAATATGCGGATGACACCCAGCTCTACTTCCTAATGGACGGCCAGCCGGACTCCACCCCGGATACATTTGCCAGCTGTTTGGAAGTGGTAGCTGGATGGCTCAAACTGAAACTCATCCCCTCCAAGACGGAGGTCCTGTGGCTGGGCAGAAGAGGGCAGGACCAGGAAGCGCGCCTCCCATGCCTGAACGGGGTGCAATTAACACCTGCACTAGTTGCCAGGAATTTGGGAGTGACATTTGATGCCTCCCTCTCTATGGAGGCTCAGGTCACCAATGTAGCTCGGACGGCATTTTTCCATCTTCGCCAAGCCCGGCTACTAGCGCCCTACCTGTCCTCGGAACACCTGGCCACAGTGATCCATGCAACGGTCACTTCCAGATTAGACTTCTCTAACTCGCTCTACGTGGGCCTTCCCTTGTCTTTGATTCGGAAGTTACAGCTGGTCCAAAATGCGGCTGCCAGGGTCCTCACTAGAACACCTTTGAGGGCCCACATTCAGCCGGTGCTTCGTCATCTGCACTGGTTACCAGTCTGTTTCCGAATCGGATTCAAGGTGTTGGTATTGACCTTTAAGGCTATACGCGGCCTGGGTCCCGTCTACCTGCGGGACTGCTTGGTTGCTTATGCCCCCCACAGGGCACTCCGCTCTGCGGGTATGAATTTACTGGTTGTCCCGGGCCCACGGGATGTTCGCCTGGCCTCGACCCGGGCCAGCGCCTTTTCAGGCCTGGCCCCAACCTGGTGGAATGAGCTCCCAGAAGAGCTAAGGGCCCTGCGGGATCTACCAGCTTTCCGCAGGGCCTGTAAGACGGAGCTCTTCCGCCAGGCATATGGTTGAGGCCAGGGCAGCTCTCCCACTAATCCATCAGAGGATCCCCTCCAATATTGAGATCTCTAACATCGAGATTATGGCTAGATCTATTGTATTGGTGCCACCCTCTTTTGAACATTATTCTCTCCACCAGGCTGAACTAAGATCAGAATTGTGACCATCGCCGCTATATGTTATATGTAACTTTTAATTGGGGTTTTTATTTATATAACTATTTATGTTGTAAACCGCCCTGAGACCTATTGGGAGAAGGGCGGTCTAAAAATTAAATAATAATAATAATAATAATAATAATAATAATAATAATAATAATAATAATAATAATAATAATAATAATAATAATAAATGGCATAAGAAGGTGAAACACACAAAAAAGGGACTGTGGTTGCAGGTCTATGAGAACAGAGCTGGTGCCTGCCTTAGTAAGTAGTCCTGAGGAGAATCAAACTCCCCGCAGACTGTCTCCACCTCTGGAGAGGTTGGCTTCCTTTCTGGAGGTCATTGATGAGGGATCTGGTATCCCAACTAGACAGCCATCATCAACTGAATTCAGGCCACCTCTATTGGCTTCCCTTGGATCAGGTTCAAAAGTATTCCATGTCTCCAGCCTACTCTGCAAAGTGGAAGAACCACCATCAATTTGTGGATCCTGATCTCTCACAGGTCCATTTTTTGGAACCACCACCTGACTGCTCTCTCTCAGTACCTCAAGATTGTCAGGTGGGCAAAAGTATCTCAGCAAAAATGATACAAATTGAGGCCATTTTACTTCATAAGTAGGAAATTAATGGGGGCAAACATTCAGTGGAGGTTGCTGCCTGACCCATGGCATCTGGAGTACTAATGATGCAACATTCCTGGCTCTGTATTACCACTTTGCCCGTTGAGACATGATGTAAAGGTGATGACTTACTAATGACAACCTTCTTTTTTAAATCTACTAATGAGGTTCTGATGGAAGTTAAGAACCATCAATGGCAAAGTCTTTTAATGTTTTCTGAATCACAATGGGATTGCAACCACAGTTCCAACAATGCATGGATTTCCTAGCCTCTTTTACTGGGGCCAGAGTCAATTCCAACAGCAATTTCAGCAGCATCAACAGGCATTTCAATAACTGTACACATATCATCAATGTGTCTTTTAATCCCCCCCTCAAAAGTGCAAGGGGAGTTCTTTCCCACTTCTAGGGCTACAGAAGTTGTAGGGTTTATGGATATACTATTCAACTTTTCTTAAGCTTGGAGACATATTTCTAATGAATCCTTTGTTTCTGCAATCATTTCAGGAGGTTATTTGCTGGAATTTGCTTAAGTTACCAGTTTTATTTCAGCATTAACAGTAAATGATAGACATCCTGAGGTCATGGCTATGCTAAGGGAGTTCATCCAGGCAGGAGCAGTTGCTGAAAGTCCAGGGCACTTAGTGTTCTTGGTTTTTCTCCAGGCTCTTGCCCCCCCCCCCAAAAGATGGAGATCTAAGATCAGTTTTGGAATTATGACTGTTAAACATGTTTATAAAAATTTCAAAGTTTTGTATGGTCTCCCTTGTTCTTATCAATTGGAGATAGGTTTGCAGTTCTACACCTTAAGGATGCTTATTTTTATATATTTCTATCCACCCTTCACATAGAAAGTTTCTCAGTTTCAGACAAGGCTCTAACATGTTTAACTATACTTCTGTCCCCTTTGGCCTCGCTGCAATATGACTGAAAAATAACAAATTAAAGATTGTATGATAAAATGGGCTTGAAATGTTGGATAGAATATGTTTAGATCAATCGGGGGGATTGTAGGTCAATGAGTTGAAACTTACCAAATGTCAAATGTTTAAAGAAAATTGGTATAAAATGTTTTTAGATGATAGATTGTCTCTAAAGCTATTGCAAAAATTAATAGGAGCTACAATGGTAAATATTGAAAATGTTAAAATATAAATGCCCCATTCTATCATATGTGGTGGACCTGGTAGAAAGCAGAAAGTATTAGGTTATGATCCATGATGAGAGGCAAAAGATACTGGAAGTTAAATTTTCGTTGGATCCAGAGTGTATGTTATTATATACGGTATCAAATAATACTAAAATGTATAATGAGATTGTAAAATATATAGTAACAGTTGCTAGGAAGCTTTGTGCATCAAAATCCACCAAGACTCCTGGACCTGTTTGTATCACTATTATTTAATGTTATACTGTTACCTTGTTATTATCTTTACACTGCTCCATGGGAGCGGTATAAATAAAAGGCTAAGGACTGTGTGGGAGGGCTCGGTCTGGGATGGGGGGGCAACGATTGTCCCTTGCATTCCCCAATGACAAGCGGAGAGTCCAATCGGCTGGTGTGAAGCACCAGCTGATTGTGCCCTCTGCTTGTCAGCCCGCCTCCCGAGCCGCCCACCCCCCAACCTGGCCCACCTTCGGCTGACAGCCGCCATTTTGCGGTTAGCCGCCGACAAGCCAGGTAAGCACCTGCCCGCCCTCCCCCTCCCCAATACCCTCCCCTGCCGTTTTCACGCCCCCCATGAACCCCGTGCCATCTACACAGGCTGCCACACCACTTCCCCGCAGCCCTCGGCTGCCGCTTCCACGCCCCGCACGAACCCTGTGCCATCTACACAGCCCGCCACCCCCTCCCTGCTACTGTCTGCCGCCGATTCCTTGCCCCGCACGAACCCCGAGCCATCTACCGCCCCCCTCCCCGCTACCTCTGCCGCCGCTTCCCCGCCCCACCCACCCATCGCTACCTTCCCATCCCCCAAAGGAACCTTAAATCCTTCCTCCCACCCCTGCCCCGTTCTCTTGCAGCCCACCCACCTATCTCCCTTCCTGTCTTCCTCCCAGTATTCACTTTGCCCTTCCTTCCTTCCTTCCTTCCTTCCTTCCTTCCTTCCTTCCTTCCTTCCTTCCTTCCTTCCTTCCTTCCTTCCTTCCTTCCCTCCCTCCCTCCCTCCCTCCCTCCCTCCCTCCCTCCATTTCTCACACCTATCTGCCTCTTTCTTTCTTTCTTTCTTTCTTTCTTTCTTTCTTTCTTTCTTTCTTTCTTTCTTTCTTTCTTTCTTTCTTTCTTTCTTTCTTTCTTTCTTTCTTTCTTTCTTTCTTTCTTTCTTTCTTTCTTTCTTTCTTTCTTCTTCTACCCCTCCATCCACCCACCCCGCAATGCCTGCTGTATTTTGGGTACAGCGGGCTTAATATCTAGTCAGTTAGTAATATTAATGTTATAGTTATTATATGTATGGTTCCATGTATACTTTTCAGTTCTATGTAAACCACCCTGAGCCTTCGGGGAGGACAGTATATAAATATGAATAAAATAAATAAATCAGATGGGGAAAAGCACCAGATATTACAGATTGGTTGAATAAATTGACAGAATATAGGACAGTGGCAAAATATACCTATTTGTTAAACAACAAATCAACACTGGAATACAGAAGAAGATGGAGGCCAATATTAGACTATATTGACACTAAAATCTAAGTTGAAAAGAACTGGCTTTCAGTTGTAATTCTGGGTAATTTCCAGCTGCTGTCCCCTCCCAAAGGTTGGTAACCGTAGTTCTCCTGGAACTGACTGCTTTGGAAGGTAAAGTCTAGGGCATTAAGTCCCTTTGCGGTCCTTCCCCTCCTCAAATCCCACCCTCCGCATACTCCAGCTCCCAAATCTTTAGGAATTTCCTAACCTGGAGTTGGTAGTCCAGTCTCCTTCCCAGACAACAGACAACCCACTTTTACCTGTCCTTCTGTCTCAACCTTCTCTCACAGCAGCCTTTGCCTAAGAAATCTGTGGCCCAGTTGTATGGTGCTCAAGTTTCCTACCCCATTCTCCTCGGCCATTCACCAACCTACATTTTATCTTCCTCCCATCTTTAACTATTATTCTATTTATTTACTTTGGTTATCCCCCATTTTTCTACAAACTAAGGACCAAGAAGCTTGCATTATTCCCCTCTCCTTTATATTCAAATAACCACCCTATGAGATAGGTTAGACTTAAAGTACGTGACTAGACCAAAATCACCCAATGAGCTTCCACAACAAAATGGAGATTTGAACATGGGACTCTCAGACCCTGCTCTGGAGCACAAATGATGAACTACACTGGTTTTCATAGAGTGCCAGCTGTTGAACAGAAGCAAGAAGCCAGGCATAATTGAGTCATGCAAATCAGGGGTATCAAATCACTTAGAGGTCCTCCATGACTTGGGTTGCCAACCTCCATGTAGGATCTGGAGCACTCCCAAAATTACAGTGTATTCCAGACAACACAGATCTGCCCCTCTGGAAAGAATGGCTGCTTTGGAGGTAGACTCTATTGCATTATATCCAGCTGAAACATCTCCCTGCTCCAAACCCTATCCTCCACAGACTCCACCACAAAATCTCCAGCTGGGGTTTGGCAACTATAGCTAGTCCTGGCCCCAATAAATCTTCCCTAAAAGGCCAAAAGAAGCATGAAAAGGACCCTGTCCCGCCTCCTGCCTTTTATTCACTGAAATGTAGCCTGGAATACTATGGTTGCCTAGCAAGAGCAACTGGAAGAATCTGTTCCATAAAGCTACAGGTGCACCTTTTATCATCTTTTTTGTTTTTTAAAGCCCTTTACATTTTTCTTCAAATCTGGGGCCCTTTTCAGTTTTGTAGAAAGTCCTGTCTTGCCTGTTTACAGCTCCAGTCAGCAGATCTATGTATCCAAAGAGTGGCCACCTAGAATAGAAGAAGAGTTGGTTATTATATGCCGCTTTTCTCTACCCGAAGGAGGCTCAAAGCAGTTTACAGTCGCCTTCTCTTTCCTCTCCCCACAACAGACACCCTGTGAGGTGGGTGAGGCTGAGAGAGCGCTAATATCACTGCTCGGTCAGAACAGTTTTATCAGTGCCGTGGCGAGCCCAAGGTCACCGAGCTGGCTGCATGTGGGGGAGTGCAGAATCGAACCCAGCATGCCAGATTAGAAGTCCGCACTCCTAACCACTACACCAAACTACACCAAATATAAGATTACTTTAGTATTTATCCTGTTTCCTCCAGTTATGTAGAGAATAAATTACATAGCAGTGCAATCAAAATCACATGAAAACCAAGTCAAACATAATCACTAAGCAAAAAAGAAAAGAGGTGCCCACTCAAAAGAGCTAACATCCCCCAAAATATTAAAATTATGTAATATATGAAATATATATATGAAAAAAAACATATAACAGACATACATCATACAAAAACTAGAAAGTGAAAAATTGAACAACTAACAACAAGGGATTTCCTTCCAGAGGAAACGTGTGGCAACCAAAAACATGTACAAGCTGAAAAAGAACAGCTTCTGCTGAGAAAGGAGGATCAGGATGGATCCCCCTCCCTGTCACTTTCTGAGGCTCTCCCTAGGTCAATGTTGTATAAGGGTTCTCTGGCCCTTTGGGTTTGGGAGAAGGCAAAGCATAAGTGGACTTCTTCTGTACTGTGCTTGACTAGTTCATATGGGATGGCAAAAGTGTCAGTTTTGAGTGTTCTGCTTGGCTTCTACTGCCCTTGAATCTAAAAAAAGACCCTGCTTGGATTCTCTAGTGTGGCACTGGTTGGTTGTGGATGTTGGGTCAGTCAGTGCACTGGTCCCATATTGTAGTGGGTTGTTCTACAGCTGGCTTGGATGGGAACTGGGCGTAGGTGAGCACTGGAGGCATTGCCATCCTTGCTAGTCCCCTCCTCCTCAGTGGACTGTGTTGAGCTGGCATTTGCCATGGTATGGCACCGGTTCCTCTGCCCTCACTACTAGGCTGAATGGACTCTTGAGTTGTTCTGCTGTTCACTGTTAAGGTGCCACAGGCTTCTGCTACTGAGGTCCAGTACACTACAGTAGTTCTGCTGTCCCTGTAGAAATGCCACCTCCCCCTCAATCCAGAGATTCTCTGGTCGGAACTTGATCCTGTTGGCACTACCACTACCACAGTGGCACTGGTTCTGATTGGCAATTTAGTGCTCCACCTGCTGGAGTGGTTTTGCAAAAAGCTCCCCCCCTTCAATTTTACTACAGAGATTCTATGGGCTTGTGTTGCTTAGCTCTTTCCCCCCACTATAGGAATCAATGGTGGTTAAATGGGGCATCCTTTTTGGGTGGCTGTAGAACTGGACCACCTAGTCCAATCTTTTTGAAATTTTGGGGTTCTTTTCAGGAGATGCCTCAGCAGCTATACCATAAATTGTGTGCATCTACCTCAACCCTACAACCAAGGCCAGCTAGAAACCCATTAAATCCCATTAACCCCCCCCCCCGCTAAAATGGACTATTTTAGCCCTATAATTTTAATAGCCCTATAAGTTACAATGGAGTCAAATTTATTTGGCTGTACCCGAATCACCCAAATCATTCATTCATTCATTCATTCATTCATTCATTCATTCATTCATTCATTCATTCATTCATTCAATTTATTGACCACCACTCCCAAAGGCTCGTGGCGGTTTACAAAATCCAGCTAAAAACCCATTAAAACCTCCACTAAAATGGACTATTTTAGCCCTATAATTTTAATAGCCCTATAAGTTATAACAGAGTCAAATTTATTTGGCTGTACCTGAATCACCCAAATCCAAATCCCTATATCAATTCAGGCTGAATTCAAAAAGTACTGAATTTTTCTTGGTACACACCGCTAGACAGTTTACATGCACAATCCTAGCATACTTGGACAAGTTCAGACATGTTTGTATGTAATTTGTAGGGCAATCCTAAGAATACTTTCATGGAAGGGTGCCCAAATCAACAGACCCCAGTAGGATTCGGAGTACACCTGAGCAAGCCTAAACAAGTTGAGTCAGAATCCAACTCAGGTCTCTTGAATGGGGTTCTTTCCTGGGATCACCAAGTGTTTTTAGGATAGCAAGGTTAGTCTCTTATCAGTTGCTTTCTCAAATCATTCAGCGCTGTGAATTATCTCCACTGGGAAAAGATCTAGTTCTACACCCGAGTAGACACTTTTTAATTAAGAGTTTGACAGACCTCTCATATCCTAAGAAGTCCTCTGAGTGGTTTAAAAATTAAATAATACAAGCAGTTCAGTTTCAAAAGATACAACAACAAAATAATTTCCTAAGCAGTAGTGCAATGACTAAAAGTAGCCAGGATTCAGAATACACAGACATACAATTTCTTGCTATTAAAAAGCCACATGATCTACCGGTAAGAGGCACAATTTACATCCATAAGACAGAAGTAAGCATAATCATAATGCCACTTACAAGCATGCTTCTGAGGAATGCCACTCATACTTCAGTTTATATATTTTTTATATTTATTCCTTAGATTTTTACTCCATCCATCCCAGCTAAAGGTGGGCTCCAGGCAGTTTACAAAATCTTAAATCCATGGCTGAACATAAATACAATAACAACAAAAGCATTACAATCCATTCCCACCCAACCTACCCACCATGGTGACCACCTAAAACTGAGCATCAGAATCATTAATAAGAGGTCAGAGAGCCCTCCTCCCTAGGATGTCTGGTTTTACAAGCTCTGAAGAACTGCGAAAGAGACAGCAGGGCATGAACTTCCACTGGAAGGGCATTCCAATCGAAACGCCCTAGTCCTTGTTGCTGACAACTGGGCGTGTTTCAGGCTGGGAATCTCCAGCAGGCTTGACACCTGAGAACTTAACATTCTCTTCGGGTTATATGAGAGGATGAGATCTTGCAGGTTATTATGTAATAACAAAATGCACAAGATGATGTACAGAATACCAGGACTATAATAGGGTGAGATAAAAAAGGTGCATTCTCTTTTTATTACCCACCTTTACTGAAAAGAAGAAGAAAATAGTCTCAGGAACAGCTATCACCTCTCTTGCAATGACATAATCAAGGTCTCAGTCAGTGTATCTGAATCTCAAGAAAAGAGCAGCTAAAATTTTTGCAACTCTGTTATTTTGGGGATCTTATTGGCTAATAAATACTGTGTCACATCTCACCCTGGATGATCAAGAATGCTCATAGAATGGTGAAGAGACTTTCATCCATGGCAGGTACTACCTGGAATACATCCCTCATTTCCAGGTAGACAACATGTGGACTCAGTCAGGGATTACTTTGGACTGTGCAAACTAATGAATCCTTGACTAGAGGTCTTCTGACTCCAGTTGTCTGTGTGAAAATTTGTGCAGTTATAGCATATGATATAAGTTCATAAGACCAGCATTTCTGTAAGATGACTATGCCTCTGCTTAAAAACTTCCAAAGAAGGTGAGTTCTCCTTTGGAAGATTGTAAGCAGAGGCTAGATTGTCATCTGACAGCTGGTTTTATGAACTTAGGCAGATTGTGAGTGGGTGGGCATGAAGGGATGTGCCAGTGTCTGTCTCTTGTGGCCCTTCCCAGGGAATTACTCTTGTGGCGCAGAGTGGTAAGGCAGCAGACATGCTCTCTGAAGCTCTGCCCATGAGGCTGGGAGTTCAATCCCAGCAGCCGGCTCAAGGCTGACTCAGCCTTCCATCCTTCAGAGGTCGGTAAAATAAGTACCCAGCTTGCTGGGGGGTAAAACGGTAATGACTGGGGAAGGCACTGGCAAACCACCCCATATTGAGTCTGCCACGAAAACACTAGAGTGCATCACCCCAAGGGTCAGACATGACCCAGTGCTTGCACAGGGGATACCTTTATCTTTACCTTTATTGTGGGAAGGTAGGTGAATTTCCTCCAGGCCAGGCTGGATTCTGGAGATTTTTTGGTGGTGGTGGGGAATCACTTAGGCATAGAATTGGGGTCACTGTGGGTAGGCAGGCATTTGTGAGTTCCTACATTGTGCAGGGGGTTGGTCTAGATTACCCTAGATGTCTCTTTCAATACTATGATTCTATGAAGTGATTTTGGAAAGGAAAAATCTTTGAATTGGCTCTTATGAATCATGACAACAGTGCTTTTTTGATGTTGAGCTAATGGCTACAGGTGTGCTCCAAGGACAAATTGATACAACACTAATTGGGAGAAATAGTTTTAAAAGCACAACAGAGAATAGTCCTATAGAAGTTGGTCAAAACCTGAACCAAACATTTCCCCCCCCCTGCTACATTCGCAGCTACATGAATCAATAATACAAAATCAAAGGGACATGGAGGAAATGGCAGAAGCTTGTGGAGGCAGGGTTTTGACTCTTGATTGCATCAGGAAATTGAATGGAATTACCAGGATATGAACCCTGTCAAATGGGAGGAAAACATGTATCAGTGTTGACTGAATGATGAATAGAATAAGGATTTTTGCAGGATTTCCTGTAATGGAGTGTGAAAGAGGAGAGAGAACATGTGACACCTCAGGTTTACCATCTTTTGAAAAACTATTGGCTGTTGGAGGTCATCCTACCATATAGGCTACCGTTAGATTGTATGACTTTCTGGAAGAAGTAATTGAGACAACATCCTTGGAGACTGATTCACTGATCTACACTTGTTGACGCATATGCACCTTGACATCTATTAATTTATAAAGCATCCTTTTGCTATTGGAACACTTTGAAACACAATTGCAGACAGCATTAGAATTAAAACATATAATAAAACCCAATAACAAACAAGCATCTGCTCATTTAACAGAAATAGATTTTTATATTTTACTTGCGCAGACACTGGCAGATGGAGAGTGGGATCAAATTCCAGTGATGGAAAAGTTGCCCATTTGCAGTACAGGATGAGATGGGTACCCCTTTGAATATTAAGACAGCATGAAGAAATGACAGCATCAGTAGGTGTGCTGCCTGCAATCCTCATTCTTTTAGCTGACTTCCAGCTACCTCCCTTTATATACGCCATCCCATATACTGTACACACCCCTATCTTTGTCTCAAATCAAAACCCATAAATATCCTTTGCTTTAGGCTGCCCCAAAGAGGCTCCTACAATGCTTCTGGCCACAACTTCAGTGCTGTCTATGGCAATAGAGTTCAGTCCTCTTGAATATGTATATACCACTTTACCCAAAGGAGGCTCGAAGCGGCTCACAGTTGCCTTCCCTTTCCTCTCCCCACAACAGACACCCTGTGAGATGGGTGAGGCTAAGAGAGCCCTGATATTACTGCTCAGTCAGAACAGCTTTCTCAATGCTGTGGCGAGCCCAAGGTCACCCAGCTGGCTGCATGTGGGGGAGTGCAGAATCGAACCCGGCATGCCAGATTAAAAGTCTGCACTCCTAACCACTACACCAAACTGGCTATCTTAGATTCTGATCTCCAGGGCAACTGGTCTCTATAGTCTGGAGATTATTTATTTCAGAAGAACTCCAGGTCTGTCTTGAAGGATTGTTTGAAATTGTCTAAGCCCAGTAAATCAGAAGTGTTTCCTGATGAAAAGATGGTGAAGTAAAACTGGTGTGTGACTGTCAGGATTGAGTTTCAGAGGGAACAGAAAAACATACCACTTGGTTATGTCCAATCAATTGAAATGTTTAACCAAAGTAAAATATCTACAGAGATCCATTTTCCAAAATGCATGGGTGAAAAGACATTGTGGACTAGGAATATGCACTGAAGAAAAATTTTGTACAATTTAGATTCTGTAGGACATTTTCATCTTAAATGAAAATCTCTCTTCCCTATACATTACTCTAGCCATGCCCTTTGGAATCCAAGATCTCAGGATACTGACTAAGGGTGGGCCCAATCACACTCTTCCCCATGATAGCCATGCCACTCCCCAGCACCCAATTACAGCCCCCCTTCCCTACAAATGCTACTTGTAGGTCGCCCCTTCTCACAAGATAGGGTGTGTGGCATGGGACACTCTCTGATAGAACAGGTGCAGACCCACCTTGGGGTTAGGGAAAAGTCAGAGAGGGTACAGAGCACCTCTGGATAAGCACTTGGAAGATACACACTACCAGAAGAGTAAAATCCACAGTACATGGCTGATCTCTTCCAACAGGTACCCAATTTCCTCTTCCCAGATCTGCAGGGGCTGTCATGCATAAACAAGTAAGCAAGCCACCCTTTCCCCAGTCCCCTTTCTCTCTGGGACAAACAACAAATACACTGAACCACAGCATCTCCTGCTCCCAAACCTGGCAGTCCGGGGGCAAGCAGTGCTCCCCCACACCTAGCCATTGTCCTTACACATCAAGCAGTTAGGTGTGTGTGTGGGGGGAGCACTTGCGGCAGCTGCTGCATAAGAGGGCCTAAGGTGGTGTCTGTGCACTCACCTGCTTCCCTTGCCAATTGGTAGGGCTCCCCCAGCACAGAAAGCAGCAGTAGCTGGGAATTCCCAGCTGAATCCTGAGCAAGGATGCATTTTTCTTTATTCAGTTTGTTCCCTGCCATTCCCAGCAAGCTGGCTCATGGTGGATTACACAGCAATCCAGTACAATAAAAACCCAGTAAAATCCCCATTAAAACCCAACAGTTACAAAAAATACAGGAACAACATGGTGCCACAAATAAGATATGACTATTGGCTGAAACCTTTCCCTTGCAGAAGTAGATTTCCTTGAAGCAGCTGAAGAAGACCTCCCTCAAATTGGTGCTGGTTTGGACTTGAGGCATCACAGGAGGGGAGGGGCACTGGCTTGCATGCCGGTGGTATTGCTGCCTTTCTCCTCTGCGCTGTGGAGCTGGCTGTTTTGGGCTTCAGTGATTGCCGAAGCAGCCAAACCGCGCCGGAGCACACAACCCTAGCTGTGAACTTTGCCTTAAAAGGTGCTAAATCCCCTCCTTGGTGGGGAGGTGCATATGCTCCTGTAGGTTAGTGAGCATGACATCCAGAAAGCTGTGCAGGTGTCAACTTGTAGAGGACTGACCATGGGCTCAGTGCCTTCCCATAGTGGTTCAGTCTGCCTCTGCATAATTCTCAGTGTGGGTAGCATGGCTTCAGTATCTGGTAGCAGTGACGGCTACTGCTAGCCTAACTGGATTGAGGCCAAGAAGATACTGATATACAGGTTGGTGGTGGAGCATGTGACTGTTGCCTTTGCAATTGCCAGGAGTGGCTCTGCCACCTACCAGCACTGTACCTTCTGGTGCATGGTGTTGGAATGCACTGGTACATGTCACTTGGATGGAGATGGCTACTCTCAAGTGGTGGCATGATTGCTTTGGTCCAACTCGAGGCACACCCCAGCCCTCATAGCCAAAGGTGGCCCTCATGAAAAGGCAGTGTAGGAGGGTCTACCTGGAGCAGAAGCCATCATGCGAGTGGTGACACCTCAGTCATGGTTGGTAGCTGTTGCATCAAAGTGCACTATGGTAAGTATCATGGACTCAACTACCACCAGCTGTGGAGCCAGGAACCTTACACTTGCAGCCTGATCAACCCCCCAGAATGCCCTCCCTGATTTTTCCATGCCCTGGAGGCAACTTCCAGAGTAGGGATGTTGTAGGGCCATCCTCTGAGGTCCTCAAGGAGGCCCAGGATCCAGCACCAATCAGATCAGTCAGTTCCAGCCCCCACAGAGAAGGGGAACTCTGCCATCGCCATGCCCTCACCTCCACAGCTGAGTGCTCCTTCTGTACCTCCAGGGCCTCCCACCAATGGCCCTGGGCCCATGTGTCTAGTCAGGAGAACAAGGAACTGAGTAGTGGGAAAGAACAAGGGAGCCAGGCTCCTGGTTTCAGGCTGAAGGAGGTGGTAGCTACAGTGCATATGTGTGTGCGCGCGCTCATGCATGTGTGCATGTCTGATGGAGCCAATACCTAGCTGGAAACTGTTTGCTGTTAACTCCCCCTGTTTGCTCCCCCTGTTCTCAACTTACTATTCCTTGGCATTTGGTGCTGATGTTAAGGTAAAGGTAAAGGTATCCCCTGTGCAAGCACCAGGTCATGTCTGACCCTTGGGGTGACGCCCTCTAGTGTTTTCATGGCAGACTCAATACGGGGTGGTTTGCCAGTGCCTTCCCCAGTCATGACCGTTTACCCCCCAGCAAGCTGGGTACTCATTTTACCGACCTCGGAAGGATGGAAGGCTGAGTCAACCTTGAGCCGGCTGCTGGGATTGAACTCCCAGCCTCATGGGCAAAGCTTTCAGACGGCTGCCTTACCACTCTGCGCCACAAGAGGCTCTGGTGCTGATGTTATGGAATACCTATACTCCCTGATGCTGAGGAGGTGAATGGCAACAACAACCTCCAGTCACTGGGCATCTTGGAGTCCTCAGGCCCAGTTGCTGCAGGAGAGGCAACACAGAGGACAGACTCCACATCTTCAGATGGCAGGGGCCCTGACCCACCAGGTAGATAGATAGGGGTGACAGGGGCAAGGCATTTCCCCTGAGCCAGGTGTCATGGACACCGGAGTCCTGGATGGGAGGGGAGATCTGGCCCCTTATCAGGGTCCGAGGCATTGGGCCCATGGCCGGCACAGGTCATCCTTCCACCTTGTCATCCATGTGGACGATGATTGAGTGAGAACTTCTAGAAAGTCAGCATGAGCAGTGGGAAGCCTTCATCAGAGGCTAGCAGAGGGTAGTATATATGATGGTGGCTTCCAGGCACCTACAAGGGCTTCTTACCATCACCAGGGATGCTGGTGAGGGACAGGGGTGGATTGAGAGGCTATCAAAGATTCTGTGAGCTTCCCTGCACCCTCCACAGGAATGCCCACTATAGTGTGGCCTCAGTTAGACAGTGTGGACACCGGTGAGTGGAGGGCATCTGTAAATCCATGTTGTGACCACAGACTGTTCTGTCCATTGACCCATTATGCACGGGGGGGGGGGGATAGTGCACATTTGGGGTGGAATGGCGGCGACTAAAAACACTGATAACGCACGGAGCCGGCTGTAACCGTTTCCGCGGCCATGCATAATGGGCCATTGTGACAACTTGGAGTGCCTATTAGGGGGATGAGTCACACCTCCTGCTGACTGATAAGTGCATGGGACTTCTGGTCTCTTTAAGATACATGAGCAAGGATCTTCTGTCCCACTGCTCTCCACCCCAACAGTAATTGATGCATGAATTGGCTCCCTCAACACATGACCCTTGATTGGCTTTGCCTGTCCTGTCTTTCATGCTGCCCTTGCCTAGAAACAACATTAGCCCAGAACGCCATGGCATAAAACACAATGGATGCTCCTATGGCAGAGCCCAGGGAAAGAATTTTTTTTTTCCTGGCTGGCTGCCATCTAACTTTCCCCTTAAGAAAATGACAACTGGTACTGCAGTTATGTCACAGCCAGCCATCGCATCATGGGTGCATCGCAGGATTGATCTGCCCCAAAAGTAATTCTCTTGTATTTGAAAATTAGTACAGTACAGTAATGAAGATACATTTTAGGTTAGAACGTATGACCTACATTTTCTGGTACCCAGGTGTTTTGTGGTGTACCCTAACAGCATTTGCATTTATTCCTTTGTGTGTGTGTGTGTGTAATTTATGTTGCTTTTCTGAACTTGATACTAAAGTAAATTCTTTTTTTTTTGACTTGTTAAACTTTTTGGCTTATATCCCCTCTCACCTAAAGCTTAAAATAAGTTGGGAAGATACTACATAATGATATTGTGGAGCATTTCCTGTTGTAACGCAATTCCTGTTTCCCATTTTAACGTAATTCAAGTTTAAAGGATCTAAAGAACAGATTGGCAACAGCCAGTCTATAAACAGTGATACACAGTGTGTATCTATTTCTGGCAGCTATTAGGACTTGTGCAATCTCCACAAACCACCCAAATTCTGCACCAACAAAGCCTTCATTTTGCCCTTGGAATAAATTCTTCAGTTCATGCAGTTTTGAATAAAACAGTTATGTCTCCTGATTTCACACATTGTTAAATAATGCACTTCCAAAGCATTATAGAAATCATTTGCAACTGAAACAGGATGATTCCTATAGTGCATTGAGAGTGCATTATCCAGCATGTGTGAAAGCAGCCTTAGTTCTGTGTCTTTGTGTGATGTCATGGATTGTAAAATATGTAAGGGTCAGCAGGGTGAGGAAGGGATGACACATGAGGGACTGAGCAATAAAACAACACAGTTGCCTGGAAATCCCTTTTGTGTTCCCAGCTTCCCACTTGAATTGAATGCACCTTTTTCATCTCTTTCACTGTGTCCTGAAAATGAAAATTGTGCTTTTCAGGCTTCTGATGAAATGTTATCATTATGCCATGTTTATCAGTATGCTTTGTTGTTATGGTGATGTGCCAGTTACTGGACAAATGCAAATGTGCAAAATATGAACCTTTTTTAACAAACAACATTTAATATCCTTTTAAAGAAATCTGACCAGCAGAGGAGTGAAATTATCAGGATACAGAGAAGAGTCAGAAGGAATTTTGAAGAGAGTTCTGCAAATACTAGCTGTGAAACAGAATCTTAGAAAATCTATGCTAATTCCTCCCTGGCCCTTGTAGTGTGGTGGTGATGGGGCCTTTAGCTGCCCCTTTTAAATTTTTTCTGGGGTGACCCGAGGCCCTAAATGAGGCATAACACTGCAAACAGACATTATTACAAAATATATCCAAAATCCATTGTGTAATGACTCTAAATGTTTCTCTCTTCCCTTCTTATTTAACAGGGAAGAAGAAAAATCCAGGGTTGAAAATTCCTAAAGAAGCATTTGAACAACCACAGCCAAGCTCTACGTATGTGTTGAGATGACATTGTGGCAGGTTAAGGGTTGGGGAAAAGGACTAAAGCAATTGTACGAAGGAAAGAATGTTCATGGAGATGATGTAGCTTAGTCATTCTTTTGATCCATACATTCATGGAAGATATAGAGATACCATGAATTATTTCTCTTCTTTAAAATGGAGTAATGATCTATGCACTGAATTACAATTCTTTTTTGCTACAGCAAATTTCTCTTTGACCTTTTGAAAAAGTGGGGGCCATATCATTTGTAGTTGGTAGAAAATTAATCTTTGTAAAGTCCCATGTCCAAATACCTCGGTCATAATATAAGAATACCTAGAACAGAGAAAGTGTTTCTTGGGTACAGAGGGGTAGAGTCAGGACACGGAAGATGCAGTGCCAAGATCAGAGGTTTGTAAAATTATCTGACAGGAATGGATTTTTTGAACTCAGTTTCTGGAAGATGGAGAAAGGTTAAAATTAGGGCTGTTAACTGTTGAATCCTCTGTCATTTAACTTATTTATTGTATTGCCAGAACCTCAACATTATATCCTTTACTAGTATCAAGGCCCATTTTAAAAATGGGCTTTGAAAGGGGCGGCAGGCAAGAAGGTAGTCATGGTTCCCTTTGGCCCGCAAAGCAGGCCAAAGGAAGTGGAAAGCACCCCCACCGGTGGCAGTGGTGCTTTGCAGCCCACAGGGAGGCTCCAAACTCTTCTCCCCCCCCCCCCGTTCCCTCCCAGCAGGAGCGTATCTGTGGGCAGCAAAGCGCTGTCGCTACCTCTTTCCTTGTGGGCAACAATGGAGGCTGCAGCCACAGGGCTTCTAGCAGGCAAGGAGGGAGGGTGGGAACTGGAGGGGGAGGGCCAATCAGGGTGGACCTGGACGGACAGGGTCCCGGACAG